>NW_022630995.1:87903417-87917623 GCF_010015895.1 Lontra canadensis
GACTCCTTAATTTCTCTTTCTTCTGTCTTGTTGTTGGTGTAGAGAAATGCGACTGATTTCTGTGCATTGATTTTATATCCTGACACTTTACTGAATTCCTGTACAAGTTCTAGCAGTTTTAGAGTGGAGCCTTTTGGGTTTTCCACGTATAGTATCATATCATCTGCGAAGAGTGATAGTTTGACTTCTTCTTTGTCGATTTGGATGCCTTTAATTTCCTTTTGTTGTCTGATTGCTGAGGCTAGGACTTCTAGTACTATGTTGAATAGCAGTGATGATAACGGACATCCCTGTCGTGTTCCTGACCTTAGAGGAAAAGCTTTCAGTTTTTCTCCATTGAGAATGATATTTGCGATGGGTTTTTCATAGATGGCTTTGATAACATTGAGGTATGTGCCCTCTATCCCTACACTTTGAAGAGTTTTGATCAGGAAGGGATGCTGTACTTTGTCAAATGCTTTTTCAGCATCTATGGAGAGTATTATATGGTTCCTGTTCTTTCTTTTATTAATGTGTTGTATCACATTGATTGATTTGCGGATGTTGAACCAACCTTGCAGCCCTGGAATAAATCCCACTTGGTCGTGGTGAATAATCCTTTTAATGTACTGTTAAATCCTATTGGCTAGTATTTTGGTGAGAATTTTTGCATCTGTGCTCATCAAGGATATTGGTCTGTAGTTCTCTTTTTTGATGGGATCCTTGTCTGGTTTTGGGATCAAGGTGATGCTGGCCTCATAAAATGAGTTTGGAAGTTTTCCTTCCATTTCTATTTTTTGGAACAGTTTCAGGAGAATAGGGATTAGTTCTTCTTTAAATGTTTGGTAGAATTCCCCCGGGAAGCCATCTGGCCCTGGGCTTTTGTTTGTTTGGAGATTTTTGATGACTGTTTCAATCTCCTTACTGGTTATGGGTCTGTTCAGGCTTTCTATTTCTTCCTGGTTCAGTTGTGGTAGTTTATATGTCTCTAGGAATGCATCCATTTCTTCCAGATTGTCAAATTTGTTGGCATAGAGTTGCTCATAATATGTTCTTATAATTGTCTGTATTTCTTTGGTGTTAGTTGTGATCTGTCCTCTTTCATTCATGATTTTATTTATTTGGGTCCTTTCTCTTTTCTTTTTGATAAGTCTGGCCAGGGGCTTATCAATCTTATTAATTCTTCCAAAGAACCAGCTCCTAGTTTCGTTGATTTGTTCTATTGTTTTTTTGGTTTCTATTTCATTGATTTCTGCTCTGATCTTTATGATTTCTCTTCTCCTGCTGGGTTTAGGGTTTCTTTCTTGTTCTTTCTCCAGCTCCTTTAGGTGTAGGGTTAGGTTGTGTACCTGAGACCTTTCTTGTTTCTTGAGAAAGGCTTTTACCGCTATATATTTTCCTCTCAGGACTGCCTTTGTTGTGTCCCACAGATTTTGAACCGTTGTATTTTCATTATCATTTGTTTCCATGAATTTTTTCAATTCTTCTTTAATTTCCTGGTTGACCCATTCATTCTTTAGAAGGATGCTGTTTAGTCTGCATGTATTTGGGTTCTTTCCAAATTTCCTCTTGTGATTGAGTTCTAACTTCAGAGCATTGTGGTCTGAAAATATGCAGGGAATGATCCCAATCTTTTGATACCGGTTGAGACTTGATTTAGGACCGAGGATGTGATCTATTCTGGAGAATGTTCCATGGGCACTAGAGAAGAATGTGTATTCTGTTGCTTTGGGATGAAATATTCTGAATATATCTGTGATGTCCATCTGGTCCAGTGTGTCATCTAAGGCCTTTATTTCCTTGTTGATCTTTTGCTTGGATGATCTGTCCATTTCAGTGAGGGGAGTGTTAAAGTCCCCTACTATTATTGTATTATTGTTGATGTGTTTCTTTGATTTTGTTATTAATTGGTTTATATAGTTGGCTGCTCCCACGTTAGGGGCATAGATATTTACAATTGTTAGATCTTCTTGTTGGACAGATCCTTTGAGTATGATATAGTGTCCTTCCTCATCTCTTATTATAGTCTTTGGCTTAAAATCTAATTGATCTGATATGAGGATTGCCATTCCTGCTTTCTTCTGATGTCCATTAACATGGTAAATTCTTTTCCACCCCCTCACTTTAAATCTGAAGGTGTCTTTGGGTTTAAAATGAGTTTCTTGTAGGCAACATATGGATGGGTTTTGTTTTTTTATCCATTCTGATACTTATGTCTTTTGATTGGGGCATTTAGCCTATTAACATTCAGGGTAACTATTGAGAGATATGAATTTAGTGCCATTGTATTGCCTGTAAGGTGACTGTTACTGTATATTGTCTCTGTTCCTTTCTGATCTACTACTTTTAGGCTCTCTCTTTGCTTAGAGGACCCCTTTCAATATTTCCTGTAGAGCTGGCTTGGTGTTTGCAAATTCTTTCAGTTTTGGTTTGTCCTGGAAGCTTTTAATCTCTCCTTCTATTTTCAATGATAGCCTAGCTGGATATAGTATTCTTGGCTGCATGTTTTTCTCGTTTAGTACTCTGAATATATCATGCCAGCTCTTTCTGGCCTGCCAGGTCTCTGTGGATAAGTCTGCTGCCAATCTAATATTTTTACCATTGTATGTTACAGACTTCTTCTCCCGGGCTGCTTTCAGGATTTTCTCTTTGTCACTAAGACTTGTAAATTTTACTATTAGGTGACAGGGTGTGGACCTATTCTTATTGATTTTGAGGGGGGTTCTCTGAACCTCCTGGATTGCTTGTTCCCTTTGCCATATTGGGGAAATTCTCTCCAATATACCTTCTGCTCCCCTCTCTCTTTCTTCTTCTTCTGGAATCCCAATTATTCTAATGTTGTTTCGTCTTATGGTGTCACTTATCTCTCGAATTCTGCCCTCGTGGTCCAGTAGCTGTTTGTCCCTCTTTTTATCAGCTTCCTTATTCTCTGTCATTTGGTCTTCTATATCGCTAATTCTTTCTTTTGCCTCATTTATCCTAGCAGTGAGAGCCTCCATTTTTGATTGCACCTCATTAATAGCTTTTTTGATTTCAACTTGATTAGATTTTAGTTCTTTTATTTCTCCAGAAAGGGCTTTTATATCTCCCGAGAGGGTTTCTCTAATATCTTCCATGCCTTTTTTGAACCCAGCTAGAACCTTGAGAATCGTCATTCTGAACTCTAGATCTGACATATTACCAATGTCTGTATTGATTAGGTCCCTAGCCTTTGGTACTGCCTCTTGTTCTTTTTTTTTGTGGTGAATTTTTCCGCCTTGTCATTTTGTCCAGATAAGAGTATATGAAGGAACAAGTAAAATACTAAAATGGTGGCAACAACCCCAGGAAAATATGCTTTAGCCAAATCAGAAGAGATCCCAAATCATGAGGTGGGGGGAAGGGGATAAAAAGAGGTTCAGAAAGAAAAAAAAAAAGAAAAAGAAAAAAGAAAAAAGAAATAAATAAAAAAAGAAAACCAATAATGAAAAAAATATAAAAAGGAAAAAAATATATATATATTAGATAAACTAGTTAAAAAACGTTAAAAAAGAAAAGAGTAAAAGTTAAAAAAAATTAGCAGAAGAAGAGAAAAAAAAGTTAAATTAACTGCAAGGCTAAAGAATCATGGGGAGAAAGCCATGAGTTCCGTGCTTTGCTTTCTCCTCTGGAATCCCGCTGCTCTCCTTGGTATTGAAACTGCACTCCTCGTAAGTGAACTTGGTCTTGGCTGGGTTTCTTGTTGATCTTCTGGGGGAGGGGCCTGTTGTAGTGATTCTCAATTGTCTTTGCCACAGGAGGGGTTGCACCGCCCTTACCAGGGGCCGGGCTGAGTAATCCGCTCGGGTTTGCTTTCAGGAGCTTTTGTTCCCTGAGCACTTTCCATAGAGTTCCGGAGGACGGGAATAAAGATGGTGGCCTCCCAGTCTCTGGCCCGGAGGAGCTGAGAGCCCGGGGCCCCACTCCTCAGTGCTCCCTCAGAGAACAGCGCCCAATTACTCCTGTCACCCTGGCCTCTGGCCGCGCTCCGAGCTCACCGAGCCTGCGACCGGTTCAAGGTAACCCCAAGCTGAGAGTCACTCCTCGGCTCTGTCTCTGTAGCCGGCTTCCCCGTTGTAATACCTGCAAGCTCTCTGACACTCAGACACCCCCGATCCTTCTGTGACCCTGCGGGATCTGAGGCCACACTGACCCCGCGTGGGCTTCACCCCAGTTTAGCCTCTGGAGCGATGTCCCTCAGTGGAACAGACTTTTAAAAGTCCTGATTTAGTGCTCCGTTCCTCCGCCGCTTGCCGGGAGCCGGCCTCTCCCCCCGCGGTCTATCTTCCCGTCGCTTTGGATTCACTTTTCTGCCAGTCCTACCTTTCAGAAAGTGGTTGATTATCTGTTTCTAGAATTGCTGTTCTTCTTCTCTTCGATCTCCCGTTGGATTTGTAGGTGTTTGCAATCTTTAGATAAGCTATCTAGCTGATCTCCCGCTACCTGAAGTAGTCTCAGCCTGCTACTTCTCTGCCATCTTGACTCCTCCCCCCAGATTGCTCTTATTTTTAAGTGAAAAAGTTTCCATGATGTTATCAATTACTGAACTCTCTGATTATAATATTAAAGTCAGCTGGAAAGTTATATAATTGGAACCTACAATTCATGAGGTGCTCTGAGCAGTTGTTCCTTCCATTACTACTAAATATAATTAGTAGAACAGTTCTGGATAGATTGTGGATGTGCCTTGAGTATTGTATAATGAGAACATGATTGTTAATCTAATAAATTTGATAACAAACAATTTGTGAGATGATGGTAGTGATTTCGATATAAATGAAGTTAGCACTTGATTGTAAATGTTTCTATTAGGAGGGAAGCATTCAGAAACAAAAGTTACTTTTTATCACCGGATTTTATGGTAAACTGAATTGTTGTATGTCTATCTCTTTAGAATTGGATGCTGCTTCTTTTAAAGGGAATAGAGAAATCATATCAGTTTCTAGAGATTATAGTTATGTAAGAATTAAATGAACCTACTAATTATTTCTTTGTTTAATCTCTTATAACGTGGAATCTCTTAATAAAGCTATAAAATTAGAATTTTATTTTTGTTTTAGAATAACTTTGAAAATGTAACTGTATTTTTACTTACACAAATTAAAACAAAATATGAAACAATTCAATAAATTGGTCCTATTTTAAATAATTTTGAAGTTTTAAACTTAATTTTTTTTTTAATTTAAACTTAAAAAAAAATCTTTACTAAAAGATAAGAAAGAAGAGTATTGGAGTGTCAACCTTGGCCTAAGAGTCCAAGGTGGGGTATTTCTGTATTTCTTCAAACTCTTGTTCAATAAATATTTTTAAAAGTGTTTATTGCCAAATTAAACAGAAATCTTGGGTGTAATTAAGAAGAGGATACATAAATATAAAACAATATTAAATAACTTCTGTTTTTGGTTATGAGAAAACATTTTTTAGACTTTGGATAATAGGAAGCTCATGTAAGTCATCCCCAAGAGAGGAAGAAAAATTGATACAAGTCCTATAATTGTCCTCTGCTTATTGCCTGGAGAGAATGTTTTTGGCCAAAGTGAAGAGGTGGGGGTGGGGAAACCAAAACAAAGCCCAGATATCTAAATGCTTTGAGGAAACAAAGATGGATTTGGGGGAAGCTAAGTCAGACCAGCAGGGGTGAATACCAGGAAGAAGGGAGTTGTACAGAGAGAGGTCTAAAAAAATCTGCAGATGGGTCTTTCAAGTCCTTGACCCAGTCAGGACATGCACATGTTATAGGGGAAATTAGCTGAGATAGATAGAAGAATCACATGAAAAAGAGTTGGAATGATCCCCCGAGTTCAGATGACTCCAAACTCAGAAGACATCATCAGTGAATTCTAACAAATATTAAAGGAAAAGGTAATATCAATCCCATATAAACTTCCAAAAAACAGAGGAGGGGGAGACACATCCCAAACATTGAGTCCCAATTTAGCCTGACACCAAAAACAGAAATAAAAATTAAAAGAAAATTAAAGATAATATTCCTCATTACATGGACACAACTATCTTTAATAAAACATGAGCAAATATATTATAGAAATATTTAAAAAGTGACACATCATGACATAGTAGGTTTAGTCTAGGTAGTAGTAGCAAAGTTGTTTCATTTGAAATCAGCCAATACAATTCACCATGTTAACAACTAAAAGTGAAAAAAAATCTTTATAGATGAAGAAAAATCATTGGGCATAATTCAACATCCATTAATTCATGCATCCTGATAGGTGACACACAATTTCATTTGTTTCATACTAATCTGTCCACTTTGGTTCAGTTTTTGTCAACCAAAGATTCTATGAGAGAATTAAGCCCAAATATTCTGAGGCAAGGCTTGACAAAAAAATTCTTTACTAAAAGATAAGAAAGAAGAGTATTGGAGTGTCAACCTTGGCCTAATAGTCCAAGGTGGGGTATTTCTGTATTTCTTTTCTGTAAATGGTCAGTTAAGTAAATCATTCATGCCATTGTACCTTGAAAGAAACCAGAGAAAATGTGTTAAAAAAAAAAAAAAAAGGCTCCTACTGAATTTCAATAAAACTTCATTTATGGACAATAAGATTTGAATTTCATGTAATTTTCATGTATCATAAAATATTCCCTTTCTTTTTACTGTTTTAAACTATTTAAAAATATAAGAAGTCATTCATAGCTCATGATGTATATTAAAAAAAAAAAAAAAAGATAAGGATGCCTGGGTGGCTCAGTTGGTTACTCGTCTGCCTTTGGCTCAAGTCATGATCCCAGGGTCCTGAAATGGAGTCCCACACTGGGCTCCCTACTCAGCAGGAAGCCTGCTTCTCCCTCTGCCTACCACTCTCCCTGCTTGTGCTCTCTCTCTCCCTCTCTCTGGCAAATAAAGAAATAAAAAAGATCTTTAAAAAAAAAAAAGAGAGAGAGAGAGAGAGAGCTGTCTGGATTTGGCCTACAAGCTATATTTTGGTGACCTCTGGTTTAAGATACTCACTGTATGTAATGAATTCATTTATTTCTTATGCATTTAGCCTGTACTATTCTTGGAAGAATTGAGAAAATTATCCCCAGTTGGGTGTTCCTTGACTCAAGCATGGTATCCTGATTGAGAAAAGCTGCATGGTGTCACTAGGTTTCCCTACTGTAAAGTTACTTAACCCATTTGCAAAGTGCATTTTGTGGGAAGAGATACTATGAGCTATATAAATATCCCTCCACATAAATAAGCTTTCAATTTGTCCATGTATTTATTTCTATCTGTAAGGACTTGAGATTTCTATTTCATCCTATGAGTTATAATCCATTATTATTTATTTTCGTGCTTAAATTTTTCCTGCATGGGCCATTGGGAACCCATGCATGCTGGCCCATTTCTTTTTGACATGTCCACATTATTCTTTGAGCATTTCCTTTCTGGAAAAACAGGATTTTCTAGATTCATCCTTGCCTATGCTTAGTACTGCAGCCCTGGAATTAGCCATTTTCCCAACAAAATTTCTGGTTCATTTTCCTGGCAAGTGGGATTTAGAAGTCAGTATCTGAGAACTAGATGTGCTTATTATTATTGGGGTGTTGCTGTACCCAGTCCCAATCAGTGGACAGGCATCTATGTGCACTCAAACATACATATATTCATATCTGTATTTATTTCTCTGTCATCCATCTATCATTTATCTATACCATCTATTTATTGAAAGATAATACCAATTCTGTATATATGTGATCACACAATACCTAATATACATGGTTCATGATAGTTTTCTGTCTTTCATATTCTTAATTCTCTCCTCTGACTGTGAGAAACTTGGCTCTCATTAACCAACCCCCTTATATGTCACCAGTCTCTCAAATATGTTACCACCACTTTACCAATGGAATGCTCTTCCCACACTCCTATGCCAGGATGTTCCCCTGAACAAATGCCCTTTTCATCTCTTTTGGGGTCCATCTCTCCATATCAGCTTCCACAAACACCTCCCTCACCTTTGTCGGAGCTTGAGACCCTGCATTGGGTTGCCCTATGCATGTATTCCCTTCTCAAACAGCTCAGGCTTCCTGTCCTGTGCAGGCCCCCACCCTGTGGGAATGATGTCCTCATACAGCCCAGGCTGTCCTTCTGTGTAGAATTCCTCTTCATCTGCTTGGACTCTAACACCCAATCTGCTCTGTCTGCATATGCAGGCACCTTGCACACTCTAGTCCTCTAGTCTCCATGTCAAACTACCCTACCACGTGCCCTCCTTAACCTTCTTGACTCTGACATCCCAGTCCAGGCCTCCTTTCATGGGGAAGACTTCCTTCTATGGTCCTGACATCCTGCACCAGGCCACCCCATGTGGAGATGCCCTCCTTAACCAGCTCAGATTCTGAAATGTCCTGTAAGCATGAACACCTTGCTTAGATTATGTTACATGATTCTAGAATATCCTGACGTGTGGGAAGCCTCCTTACCCCACAGGGGCTCCAATATCCCATGGCAGGTTGCGCCCAGGTGTGGGTGCCCACCTTACCCTATTTGAATTTATAACACTGTGTCAGCCTGCTCCTGCATATGAATGCCTCTTCACCCTACTTGGGACCTGACACCGTATATGGGTAGTCCTGGCGGGGGGGTGGCCTCTTCACCCTGCTTCAGTTCTAACCCTCCATCTGCCTCTTGTCTGTGGGGCCACCATGTGGACTCCATTGAGGCTGTCATACCCGACTGCCACTGCAGCCCCTACTCATTGCTTGCACAGTGACCCACAGTGGTTGGGGGAATAACAATTCCCCAAAATGTCCACAACACAATCTCTGTAACTTTTTAATATACTAGGGAACATGAAGAGGGAAATTAAGGTTGCTAACCAGGTGATCTTGAGATGGGGAGATAATTCTGCTTTATTCAGGTGGGCCCATTCTGATCACAAAAATCTGTATAGGCAAGGCAGAACAGGGAGAATTAAAGAGATGGTAGCCTAGGAAATACTCAGCTCAATGTGGCTGGGTTTGGAGATGGGAGGGGACAAAGAGACAAGGAGTGCAGGCACCTCTGGAAGCTAGAAATGGCAGAGAAATGGATTTTCTTTTAGAGCTTCCAGAAAGGAATGCTGTCCTGTTGATACTTTGATTTTAGCCCAGTGAGACTCATTTTGGATTCCTAAATTCTAGAATTATAAGATTATAATTTTATTAAGATAATAAATTTGTTTTGTTTCAAGCCACCATGTTCGTGGTAATTTGGTATGGCAGATAGGAAACAAATACTTGTTCTGCCTCACCTAATTGTTCTAGGATTGAATTGTTCAAGATGGGAAGGAAAGAGGGAGAGGAAAATAAATGCATGCCTTTTAGAAGCAAAATCATAACCCTCAAATAAATGATGTAATCATATAAATACAAAATGATAATTATAATAATTCCAGGCAGTGGAAGTCTGCTTTCAGAGATATTTCTGGGGCAGGAGGGGCCTTGCAGCATTCCCCAAGTCACATTTCTTAAGTAATCAAAGCTGGGAACACTGTCAAGGTCAGAATCCCTCCTACACATGTAGGATAAATATCCTTAGGTATGATGAGGAACAAAGTCTTTAAACATAAAAAGGAATTGTCATTTGAACAATATCATTCAATGTATACAGCATTTCTGTTTATATTACCTCATCTAATCTTCATAAATGAACTCTCCTCATATTATTTTATGATTAGTTTATGAGGTTCAGAGACACTAAGAAATTTGTTTGAAGGCTGGTGCATTATCAAAACTGAAGAACAGTAGTGCCTGACTCTAAGATCAGAGCTCTTTTTCTCTACTGTGATGTCCCAATCTCCTCCTCAGTTGTGAAATTTTACCTGTTTATCTCTTGTCAGTTCATTTCCTACAATGTTTCTGTAACTCTTGTTTGATTTATTTGTACATTTAATTTGCTCTTTTACTTGAGATTTGTACTCATTTACTTAACAAACCGTGAATACAGAGCTGAAAGACCTTAGAAAGTGCAAAAATTGTTCTTAATGATAGGACTTTGGATTTTTCTTAAACTAAATGTATTCTGCCTGTTACTTAGGTGCATTTTCATTTCCAATGCTTAGGAGAGAATGTGGTATACATTATATTCTTAAATTCTGAATTCCATTTTGCAATGGAAGCAAATGGCCACCCTGTGGCTTTTCCATTAAAAGACTATTGAAAGCCAATTTAATTCAGTTTAACTGCAGTCTAGCATCTTAATAGTTGTAATAAAGAAAGTCATAAGGATGCTCATCGTCTCTGCATAATCTCAATAGCTCCCTCCAGAATTTTAGGGAAAATGCTTAAAATTAGCAATTTATTTTCAAGTTTTGTTTTGGGGGATGGCTAAGTGTACACTAAAACATGCATCCTTAGCTTTTGCAAAACATATTTTAATTGATAAGGAATTACTAAGTGCAAAGAAACACATACCTAGTATCTCTGAATGCGTAAATTATTTTTTTCTAATTCAGGTACAGTGTTACTTTTTAAAAAAATAATGATAACATTTTAAAAGAAAAGTAACCTATTATTGTTCTGAAGGGGATGAGAGATAATCGAGTTTCACTTTAATGAATGGCACCATAATAACCACTTTATCACAAGGCTATTTCTGTATCCAAAATGCCTATAATGGCACTATCAGTTGGTGTGGGAATTATACTTTGTGTTTGAAAGAGAAATTAAATATAAACAAATTTATTTTTATACCAGTTAGTTTTGAAGCAATTTCATGGAGTGGAGCATCCTTTATTTGTACACAGTATTAATAAAGATAAGATATTGGGACTTTGTGGTTTGCTATTTTGCATTAAAGAGACTGTCTCAGGTCCAGAGACTCCCTGCATGCCATGAAGCCTATATCTTTTTTTTTTTTTTTTATTAAGATTCAATCTGTCTATTTGACAGACAGAGATCACAAGTAGGCAGAGAGAGAGAGGAAGAGAAGCAGGACTCCTGCCAAGCAGAGAGCCCGACATAGGGCTCCATCCCAGGACCCCAGGATCACTACCGGAGCTGAAGGCAGAGGCCTCAACCCACTGAGCCACCCAGGCGCCCCGAAGCCTATATCTTGATGGTCAGTTTGTCCTGAGCTGCTCAGAAGAAACCAAATTTCTAACAGAAAAATAATTAATCAATTTAAATGAGAAAGAATTATCAAACATGGGGTCTAAGTTACCATATTCCTTTCCTTTGAGAAATTAAAACAATAATTGGAAGATGATTCAATTAATACAAAATCAGAATAAAGAGTGTAGGATGATTGCACAAAACAAGTGAGCAAGCTGTGAGTATCCTCGGGAGCCATTCTTCTCAGGTGCAGAGACATATCTGTCAAGACATCAAACTGCTGGTCTGCTGAGAAAACTTGAGGAAGTTTTGAGGGAGTCACCATACAAATCGATTAATTTGAACACTTTTGATCTTTCTCTTGGAAGTCAGGACAATGTAACAAAGTATTTTTCTAACATTTATTGTGGTGATTTTCTACAATACAGCCAAAATTGAAAGCATTTTACAGTAAACACCAGAAGACTCACCACCGAGATTATACCATAATATTTTGCTATGCTTTGTTTTATTACATCTCTGTCAACGTATCCATCCCTCTTAGACAAAAAGAGACTATATAGAGTATGACAGTATTTGCATAAATTTCAGAAGCGCAGGCTAAACTAGTCTATACTGTTAGAAGTCAGGAAGCTAGCCATGCTAGGTGGAAGGGGCCATAAGGGAATGTTGGGAACCATAGGGAAATAGGACTTCACCTCCATTTTGACCTCAAACTTTCTAATTAATTAAGTCTTCTTGCCAGCTTATCTCTTAACTCAAGAAGACCCTGCAGCCATAGCATCCCTTAATGGTAACCAAAAATACCTACCTCAAGCAATAAAGATTGCCCTCAGCAGGCAAGACTGGGTGTGACTGACCCCGAGGCTATGATTGATTTGACCTTCACTGCCTACCTCCAAGTACCTACCCACCTTCGCTCCACATTTGCCTTATGTAAACCTGGATATATTTTCAGGTCTTTGGAGACAGTTTTTGAGATGTTAATCTCTTGTCTTCCAGGTGTTGGCCTCACTGAAATAATTCCTTTCTTGTTTTACCACTGCTTGTTTCTCTGCCTTTGGATTTTGTCAGCGGCAAATGTCAGTGGCAAATGGCCAAAAAACTTTGGTCTGTTTGAGAGCCATGTGTCCTTGTACCATACCCTGGGCTGCAATAGTGTTTTATCTCTTCACGTTGATGATAGTTTCATGGGGGTGTTCAATTTGTAAAATATTCATTGAGTTCATATGTGTGATTTGCAGTTTTCTGAATGTTTATTATAATTGCAACAAAAAGTCAATACCAAACAAAACTATTATAAAGAAATTAAACTCAAAAAAGGTCATCAGCGTGAATAGAAATCAAATAGAAAAAATCTAATAAATTCTTATTAGAGAGATGTTCAAAGCAACCTAAAACTAAAAACTGGAAATGTGGGAGTGCAAAGAGATAAACCAAATATGGATCCAAAAAAACCCCAAAACACTAGTATATTTATTTTTTCTAACAATTAGTCTAGCCCATCTAGGATTAAATATTCTAATTTACATTAGCCCCCCCCCCACACACATTTATTTTACTCACAATAAAGTAGATTAAAAATTAGTAAAGATATCAATGTGAGGGGCGCCTGGGTGGCTCAGTGGGTTAAGCCTCTGCCTTCGGATCAGGTCATGATCTCAGGGTCCTGGGATCAAGCCCCATATCGGGCTCTCTGGTCAGCGGGGTGCTTATTTTCTCCTCTCTCTCTCTGCCTGACTCTCTGCCTACTTGTGATCTCTGTCTGTCAAATAAATAAAATCCTAAAAAAATAAATAAATAAGATATCAAGGTAAACATCCAAGATAAGATATGCATTATTCTTCAGCATGAATGGAACATTTACAAAATGATCACATACTAGACTATAAAACCAGTGTGTCAATAATCCTCATATATCAATAAAACAAAGATCACATTCTCTGACCACAACACAAATGGATTTCACAGATTTTATTTGTAAATCTCTAGATCTTTATTCTGAATGCCATATACTTGTTCACTCAAATGTCCACTCAGCATAATCATGTGAATGATGAATAAACATCTCAAACACAGCATGGCTAAAACTGAGCACCTAATTTCCCCCTGCCAGACTTGCTCCAGCCATAGAGGTCACTGTCTTTTGGCTCTCAGGCCAAAAGACTTAGAGTCATTCTTGTCTCCTCTTTCTCTTAAACCCACATCCAGTTTGTGAGGAAATCCTAAAGTCTCTACTTTTAAAAATTACATCTCAGATAAAATGAATTCTAGCCACCTGTACTACAGTTGCCCTCGTGTAAGACATCTTCTGTCACTTTACCTTCTAACAGGTCTACTGGTGTCCCACTGTGTCTATTTTCAACTACTGAGCTGACATGACCCTTTCTGTGACAAGCTGAAACATGTCACCACTTGTCAAAATGCTGCAGTGCCTTCCCACTGCATTCAGAAGAAAAGTCTTTTAATGACCGTAAGACTTTCCTCGTTCTCCCCTTAGTACATTTCTAGTCTCCTACTGGGCTACTCCCCACTGCTCACTCCACTCCAGCCTCTTTCCTGGTTCTAGAACGAATCAGGCATCTTAGGACTTCATCTCTACTCTTCTCCTTGCCTAGAAATCTTCCAGAAACATCCTTGGTGAATTGCCTTATCATCTTTAAGTCCTCCCTAAAATTTCTCCTTCTTTCTGAGAACCCATGACAAACTTATTTAATATTGCAAACTTCCCCTCATCCCTAGGCTCTCTAGCAGGGGCTCTGTATGGATTTGTTGAATATCGCAACTTGGGATATGCAGCTAAAACAACACTCATCGAACCAATAAGAGCCTTCATCCTTATTTTAGGAAGAAAGATAGGGACTAAACATGCATATTATAGGGAAGAAATAGGGGAAATAAACAAGCTAAGTATGTAACTCTGTGGTTTCCAGCTTAAATTTTGACCTGATTTTCCTGGTCATGTTCACTTGGATGGTCCCCCAGATACTTAAAATCATCACATTCAAAAGAGAAATCATCTTCAAACTGTTCTTAAATTCTTCATATTGTAAATATTCACAGTGACCTATTCTGAGAGCACACGGAAGCATTCTTTTTTTTTTTTTAAGATTTTATTTATTTGACAGAGAGAGATCACAAGTAGACAGAGAGGCAGGCGGGGGGGGGGGGG
>NW_022630995.1:88517723-89019546 GCF_010015895.1 Lontra canadensis
TTTGAGGTGATATGAAGAAAATAACTGAATGCAATGGTAGAGAGTAGTAAGGGAGACCTTCTTGGAGAAGATGGTCAAGAAGACTGTCTGTAAGGAGGTGACATCTGGGCCAATCTCCCCAAAATGGAAAGATTGTGGTCACCTAAGGACTTATGTTCAGAGTCTTGCTGGCAGGACAAGGCTCTGAGGAGAAAAAGGACTGAAAGGAATCTAGTGGGGCTAGAAGCACCACTCCTAGGCACAGAGGCACACATCTTTTTCCTACCTTGAGTCTACCCTTTATAACATGGAGCAGCAATGCCAACCTAGAGAAAAATGTGATCAACCAACTCCTATGATTCTACAGGCCACCTGCTAAGCAGTAGTAGCAGGAGCTCCTTTTAAGTGGAAGTTTGAAATGCTGTGTAGTGGTGACACTGTAGAAAACATCCGCCAAGCCCTCAGGACATGTCCGGGAACTGTAAATAATGATCCATCTGCAACTCATTTGTTGCCCCCTTCAAAGAGTAGACAAGTGACAAACTTGACTGATGGCTCCTTTTTTGTTTGGTTTGGCTTGGTTTTTAAATCTTGCTTATAAGTAACAGAGTCACCAAAATGCTATGCTTCGGCAGGGACCTGTGGCAGTTACTTGATGAAATGTAGCAACTGACATTGAGATAAGAATCAAAACCACTACAGAAAAGCCTTTAGAAAAACACATATGGAATAGGATAGCTGATGTTTTTCCAAAACACATGATGTTGTTTTATTCATGAGTTAGTGTAGTTCCAGTTGGATTTAAAGAAGTTCAAAGCCACTTCCCTTTCTATTCCATTGGATGGATAACTTCTATAAAGAACCACCAGGGCACCTATGCCTTATAACCTACCTCTCTGGCATCACAAATAAAGGCAGAAATAGGTACATGGAGCAATTTTTTTTCAGGATAAATTAATTTTTTTTTTCAATTAGAGACACTTATCTGTAGTCTCACCAATGTGTCCTCACAAAAATGAGCAGGGAAAAGTGGATAAAATCGTAATGGCAATTATTACTATCTGCAGATCTCAATAGTGATTCACCTACAGTGTAGAGTTCCTCAAAGCTAAGAAACTTTAGACTATAGGCTTTTTATGTAATCATAGGAAAATGAGAAGGAGTTCAAAAGCCATTTGAGATGAGATCTGGAAATTCCTACCTCCTTTTCATGGAAGCCCTCAACAGCTATCCTAAGTCTTATCTTTGAATGTGAGCTGGATGAGAATATATTTATCTGAAAAGCAAATCAAGGAACACCCAGGTGGCTAAGCTAAGAATCTTACTCTTAGTCTTGCAGTCGTGAGATCAAGCCCTGTGTTCAGCTCTGCATTCAGCGCGGAGTCAGCTTCAGATTCTCTCACTCCTCCTCCTCCTATTCACTTTCTCTCTCTCCCTCCCCCTCTCTCTCAAATAAGTAAGTAAATAAATAAATAAAGTCCTTTAAGAAAAAAAAAAAAAGAAAAAGTAAAGCAAATCAAATTCCATGGTTTTCTCTACTTGTCCTTATCTGTAAAAGAGGGTAGAGTTGATACATGAAAAATAGAGCCTGCCCATAAATGAGCATGTCTATTCACTAATGAGATTCTTCCAGCCATTACCTTCCATCCTGCTTATTGGTATTATTATTATCATTTATAATAAAAATACCTGCTTTGTTTGAATACTGGCTTTGTTTGAAAAGGGCTTGCACACAATGTCCATCAGCAATAAAAAACCTAGGACTTTACTCATGTGGTAATTAAATCTATAACCTATCAGCTCACATATACAGAGAGGCTGAGTCTGTTCTGGGTGGTAGAAGGGAGGAACCTAGGACCCTAAGAGGAACATTTCTCAAATTCCTTCACTCCAGGAATATGCACCCCAGGTGGGCAGGTCCTGGTACACATAGGAGGTAGGGAATTGGCAAGGAGTACCACTTATTCATGGGAAGGAGAGCCAAACAAGAGGTGAAACCCTCAGCAGACTGGTCCATCCAGAGCTCAGTACAGAGGGCAGCAGCATCTAGCTCTTCTGTAAAACCACGGTTTGTGTTATAGCTCTTGGGTTGCATTGCGCTTAAGTAAAGATTGTCCTACAATCTCGGGGGAGAGGAAGACCCAGGTTGGGTTGGGGTGAGGGAAGAAAACCACCAGCACAGGCGCTAGTAGGAGTATACGTCAGACTTGGGAAATGCAACACTAAATATAAGGAGCTATTCTATCCTCAACTCTACTGCTTCCTTGCTATGTGATTTTGAACAACATAATCCCACCTCTCAGTCTACATTCTCATGTCTGTAAATGGGAAATAATAGTAATGCCCATCTTTGTATGTTGTTTGTTTTTTTCTTTTTTCATTTCTTTTAATTAAATGAGTTAGTGCTTACAAAGTCACTCTTTTTGCACACTGCCCTGCAAAAAAACAAAACAGTCACTAGTAAATCCCAAACACACAGCTGAGGAGTTCTCATGTGCAATTTTCTAATTTAATCTTCACAAATATCTTAGGAGGGTTAGCAACTTAGAAATCAAGAGACTGAGGCATAGAGAAGTAAATTAACTTACTCAGAGACATACAATAAGCCATCTGTCTGACCCTAGCTCTCCTGTTCTTAACCACTATAATATAACAACTCCATACAGCTAATTCTCAAAGATGCTCATGATTAGCATTTCAGTGGCCAATATTCTCACTGATTTGCTTTCATTCAATAAAACAATAAGCTGCATTGTTTATTAAGAATCATCTTTTTAAAATGAGATCAAAGCTATGTTTCTTTCAAGTGGGGAAAAAGACTTTTTTCTGAAAAGACTATGTAAAGGTTATTCACCATCAACAAATACTACCTCACTGTAATATCATAATAAATCTATGATGTTGGAGAGTAGTCTGGGTTTTGAAGATATTTAAGTGATATCAAATAAATAGTAATGCCAGTAATCATTTACTGACACTATACATTTAAGCATTTTTTCTGGTGCTTTAGGTTATGTCTAATCCCCATGATAATATAAGGCAGTGTCCCTCTCAATTTCAGAAATGTAGAAAATCAGGAAATATTGCCAAGGGCTCAAACCCTTAAACGATGAAGTTAGATTCAAATTCAGGTCTCTCACTCTTCAAGCTGTGCTTTTTCTAGTTCAACAAAAACTGTCATAGATAGATACCTCCTTACTCTTTCTTAACTGCTTTTCCTTTCCCTTACTCAATTATCACGCAAATTCAAGCCCTTATCATGTCTCGCTGAAGCATTAAAAATGCCTCTGGATTTATTTCTCTCAAAACCACCCTACACACTGTCACCAGAGTTATATAAGTAACAGCAGTGCAAATTTGACTGTGTCTGCTATTCTTAACATGCTTCAACAAGTCCCTTCAAGTACATGCCAAAGCCCAACCTTCATTTGGCCTGTGAAGCCCTCTGTAGCTGGCCCCATGTCTCATATTTTACTTTCAGGTAATACAAAACTGCTCAGAGTTCCCCAAGCATACCTTGTTGTTCATTTGGCATTGCCTTTTTACTCTCTGTGGCTGAGTAATCTTCTGACCTTTCAGTCACCAACTTTTTTCCATCCCCCAAACCTGCCACATATGTTTACCTCTTAAGAATTATCCCAGAAATCTCTAGAAATAGCTGACCACCCTTTATTCCTCAAGCTGAAATAGGACGATCCTGTCAAACTCATAGTGCTCTGTATATACTTCTCACCCATTATTTTGAAATGTTCTATGTATGTCTGTCTCTCTCTGGGACTATATTTTATTTAGCTTTGTTTCTCTGGTGATTGGTAATACCAGAGATTTAGTAAAGAATTTGTTAAAATACACTTAACTGGCTTGCTCAGGTTTCTGAGAAACAGAAGAAGGAAGACTTTAACTTCAGGTCTTCTAAGGCTAAGACCAGTGTTCTGTTACATCCAGAAAAAAACACATCTATACAGTAGCAAATTACATTGCACAGACACAATCTTGAAACAGAGATTGGGGCAGAAGAATTAGATCAAGTGCCCATCACATGCCTGAAATTATTGTCGTGTTGGAAGCAAATGACAGAGAAATATTTTTAGGCAACTTCTCTTTAGCTACTACAGATTATCAAGGTGTGATACTGGTATCAATATCATTGGTAACAATATGTGGTAAATCTTTACCGATTTCTAGCATGGATCCGTGTATTTATGAAGTGTCTATAATACAGCAGGAAAAGTTTGCATAAATGGAATATATTTATACCACAACAACCTTTAGTAATTGCATAATTACTGCATTGCCTGGTACTATTTGCAGACATTCAATTATTAAATACAGATGCAGAAGCAAGGGAGGAAATCACAATTTTTTTTCTGGGTAGGTTTTCAATCTAGACATAATTAAAGACTTACTTAAAAGACAAAACATGAAAGACCCTCCACAAACCAAACAGTTAAACATACATTAAATGAACATTACAATTTACCTTAGAATTAGGAAAATGAAAAATACTTTATCTACTGCCTGCAAGGCAAGAACATATAAATTAAATAGCGAAAGAAATAATTTTAAATCAACTCCTTCAGTCTGATATTATCTCCTTGCTGGATTTCAAATTAAAATAGTTTGCCCTATTAGGGAAAATGCCTCAGTTTCCTTCACTAAATTCACTCTTCAGTCTTTCTTTTAAATGTGAGTGCCTCTTAGATACTGCTCTTGGCTCTTTTCTTCTCTCTTTTGCACTCCCTGGGGATTTCATCAAGGAACTCCATTTTAACCGCCATTCAGAACTAGATTACTCAACTCCTATAACTCAATAGCAAAAATAGAAATAAATTGAATTTTTAAATGGGCAAAGGACTTAAATAGACATTTCTCAAAAGAAGACATATAAATGGGCCACAGGTATATGCAAAGGTGCTCAACATCACTAATCATTAAGAAAACACAAATCAAAACCACATTCACCTCATACATGTTAGGATGGCTATTATCAAAAATACAAAAAATAACAAATATTGGAGAGCTTGTGGAGAAACAGGTACATTTGTATGCTGTTGATAGGAATGAAAATGGTGCAGCTGCTATGGAAAATAGTATGAAGTTTTTTCTGAAAAACTTAAAAATTACCATATAATCCAGCGATCTTGCTTCTGTGTATATATCCAAAGAATTGATATCAGGTGATACAGCTGATATATTACTATCTGAAGAAATATTTATACTCTCATGTTCATGGAATCGTTATTCACAATAGCTAAGCTATAGAAACAAATAGGGCGCTTGGGTGGCTCAGTGGGTTAAGCCTCTGCCTTCAGCTCAGGTCACGATCTCAGTGTCCTGGGATCAAGCCCCACATCGGGCTCTCTGCCTGACAGGGAGCCTGCTTCCCCCTCTCTCTTTGCCTGCCTCTCTGCCTACTTGTGATCTCTCTCTCTGTCAAATAAATAAATAAATTCTTTAAAAAAAAAAAAAAGAAACAAATATCCATCAACAAATGAATGGGTTAAAAAATGTGGTATATAGGCAATGGAATATTATCCAGCCTTAAGACAGAAAGGAAATCCTGCCATATGCAACAACATGGGTGAACCTGAAGAATAATATGCTAACTGAAATAAGTCAGTCACAGAAGAACAAATACTGCATGAGTCCACTTAAAGCTATCTAAAACAGTCAAACTTATAGAAGCAGAAAGTTGAATGGTGGTTACCAGGAGCAGGGTGGAGAGGCAACTGGGGAAAGCTTGTTCATTTCCCATTTCACGAATATATATTCACGAATATATATATACTCACGAGTATAAAGTTTTGGTTATTAAAACTGAGTAAGTTCTAGAGATCTGCTGTACAGCCCAGTGCCTTCAGTTAACAATACTATATTCATAACATAATAAAAAAAGAGTTATAAAACATATATGCACTAAAAAAATACTGTTACACCCTTAAAGATCTGTTAAAAGCATAGATCTCATGGTAAGTGTTCTTAGCACAATTTTAAAAAGAGAGAATGTGGTAAGTGTTCTTACCACAATTTTAAAAAAGTTTCTGACTTCAATCCAGTTGTTGCTCCTGGTTCTCTATACCCATACAAATGCCTTCCAGGTCAGAAAGAGGGATAAGGCACAGTAGGAAGATTCTGAGCTCACCTCATCCCATAGATAACAGCCACATCTATACAACTCATACTGAAAACAACCTGTAGACTAGTCATAGAGAGAACTAGTCATAGAGAGAAGGCCACACTGAAAAGGGTAGGAGGGGTGGAGGGCCAGTCTGGAACCAATCCTCTCCCCAACCTCCAATTATGACTACCCACAAATGGTAGGGATATCCCAAGCATGGAGGAACAAGACCCTGGCTTGGGAACCTACACTGGGAAGAGTCCCTATAACACTGGGCCTTGAAAATCAGTGGGGCTTAACTCTAGGAGCTTTAAAAATCAAGAGAGTTTAACTCTGGTTGAGCAGGAGGGTGATAGGAAACCAAGTCCTCACCATTAAAAAAGCCAGCATGCTAAATAACTTGTCGAAGACAAAGCACAAAGTATCAGTTTGAAAAGGACATGGGGTATAAAGGAGACTTATTGACTAATCTTAGAAAGTGTACCAGAGGGACAGGTAGCTGCAGATTTCTCTGGAACGAAAGTGCTGTTGGGCACCTCTTTTCTTATTCTCTCCCAGCTTAGATAACCTGGTGTTTACAGGAACCAGTTCTAACATTCTCCATCTACCTTGCTAGCACGATGTGCCCCACCCCAGGGTCTCCCTTGCAGACCCGCCCCATGCAACCTACCCACTTTGACAGGCATCCTTGCAAAGCAGTTCCTACCCCACTACACCAACAGGCAGCCCCAGAAGACTGGGATCATTCCAAAGTGACTCCTGCCCTGGAGAGCAAGGAAGATAACTCCACACACCAGCCTGTACACAGTTCTTGCATTCAGGCCTGTAAGCTGATTGTTTAGGGAGCAGGCCCTACCTTTTGGTGTGTCTGCAGCTGTGTGGCAGAGACTAATTGCAGACAGCTAGACTGAATGCCAACCCTGCCCACCAATGAGCCTGCAGTGGCCACAGCTGAACTTCTCAAAAGCCTGAGGAGCAAACTCTGTCCATTGTGCCCACAGCAGGTAAAGTGGGTTATCGTTGCTAGCTGGTCTAAAGGTGATCACAGCTCAGCCACAATAGGAGGCTGCACACAGCCCAAAGATACCCACAGAGTACTCGGTTCTGGTGACATGGGAAGATTTATCTATAAAGCACCACAGGATATCCTCTACACAAAGCCACTACTTTCAAGACCATGAGATGTAGCTTAGCTACCTAATACACAGAAACAAACACAGAGAGTTAGACAAAGTCAAGACACAGAGGGATAAGTCACAAATGAAAGAATAAGACAAATCACAGAAAAATAACTAAATGAAATGGAGATAAGCAATCTACTTGATAAAGAGTTAAAAGTAATGGTTATAAAGATATTCACTGGACTTAAGAAAAAAATGGATGAATTCTTGGGGCACCTGGGTGGCTCAGTGGGTTAAGCCGCTGCCTTCGGCTCAGGTCATGATCTCAGGGTCCTGGGATCGAGTCCCACATCAGGCTCTCTGCTCAGCAGGGAGCCTGCTTTCCTCTCTCTCTCTCTCTCTCTCTGCCTGCCTCTCTGTCTACTTGTGATCTCTCTCTGTCAAATAAATAAATAAAATCTTTAAAAAAAAATGGATGAATTCAGTAAGAATTGCAACAAAGAGATAGAAAACATAAAAAAAGAACCAATCATAGCTGAAGAATCCAATACGAAAAAAAAAAATGGATGAATTCAGGGAGAACTGCCACAAAGAGATAGAAAATAAAAAAAGAAACCAAAAGAACCAATCATAACTGAAGAATCCAATAACTGAAACAAAAAACACACTAGAGGGAAGCAACAGCAAATTAGAAGATGCAGAAAATGGCTCAGCAATGTGGAAGACAGGGTACTGGAAAGTATTGAAGCTAAACAGCAAAAAGAAAAAAGAATAATAAAAAATGAAAATAAGGAATTCTGTGACATTATCAAACACAATAACCTCTTCATTAGAAGAACACCAGAAAGAGAATAGAGAGAAGAAGACAGAAAATTTACTTGAAGAAGAAATAGCTGAAAACTTCCCTAACCTGGGGAAGGAAACAGATATCCAGGTCCAGAAACACAAAGAACCTCTAACAAGATGAATCTAAGGGTGTCCATCCCAAGACACAATAATTAAAATGCCCAAGAGTAATGATAAAGAGAAAACCTTTAAAAACAGCAAGAGAAAAGAGCTATCTACAAGGGAAATCCTGTAAGGTTATCAGATGATTTTTCAGAGTGCTAAAAGGAAAAAACCTACAACCAAGAATACTCAGCAAAGTTATCATTCAGGATTGAAGGAGAAATAAAGAGATCCCCAGACAAACAAAAGTTAAAGGAGTTCATCACCACCAAACCAACTTCACAAAATGTTAAAGGGACTTCCTTAAGTGGAAGGAAAAGGCCATAACTAGAAGTAAGAAAATTAGGAAAAGAAAAACATTTCATAGGTAAAAGCAAGCATAAAGATAGTAAATTGATTACTTACAAAGTCAGTATAGATATAGAAACACAAAAATAGTAAGTATCTATAAAAATTAGTCAAGGGATACACAAAATAAAAAGATGGGAAATATCATACCACACATGTAAAATGTGGAGGGGATAGTAAAAATTTAGTGTTTTTTAGAATGTGCTCAAACTTAAGCAATCACCAACTTAATATAGACTACTATACATATAGGATGTTATTATAATGAATGTAAAGGTAACCACATATCAAAAACCTAAAATAGATACACAAAAAATAAAAAGGAAGAAATCCAAGTGTAACACTAAAGAAACCCATCAAAGGAAGAGAGCAAAAGAATAAAAGAACAAAGAACTAGAGAACAACCAGAACATAATTAACAAAATGGCAATAAGTACATACCTATCATAATAAACAATCATACAAAAACAAGACCCCTCTATATGCCACATAGAAAACATTCACCTCAGGGGCACCTGCATGGAGCTCAGTCAGTTAAGTATCTGTCTTCTGCTCATGTCATGATCCCAGGGTCCTGGAATCAAGTCCCATATCAGGCTCCTGCCCAGTAAGGAGGTTGCTTCATCCTCTGTATGCCACTCCACCTGCTGGTGCTCTTTTTTTGTTAAATAAATAAGTAAAATGCAAAGAAAGAACGAAAGAACAAGAAAAGAAAGAAAGAAAGAAAGAAAGAAAGAAAGAAAGAAAGAAAGAAAAAAAGAAAGAAAGAAAGAAAAGGAGGAGGGAAGGAAGGAAGGAAACATTCACTTCAGATCTAGACACAGAGAAAAAGAAGAGCTGGAGAAACATATACCATACTAATAAAAGAAAAAGAAAGGCAAGGGTAGTCAGACAACATAGACTTTAATACAAACACTGTAGCTAGAGGCAAAAGGGGGCATCATATAATGATAAGGGGGTCAGTCCAAAAAGAAAATATAACAATTGAAAATATCTACGCACCCAACATAAGAGCACCCAAATACATAAAGCAAAAATTGACATACATAAAGGGATAAAGGGTAAATTAATTGTAGGGGACTTTAATACCCCACTTACATCAATGAATAGATCATCCAGTCAGAAAATCAACAAGGAAACAATGGCTTTGAATGGCACAATAGACCTGATGGACCCAACAGATACATACAGAGCATTCCATATAAAAACAGCAGAATACACATTTCTTTTCAAGTGCACATGGAACATTCTCCAAGATAGATCATATCTTAGTCCACAAAACAACTCTCAATAAGTTTAAGAAGACTGAAATCATATCCAGCATCTTTTCCATCCATAATGGTCTCAAACCAAAAATCAATTACCAAAAAAAGTGGAAAAAACACAAACACACGAAGGCTAGAAATCATGCTACTAAACAACCAATGGGTCATGAAGAAGTCAAAGAGAACATTTTAAAAAAACACATGAAGACAAACTAAATTGAAAATAGTACAGTCCAAAATCTTTGGGACACAGCAAAAGCAGTCTAAGAGGGAAGTTTAAATTAATACAGGCCTACTAAAGAAACTAGAAAAATCTTCAAACATCCAATCTTACAACTAAAGGAACCATAAAAAGAAGAGCAAAGCCCACAGTTAGAAAAAGAAAGGAAATAATTAGAATTGGAGTTGAGGGGCGCCTGGGTGGCTCAGTGGGTTAAAGCCTCTGCCTTCGGCTTGGGTCATGATCCCAGAGTCCTGGGATCGAGCCCCGCATCGGGCTCTCTGCTCAGCAGGGAGACTGCTTCCTCCTCTCTCTCTGCCTGCCTCTCTGCCTACTTGTGATCTCTATCTGTCAAATAAATAAATAAAATCTTAAAAAAAAAAAAAAAGAATCGGAGTTGAAATAAATTTTAAAAAGACTAAAATAACATAGGGAAGATTAATGAAACAAAGAGCTAGTTCTTTGAAAATATGAACAAAATTGATAAAACTTTATAAAATCAGAAATAAAAAAAGAAATAAAAAGGAGAAATAACAACAGACTTATAGAAATATAAAAAATTATAAAAGAATACTATATAAATTATATGCTAACCAACTGGACAACCCAGAGGAAATGGATAAACTCCTAGAAAACAATGATCTTCCAAAACTGAATCAGAAAGAAATAGAAAATTTGAACAGATCAATTGCTAGCAAAAAAATTGAATCAGTAATGAAAAAAACTCAAAATGAACAAAAGTTCAGGACCAGATGGCTTCATGGGTGAATTCTATCAAACATATAAAGAAGAGTTAATATCTAGTCTTCTCAAACTATTCCAAAAAATAGAAGAGAAAGGAAAACCATGAAATTCATTCTACAAGGCTAGCATTATCCTGATTCCAAAACTAGAAGACAGGAATGAAGGAAGATAGGAAGGAAGGAAGGAGGAAGGAAGGAAGAAAGGGAGGAAAGAGGAAAAAAACTGCAAGCCAATATCCCTGATGAACACAAACTCAAAAATCCTCAAAGAAAATTTGGGCAAACTGAATTCAACAATACCTTAAAAGGGTAATTTGCCATGATCCAGTGGGATTTATTCTAGGGATGCAAGAATGGTTCAAAATTCCCAAATCAGGGACGCCTGGGTGGCTCAGTTGGTTAAGCGGCTGCCTTCGGCTCAGGTCATGATCCCAGCGTCCTGGGATCGAGTCCCACATCGGGCTCCTTGCTTGGCGGGGAGCCTGCTTCTCCCTCTGCCTCTGCCTGCCTCTCTGTCTGCCTGTGCTTGCTCACTCTCTCTCCCTCTGTCTCTGGCAAATAAATAAATAAAATCTTTAAAAAAAAAAAAATTCCCAAATCAATCAAGGTGATACATCACATCCAAGAGGAAGGACAAAAGGCCATATGATTATCCTAAGAGATGTGAAAAAAAAACTAACAAAATATATCTGTTCATGATAAAAAACACTCAATAAAGCGGGTTTAAAGGGAACATACCTCAACATAATAAGAGTCATATATGAAAAACTCACAGCTAATATACTCCATGGTGAAAAGCTGAGAGCATTTCCCCTAAGATCAGAAGCAAGACAGCAATGTCCACCCTCACCACTTTCATTCGCTATAGTACTAGAAGTCCTGGCTACAGCAATCAAACAAGAAAAACAAACAAAAAAAGGCATCAGAATTGGTGAGAAAGAAGTGAAACTGTCACTATTTGCAGATGACATGATACTATATATAGAAAACCCTAAAGACTCCACCAAAAAACTATTAGGATTAATAAATGAATGTAGTAAAAGTTGCAGGATACAAAATTAATATACAGAAATCAGTTGCATTTCTATACACTAATAATGAAGTAAAAGAAAGAGAAATGAAGAAAACAATCCCACTGACAATTGCACCAAAAAAAAAAAAAAAAAACTGAGAATATATTTAACAAAGGACGTAAAAGACCTATTCTCTGAAAACTATAAAAAACTGATGAAAGAAACTGAAAACGAAACAAATGGAAAGATAGATGATACTTATGAATTAGAAGAATTAATATTGTTAAAATGTCCATACTAGCCAAAGCAATCTTACAGATTTAATCCAATCCCAATCAAATACAAAGAGCGCTTTGCACAAAAGGCAAACAAATAATCCTAAAATTTGTATGGGATCACAAAAGACCCTAAATATCCAAAGCAATCTTGAGAAAAAAGAGCAAAACAGGAGATATCACAATTTCAAGATATATTACAAAGCTATAATAATCAAAACCGTATGCTACTGGCACAAAAATAGACACATCGATCAATAGAACAGGACGGAGGGCGAAGAAATAAACCCACATTTATATGGTGAATTTATCTATGACAAAGGAGGCAAAAAACATACAATTGTGGGAAAGAGCCAGTCTCTTCAATAAATGGTGCTGGGAAAGCTGGATAGCAGCATGCCAAAAAAAAAGTGAAACTTAACTGCTTTCTTTACATTATCACAAAAATAAACTCAAAATAGATTAAACTTCTAAATTAAAGAACAAAATGTGAGACCTGAAGCCATAAAAGTCTTCAAAAAAACAGGCAGTGATCTCTTGGAAATCAGCCTTAGCAGCATATTCATAATTATGTCTCCTCAGGCAAAGGAAACAAAAGCAAAAATAAACTATTGAGACTACATCAAAATAAAAAGTTTTTGCACAGCAAAGGAAACAATCAATAAAACAAAAAGCAAGCCACTGAACAGGAGAAGATACTTGCAAATGGTGTATCCAATAAGGGTTAATATCCAAAACATATAAAGAACTTCTACAACTCAGTAAAAAAAAAAAAAAAAAAAAGTCCTATGACGAAGACGCAAATAGACATTTTTCCAAAGAAGACATACAGATGGCCAACGGACATGAAAAGCTATTCAACAACACTAATCATCAGGGAAATGCAAACCAAAACCACAATGAGATATCACCTTACACCTGTTAGAATGGCTAAAATAAAAAAGACAAATAACAGGTTTGGCAAGGATACGGAGAAAAAAATAACTTTCATACACTGTTGGTGGGAATGTAAAATGGTACAGCCACTGCGGAAATTAGTACGGACATTCCTCAAAAAATTAAATATATAAATACCATATGACCCAATAACTCCGCTATTGGGTATTTACCCCCAAAAAACCAAAAAACACGAATTCAAAAGATACATCACCCCTATGTCTATTGAAGCAACCTAAGTGTCCATCAATAGACAAATTAATAAAGAAGATGTGTGCACACATGTGCATACACACACACACACACACACACGCACAGCGGAATACTATGAAATCATAAAAAAGGATGAGATAAATCATTTGAGAAAACATGGATGGACCTAGAGGGTATTATGGTAAGTAAAATAAGTCAGACTGAGAAAGACAAATACTATATGATTTCATTCATAAGTGGAATCTAAAAAAAAAAGAACAAATAAACTTAAAGCAGAATCAGACCAAGAAATGTTATCTGTAGGACAGTGTGAGCTATGTGATTGGAGGTATCCACCCTTGGATTCCCCACTAGATTAACATGGGGATCTGTACTAGAATAAGGATAGCCAGAAGGAAAGTAGCAAGCACAAAGCAGTTTGTTATATAAAGCAGAAGTATACTGTGAAGGTGGGAGAGGAGGCAGGTTGCAAGAAGTAGAACAAGCCCTAGCTTGTTTTGGGATTGGGTATTTTGTCAGCTCTCTCAGCTGAGAGGAGTTATGACATACAGTGGGGTGGTCTCTAATGGAGGTTGCTTCCAGTCATTTGAGAAAACCCTCCCACGAGTTGGGAGCGGGAGTTCTTGACCTTACAAGGTTTGTACTAGAACAGTCAAAGCAGGCTTTGCAAGGGGAGGAGGGGCCAGGGCGGAGAGGGTTATTAATGCGAATGCATTATAATAAGTCTGGGGGTTACCCTGAAGCAGAGGTAGAGGGAGAGAGAGCATGCTCTGCACCTGTGGCTCTTGATTTGTCTGCCCCAAGGTCTTGGAAGCCAGAAGGTCAGGATGTCATGCTCCTGGGGCTTTTAATGTGTAGTGTATTTATCACTGTCCTTGCCTCCAGCTCATGTCTCTATCATTCCCCTTCACGGTCTTGGAACTCTGCCTCAGGATGTTCCTTCCTCTGCTTGTGTCTAGCTTCTTCTTTCTACCTGATATAAACACACAGAACAAACTGATGGTAGCCAGAGGGGAGGAGGATGGGAAATTGGGCAAAATTAGTGAAGGGGAGTGGGAGACACAGGCTTCCGGTTACAGAATTAATAAGTAATGGGAATAAAAGGTACAATATAAAAAGTATATTCAGTGATACCATAATAGCATTGTATGGGGACAGATGGTAGCTACACTTGTGGTGAACATAGCATAATGTATAAACTTGTCAAATCCCTATGTTGTACACTGGAAACTAATGTAACATTGTGTGTCAACTACGCTCAAATTTAAAAAATAAAAGTAATGTTGTAATAATTTATGGGGACAGAAAGTAACTACACTTACCTTGGTGAGCACTGAATGACAGAATTGTCAAATCACTATTGTGCACCTGAAACAAATATAACATTGTATGTCAACTATACTTTGATATTTTTAAAATGCCTTCCAGTCACATGCAGGGGGATATATTACAAGTTCCTTAGCCTCAGCATATCTATTGAACCTCATGATCTTCTGTACAAAACCTAGTCCTTACACAGATTCCTTATACTGGTAAATGGCTCAACCCAGTTGCCATCCTAGCCTCCTCCTCCTCTCTCCCCTACATCCAGTTTTTACCATGACCGTGTCAGCTGTGCATCTCTTAACCTGGCTCCTCTTCTACCCAGTTGTAACTGCCTTAATGCAAGCATCCTTTATCTCTCACTGTGCATTGCAACAACCAATATTCCAGCCTCTACTCTCTTTTAAAATCACTGCTTTATTCTGCTGTCAGAGACAGACTTATTTCCACACTGAAAATCTGATCACATTACTCTCCTGATTGAAACATTTCTGTGTACACTCACCCACAGGAAAGAAAATCCAAAGATGTCTCTTCTAATATGATTCTGGCTTACCTCCCCAGTCTCACCACCTACCCCCAACATCTTTAATTGCCTTTTTCCTTCAACTTTAAATGACTCATTCCTCTATATATTTGCTTATATGATTTCCTCTGCAAAATTTCTCTTCTGTTTTCCCCCTCCTACACCTTCCATTCTTCTTTACTCCTTATATATCTGGAAAAAATTTACTCATCCTTCAAAATCAGCCAAAGTTTAATCCTTTCTTGGAATCCTTCTGTGGTTTTCCTAAGGACTTCTTGCTCAAACTGTGATCACAAAAGCATCAGACTCTTCCAGAAGTTGGTTAGAAATGCAGAATTTCAGTTCCACCCCAAATGTATTGGGTCCCACTCCAGGTGGTTTTTACAGATGTTAAAATTTAAGAAGCAGTATGCTAGATCAGAGCTACTCCCAACAGCACAGCTGCCTTAGCAGCACCTGGGAGCTTACTGGAAATACAAATCATTATCTGATTTAAAAAAAAACAAAAAACACACAAAAACTTGAATCCAGAAATGATAAACAGACAACCAATTTTTTTAAGAGGTAAAAGACATGAACAAACATTTCACCAAAGAAAATATACAAATGGCAAATAAGCACATGAACAGATGTTCAACTTAATAAGACACCTTGAGCTATCACTATATAAACTGTCAGAATGCAAAGAATTAACAACAAATCCTGACAATACTCAGTGCTACTGGCAAGAATGTGGAGCAACTGGAACTCCATACATTGGGTGTGGGAATGCAAAATGGTACAGCCATTTTGGAAGGCAGTTTTGTCAGTTTCTTATAAAGTTAAATATGCACTCAGCATATGGCCTAGCAACCCCACTGCTCAGCACTTACCCAAGTGAAATAAAAACAACATTCAGACAAAAAATCATAGATTAATGTTTATAGAAGCTTTATTTATGGTTTCTAAAAAGTCAAACCAACCTGAATGTTCTTTAACTGGTGAGTGAATAAGTCAACTGTAGGCTATCCATACAGTGGAATACTACTCAGCAATAAAAAGAAATGAACTGTGGATTTACACAAGAACACTTAGCAAATTTATTATCTAACTGAAAGAAACTAGACTCAAAAGACTCAAAAGACTACCTACTACATTATTGCATTAAATGACATTTTGAAAAAGGCACAATTATCTGATGTAGAACAGATCAGTAGTTTCTAGGGCCTGGAGATATGGATAGGGACTGATTACATAGGAACACGGGGCAATTTGATAAGATGATGGAACTATTCTACACAATGCTTTTGGTGGTGGAATGGTTATATGACTCTTGTCAAAACTCACAGAACCATATACTAACAAAGATAAATTTTAACATACATAAATTATGCTTTAATAAAAAGTGAAAAATATTTATATATTTATTATATACATACTATATGTGATACCCACCTTAAAAAATACATGAATGAACTGTTGTTAAACATGAAAACTGATATAGCTCTCTTTTTTACTTGACCGTGCAATTCCATCCCACAGGTTTTTACCCTAATAATATAATATTTTGTACCTGGAAGCCTTTTATTGATCATTTTACTATACTTTCCTATACCAAAAAAAACATATAAACATTTACAGTTTGTTTTCTTTCTTATGACCAACAGAGTTTAAAGTTTCTTCTGGCCTTTGAGTTATCAGTACAACTCTTATTAGTTCATAATTAATCAAAAGAACTTATATATATTACAAATTTTAGTAAATAGTCATTAAATTTAAACATTTTACTAGAGTATACATCTTAATAAGCTGAATGTGGCTATGTTTTTCCCAATTAGTTCAAGTATTTACAAATAAATAAGTTTATGAATGGATCCATGTCTATTTTTTCTTTTTATAGTTAGAAATAATAAGTAAATTAATTCACAAAAATAAGTAGATAAAAACAGAAAGGGTTTTGTTAGAACATTAGCACCATTTCTTTTAAGTCTTCCAGTTTCATGACAAATAAAAATCACATAATGATCTATTAGAAAGGGGTTTCTTTTTTTTTTTTTTTTAAGTAGTCAGCTAAAAACTTGGGTTACCATCCAATTTTATGGAAAGTAAAAAGTTAGGAACTGTTTGACGTGCAAATATATTTGTATTCATTACGCTGAAACTTAAATCTTATGTACTTTCTCCAGTTCTCTTGTCCATCTCTTCCTTTTGCTGTCTTTTTCAGCATTTTACTTAAACAGAACCAATCCTCCACTTTTATCTTTAGATGAAACATTGTATTTCAAGGCATGGGGCCTGGTTTCCTGAGTAGCCACCAAGATGCAACCAAGAGGTATGGAGGAGATCCTTACAGAGGTAAACCTTGATCAAGGGGAAGAGCAGATGGGATGGAGACAAGGAGAAAATGTCCCTCTCCTTTTTCTCTTTCTTATGGACTACTCCAGGTTGAAGTTCCTCCATCCGAACCTTCCAGGAAAGTTCCAAACGCAGAGTGAATTGTGACTACTAATGTCTCTTTGTAGTTCACTATTGTGACCAGCATTGCAGCACATCTTTATTTGCCTGTTTTCTTTTCCCTGACCTCCACTTGGGCTTGTACCTCCCAAATAAAGTGTCCTATCGAGAGCTGTAAAAGGCTTGAGATTTCGCCCCTGCTGGTTAGCTAACAAGTGAGCCTGCCACAGTTTCAGATGCTGAGAGAAGACACAAGTCAGATGAAGGACTTTGTTACTCACAGCACAGCAGTCACTGTGTACTTTATGTTTATGTTGGCTCTCCTTGCCCACCAAGAAACGGGGGAGTGGGGAGTACTTTTGTATACAGTAGATTTGTGTTACTGCTGAGAAACTCCAAGCTTTGGAAACTCCCAATATTTTAAAGGGGCTGCTAGGAAACCTGTCCAAATTTTTTCCCACAGGGGCATATTATCTTTATTATCTTGGTCAGAAAAAAAAATCTGCACTCTGTTCCCAGAGTTGACACTATCCCTATCTTTCCAGGTTCTTTGCTACACAAACATCTTTCAAAACATAATCTTGGACAAAGCTGTCACAGATGTACAGAAACACCATGGAAACTTGCCCCCCCACCCAAAAGTCTTTAATCTTTGCCTTCAGTTCCACTTTCTAAAGGACAAAGCTAAGATAAACAATTATCAGAATCATGCATTTTTTTTTCAATTTTGGGACATTTCCCAGATCTTCTGGATCCTCATTTCACCCTTTTTCACTCTATGCAATGTTCTGGGAGGCTTTATTTGTGTTTAGTCAATGAGAGCTACCACCATCTGATCTGAGAGTGGAGATTGTGGGCAGAGTAGTTTTTTTCCTCTGTACCTCCCTGTAAGGTCATGGTGTCAGCTTCTTTCAGGTGGCAATTGGTCTGACAGCTAGGGTCTAATTTTATATTTTGATAGTAAGACAGAGAAAATGTTTAACTTTTTTATCAAATGAGAATTCATGGTAACTAGAATAAATCTTACACAGCATGACTTTAAAAACAAATTTTAATTACTTTAGTGAACAATATGCATTAAATCTGAAAGAAATCACATTGAAGTTTGTTTCACAAGTAGGCAGAGGGGCAGGCAGAGAGAGAGGGAAGCAGGCTCCCCGCTGAGCAGAGAGCCCGATGCGGGGCTCGATCCCAGAACTCTGGGATCATGACCTGAGCCGAAGGCAGAGGCTTTAACCCACTGAGTCACCCAGGTGCCCCAAAGGTTTTTTGTTGTTGTTGTTGTTGTTTTAAGATTTTCTTTATTTGACACAGAGAGAAAGAGCGAGAGAGGGAAAACAAGCAGGGGGAATGGGAGAGAGAGAAGTGGGCCTCCCACTGAGCCTGATGTGGGGGCTTGATCCCAGGACCCTGGGATCAGGACCCAAGCCCAAGGCAGACATTTAACAACTGAGCCACCCAGATGCCCCACCCTTCACACTGAAGTTTTACCCAGAGTTTTTTTCCAATATATTTTGAAAATTCTGATATTTTCAGAATAATCAGATTATATATATTTAAAGTTTTCCTACTCTGTATTCTTTGGCTATTCTTGGGTGCTTTCAGGTACTAGACAATAATGAGAAGAGTGGAAAAGGATTTCCATTGTTTAAATAATGTAGAAAAGGCCATTTTTAAGCATTTAAAATTTGTTACTGATGCTCTTTCTACTTTTTCCTCAATGGACTCTTCCTCAGACGCCATCAATTTTTTTTAAATAGTCAGAAGATGAAAGAAACAACATTGTTTAAATAAAAACTGATATTACTACCTTACCTTCTATGCCACATATCTGAATTGACCACATTCTTAAGTCAAAGTACTAGTTTCAACCCCAGGATTTATCCTTAATAGAAATATGTATAAACTCAGGGAAGACTCAAAGCCTTATAGCTTCATGGTACTGTGATTAATCATTGCGGAGACTTCTTTGTAAGGCACCCAGTAAGGTTTACCCTTCAGGCAATGTTCCTTAGTGAATTATAAGATAATGAGGAATTTGAATATCCTTTATAAAGTGAAATTTGAGCTTTTGTGAATATAGGCTTGTTTCCAAACAGACCAGTTCTGGGAGAAACTACAAGGGGAAGTAAACTATAAGGAAATTTGTTGTCTTAAAATCATTCATGCTTAGTTTCTTGGAAAGGCACTATCTCCAGGTTGATGAACATAGCACTATGCTACAGCATTCTTCCAAATATTCCAAAGAATGTTAAAAGCTCATGAAAATCACGAGTTACTGATTCATGATAGTTCAAAACTAACCAGTAAAAGGATAAATTCTATTTTTATTGTCCTATTGAAAAATACATTATAATTAACATAATGCTAAAAAAAGGACGGGGGGTAATCTTAGGTAAATCCGTATCATCCTACTATGTTTATCAGGCTCAAAGTTCTTTTGGCCTTCCATCACTCCCATACCTGTCTCTCCAGGTATCCATGTACCAAACAGCTTTACTTGCTGCAGCAACATACATTCCTAAATGGAGTGTGAATCAGTGAGCCCATTATCCTGATCTTTTCTAGGGTATATTCTCAACTCCTCTAGACTGAGTCCACAAAATCTGATAGTGGTTAGTTTGTAGACCCCTTTTATTGTCTCCTTCTCTATTTTTTTCTAGGTACTGAGAAAAATGCATTAGGCAAAAACAAGGAAAGCTCTTCTTTTTGCCACCATGAAATACGAGCACCAACTATATTTAAAACACAGAGAAAATCCTGCATAATTATAGGTTCTTTAAAATATGGTTGGTTTTAGGGGCTCCTGGGTGGCTCAGTGGGTTAAGCCGCTGCCTTCGGCTCAGGTCATGATCTCAGGGTCCTGGGATCGAGTCCCGCATCGGGCTCTCTGCTCGGCAGGAGACCTGCTTCCCTCTCTCTCTCTCTCTCTCTGCCTGACTCTCCATCTACTTGTGATCTCTGTCTGTCAAATAAATAAATAAAATCTTTAAAAAAAAAAAAATATATGGTTGGTTTTAAACCTTGTTGCTTTTATTGCATTAGGGAACTGTTTAGTGTAAGATGGCATGTTTCAGAGGTCCCAAATATAATTTTATAGTGTTCAATGAATAGGTTCCACATTCAATTCTAAATCTGTTTAAAAGATATATTGTAATTTAAGATATATTGTAATTATGCACCATTCAAAAACTTCCTCAATCCCTAATTAGGATACATTGCCACCAGGTGGCAGGGGAATACCTTCATTTCATGAACTGAACCATTTGGCAAAAACTAGTCCTGCTATTTTAATTATTTGCTTTTTATTATAATCTAGACTCAGTTGGAGACTAATATTAACAACATGATATTAATAATTTTTGCACTGATATAAATGGATGGATCACTTTCTGTATCCTCATGGCATTTTCATTACATATCTACTATGGCTCCAAACATCATGATTTCTTATTCACTAATGGACGGAGGTATGGTCTCCGGGGGTCTTCAAGACTGTTTCAGAGGCTTCGTTAAGTTAAGAATATTTTCTTAATAATGCTAAGACATTATTTGCCTTTTTCATTCTCATTTTTTCACAAGTGTACATATAAAAGAGTTTTCCAGAGACTACACAACATGTAACAAAATTGTAATTCTGTTAAAGAAGTGTATTATTGTTGTATGTTTGTATTTGAAATTTTCTCAGTTTTAATTTCAAATGTGGTAAATACTGATAGATATTAGTTATACAAACAGATATTCTTTGGGATCTTCAATAATTTTAGTGAGTCTAAAAGAGAGTTCTGATATCAAAATAACTTGAGAAAGTCCTACTCTAATTAATTAATTCATTTTAATTAAATGTTGATGTACTTTTCCGTTTCTTCTGAGGACAGAGGTCCTGTCAGATTTACCTCTGGATCCAATCCTATTGAGACCCTAACATTAACCATGCATACTAGCTATTCAGTAAAGATGTGCTGAAAAACACTGATAACTAGAAGATGTTACTGGAATGGAACACATTTTTTAGTGGAGACATATTTTTTAAGTTTACCCATTAAAATTAAATAATAAAATATTTGATTCAAATATAAGTTTTCATGTAAAAGCTTAAACCAATTATAATTTGGCTCCTTTATCACTCGTCTTCCATTGTATTAACAAATGTATCTGTCTTCTCTCCAAAAATCAAAATTTTAAAGACATTTTTTTACATGTTAAAATTTACTTTCCTATGCATAACCTGTCAAGTTTTGGTCCCAAAATATCTCTAAGCTTCCTCCTAACATCCAATTATAATAAAGTTCATGGATACTATAGATATTCTTTCTCAGATATCGGTTCTCAGCACTATTAATTCTAAAATTCTAGTTTGTTACTTTTTGTGAAATTAAGACTTAACAGTGGCACTTCACTTGTAAATATGACTTTGATTCTCTGTAAATTATTGATGCAAACTTTTTCTTTTAAGTTAACATATTTTACCATGGAGCATCACATTCTAAACATCCCTGGTTTTTTTTTTTTTTTTCCCTATAAATGTCATAAAGGTTTTTATAAAAAAAAAAAAAAACTTCGAACAGAACTATCACAAACATTTTATCTCAGTTCTAATGAAAATATATCAGAAATCATCAAAACTAATGGGAAGTCATGCTTAATTATGCACTGAGGACAGGAGTATTCAAATTATTTAAAACACAAAGATACTGTTACAACACAATACCATGAAATTGGAAATTGATCACTTAAAATAGTTATTATATGAGATATGAAGAAATAGCGATGCTGAGAACATCTTCTCAAACACAGGCAAATACAACTTCTTTGAGGAAAGCTAGACTAAGAAACAGCACAGCAATGAGAAATAGCCTTCCAAGCACACCCCCCACCCCCACCCCCCCAACACACTACTTTGAGGAGAGCTGGGGGATGACATACCACTTCTGACCACTGTGAGTACAAATCTTTTTTTTTTTTCAATTTTTATTGTGTTACGTTAGTCACCATACAATGTATCATTAGTGTTTGATGTAGTGTTCCAAGATTCACTGTTTATGTGTAACACCCAGTGCTCCAGGCAATATGTGCCCTCCTTAATACTCAATCTTGATTAAAACTGTCAGCTGGGGGCGCCTGGGTGGCTCAGTTGTTAAGTGTCTCCCTTCAGCTCAGGGCAGGATCCTGGGGTCCTGGGATTGAGTCCTGCATCAGGCTCCCTGCTCAGCAGGAGGCCTGCTTCTCCCTCTCCCATTCCCCCTACTTGTGTTCCCTCTCTCGCTGTGTCTCTCTCTGTCAAATAAAAATAAAATCTTAAAAAAAAAAAAAATGTCAGGTAGTTTTACTCAATTCCTATACCTAAAATGTTTAAAGGAATTCTTTCTTTATAAAAACCTGAGTTAAAACATTGATAATGACAGGATCCAAGGCACAGAACGAAAAAAACCATATAATTAAGTTTAACTGGGTATGATTATGGATAGGCCAAAACCTTATAAATAATACTATGTGATTCTGCTATTTCACTCAATTATTTCAAGCTAAAGAACAAGTTATACTCTAAACTTCAGGCAGGAGCTAGGAAAAGTTTTCATTAGTCAATTAACATCTTTCATTTTTTTGCCACCCAGGGGTTTTTACTGTAAACTAACTTCCTCTGTATTCCACACTATCCACATCTCATATGAGACTTGTTACAATTTTTTAAACCAGTAAGTGAAATAAATACCAAATATTCTTAGGTTATCCCACTGCAATTGTTCTAAGTTTCAGTTTTATTTAAAGATTATACATAAACAATTCCTGTAGCATTTGAGTTCTGTTGTTAGTTGTGTAGAATTTAATACTCTTTCTCCCCATCCAGTATGTGCTATAAATTCTTGCAGCAGCTGCTTATATGCAAGAAATGGGACTTCTAGTTGTGCTGTACATGGCTTTCAATTTCTCTTTTTGTTCTACCTGCAGGCACCTTGTGTTTCTCTACAAGGTCTAATAAAGTCCTTCTTTTATGTGTTTGTTTGTTTCCAGAACCCCTCATCTTTTTATTTGCCTCATACTGCATCAGTGGAAAGGATGAAATAGATCAATCCTTACCTTATTTAGTGAGATGATCTTGCTAAATAGTTGACATAAAAAAGACTCCTTCTCACCAATTTCACATGATACTGTGTAAAATTCAATTCCTATGGTAATAAATTATGATTCCATGATGTTCTCCTAGTCAACGAAAAATCCCCTTTCACCATTGACACCATTATAATCACTACAGTGTGGACAATACTTAGCCCTTTTTCATCCTGCCCCTTCTCAGTATGGAATCCATATTCCCCAAATTCACCTTTTCACATTTTTCAAAAATACTCATGTTTCAGAGACTATGGATTCTGAAAAACAATCTGAAGGGGCGGGGGTGGGAGGTTGGGGGAAACAGGTGGTGGGTACTGGAGAGGGCACGGATTGCAGGGAGCACTGGGTGTGGTGCAAAAACAATGAATACTGTTACGCTGAAAATAAATTAAAAAAATTAAAAAACAAAACAAAACAAGAAAACAACAGAAAAACCCACAACCAAATACAAACCTTTTTTTCTGCATTTCACAGCACTGGTTATTTATATGTGTTTTCCTTATAAAATCTTTGACTTTATAAATTGTGTACAGTTCAATTTTAAACCATCAGCTCCTTGAAAAGTTGTGCAAATAAAGAAAAATATGAAAAAAAATACTCATGTTTCCAACGGCAACTTAAAGGACTTTTAAAGAAATCTGAACTCTTGTTTAGTTCCATGGGTAACAACAACAAAACAGCAAATTATATTGTCTGAAAATGGCCAAAGATTTTGTCACTTTTTCTTTAAACCTGTGAGATGTTCTTAGAAGTTACTAGGCTTCCATTTAAAAAAAAAATAATAATCTTTGTTTCCTGAATAGAAACAAACTTCCTACATTGGAGGTTGATGACAGGGTTCCCAGCTGGACTCCTCATAAGCCTATTCAATACCTATTGCTTTTCTCTCTGATAGGAAAAAATAAAGTGAAGACTTGACATATTTACTTAGGTTATTCATAGAAAGAAAAATTCTACTACTGAAAATAAAGGGAGACTTAAGACTATATTAATTAATCAAATTTTCAGTTTAATTGCTCTACTCTCCTTCTTATTTTAATAATCCTCAAATTGTAGTGCCCCTGTAAGTCACCTGAACTCACCCAAGGGCAGATCTGGGAGGTGGGGAATAAATCAGAGATAGGCTAAGGCCAGATAGTCTTTATCTTGTACATTCTCTTCCAACCATGCTATTGCTGTAGGGTAACTGAGGATTCACATTTCCTAAAATCTCCCTTCCCTCCCTGGTTTAGCCCCCAAGCATCAGGAAACAACCCCTGGATGTGATTTAGGGGGTGGCCCTACCATGAGAGTAACGAAGCCTAGCAGAGTCTTCCTGAGTAGCAGGAGGGATGGAATTGATTTGTCTGAAAGCACTGACAAGGTTGAAGAGCAGACAGCCACTCTCTAATTACAAATCTCCCCCTCATCCTTCTCAGGGCATGTTATCAGCAAATTACCAGAAGAATTAGCGGTAAAATTCAAAGAGATAAGGTAAGAAAACAATTCAAAAGGACAAAACAACAAGCAATACATGAATTAAGGTAGATAATCAATAAAGGCTGTTGATTGACTTAATAGCATACATCTGTCTTTGTAGTACAGAGGTTCTTTAAGAAGAAGAAAATAAATCATTCTAACAAAACAACACAATGTATGAATTCACTTAACACAACTGATGATGATAATCACAAAGAGACTGATGATAAAGGATGGTTAATACAGTTCAGGTACTTTTATCAAAGAGGTATGGTACATTATATATGTCCACAAACACAGACTTTTCTTTTTCGTCTCTTCATCTATTTCTAAATTCATGAGCACTTTCATTCATTTGCTCAAAGAAATAAATAATGCATGCCTGTTACATGTAAGATGTCAGGCTAGTTATTAAAAATGAAATAAAAATAGACCAAATAAGATGATCTTTATGAAAACACACTGATAGTTTTAACATGTTATACATATGTATGATATTATTACCATTAATACGAGGAAGATTTATATGCTTTAACAAAATAAATTTTGGTCCTCTCTTGGGGCTTAGATTGGCCTAGTTTGTAGTCCAACACAGACACCGACAGGCAGAAAATCTCTTGAGTAAAGCTGCCATTACAAGTGCCCTATCCTGAGTAGACTGAAGCTAACAGTAACAAGAGGGAGAATCCCTATGGGAAAGAATGAAATATATGGCTTGGCTAGGAATCTATGCCCAACTATGGGCTAAAGAGCAAGATCTAACAGAAGAGGCCAGAGTACTGAGAATAGGTTGGTATGGATTACTACTGATCTGGGATTTGATCAAACCCTATTTATAAGCCAGTAAATTTGCCTGAAACTATTTCAAAAGTACTAGTAGAAGATATAAGACTTGTGGGTCCGAAGTAAAAGACTATTTCTCACACACATCAAAAGAGAAAATGTTATTTCACTTCTCAAGAATGTTCCCTGAAAATAAAACCACAAGAAATGGTCCAGGTAGAGTAGTCATGGCCTTGCAATCTTGGTATACCCAAAAAGATGTGAAGGAGTGAATATTGAGGCATATCTCCCAACAAGTACTAGAGCATATCAGGCAAATGTGTCAGAACTAAGAGTACAAAGTGAAAGGGTACTAGAATTCTATTTACTATCTGGCTAGTAGATTTACTGATGACTTAAAGCAATCATCTCTCAACCCAACTTAGTCGGAACATTTAAAAAATCCACATATCAATGATTCTAATCAGAATTCAATCAAACTGGTGTATCATGTAGTTTTCCTTGAGTATTTTTTAAAGATTCACTTATTTATTTTAAAGAAAAAATATGAGCACATGTGCCCACATGAGAGCAGAGAGAAGGGCAAAGGGAGAGAATCTTCAAGCAGACTTCCCACTTAGTGAGGAGCTAGGTGGTGGCAGGGTTCAATCCCATGACCTATGAGATCATGATCTGAGCCAAAACCAAGAGTTGGATGCTTAACCTACTAAGCCACCCAGTTACCCCACCATGAGTATTAAGTGACTCTAACATACAAAGTTTAGACTCCTGATTTTAACAGCCCATGTGGGATTATATCATGTGTCTCCATCTTCCCCAATGATAATTATCATACATAGCAATGGTTCTCAAACTTTAGCAAGCATGAGAATTATTTGAAGGGCTCTAAAATACAGCTTGCTAGGCTCCAAACCGATAGTTTTTGATTCAGTAGGTATAGAGTGGGGCCTAAGAATTTGCAATTCCAATAAGTTCCTTGGCCATGTTGCTGCTGACCTGGAAAATTCTTTGAGAACCACTAATTTAAAGCAATGCTTCGCAAATTTGTGTGAATACCTGAAGTCCTTATTAAATTCAAATTCTGATTTGACTTAAGTTTGAGGTGAGTTCTCAGAGTATGCATTTCAAAAAGCTCCAGATAATGCCAAAGTTATTGGTACATAGATCACATTTTCAATATCAAGGATCTGGGATTCCAGGTCCCATTTGAGACCCACTGAATCAGAATCTCCAGGAAGAAACCTGAGTTATGCTATCAAACACCACAGATGTTTCTCTTAAAGACAAGGAATAGTTACAATCTTGAAAAGTTGAATGTAAATAAAAATAATGTGATCAAATCTGAACTTTTCATTAACTTAGATCTAATTCCAGATAAATTTTATTTTATGATTCATGTTCAACTAACAGTAACTTTTAAGCCCCAGCAGAAAGCTTACGAAGGGTAGCAGAACACGTTGCCCCAAAGTATGCCATTTTGGCATAGGATTATTTTGAGCCAAAACAATTAAGAAGCAAATACAAGAAATCTCTTTTCCCTCCCCCATATGCCTAAAAGCAGAACATAAGCTCTCTATTGGGAAGGACAATAAATTAATCACTAAAGACAACTCTAGATCCTTATCAGCCCAAAGATGGCACTAGAGGCATCTGTATACAACAAATCTGAAACTAAACCTTATTTACCATTAGTTTCTCCATGTATTTGCCTTACTACAATTTGCCACCCCTAGAAGCTCAAAGTTCTCTTTCTTTTCCTTGCTACTTCTCTAAAAATTTATCCTCCTATTAAGATGCTATATAAGCCCAAGTTCTAACCATCCCTTTGAGTTACACGCTGTTAAGTGTTCCCCTGTGTATGCACAACACACATTTCAATAAATTGCTGTTTTGTTTTGTTTTGTTTTTCTTTTGTTAATCTGTCTTTTGCTAGTCTAATTTACAGGTCCCCAGTCAGAGAACCCAAGATGGGTAGAAGAAAAGATTTTTCCCCTCTCCTACATTTGGAATGAGAGAAGTTAAATTTCTTGTGTGGGGTCATTCTGAATGGGGGCCAACATGGAAGCCAGAATTTGAGCAGCTAAGATCCAGCCATAGAGAAAGTTGGTCACAAGAGAATTCTGTGGGAGTCCTAAATAAAAAGAGAACCTCAATTACAACAATAAAAGCCAAATGTAAAGGCTATTCAGAAAGATGTTCATTATGGAAGGAGGAGAAGATGCTGAAAGGACTCTAGCTGACAAGCCAAATAATCCAAGGGTGGGAGAAGTGGCTGGAAAACAAACCAGGGGAGAGGCACAAGCTGCGGTATAGTTTTCATGGTTTCAGAAACATGAGGCCATACACTGGCAGACCAGAATAACTTCCACTGAAGCTGTTTTGTTAGTGTTGTTTTAAGCCTCAAAACCCCATCTGTTCCCATAAAATAATTAAGGATCTGCCAATAAATGCTTAAATGCTAAATAAATTTATAAAGCAAATATTTTTCTCTAAATATAAATTAATACTTCTGAATTTATGTTTATATATATTTCCATCAAGTTGTGTTTCTTAAAACACACATCCTGATATTTAAAAGAATAGCATGTTTAAGAGAAAAAAAAGGAAAACAGAGAAAAAGTTAAACTATATTTTTATTATTATAATATTTTAACCATGGTTCTCTAATGTTCCCTTTTATATCATTTCTACCATATACTTTGCTCATTGCTGTCAGTAAGTAAAAAATATATATATGTTCAAGCTTTTAATCTAAAAAGAAGCTGAAATAAGTTTAAGGCCCTCTGAAGTCAGTACATAGGAGTCAAAACATACATCTAATCATCTCTGATGAACTTCAGTATTAAATATATATTAAACATGCTCTACTCTCAAGAGGATTCATTTTTATGCTTGACATTACAAATCTTTATTAAAGCAGAGAGCAAAAGGTGAGGCTCAGAAGATGACTAAATCATGAAGCAGAGTTATCAGCTGAAATGTGCACTTTGGAGTGTGTATTTTTAGCAAATGGCTGATATCCACAAGCATGGAAGAAAAGTTTTGCCTTTGCAGATTCTACATGAGGATTAATAATTCAGATATACTGTTTCTATTATGTTTAAGAGAACTTAATAATCAATTGCCTCCTAACCATCTTTATTTTCCAACTTTGCCTCAAATACGGCTCTTTCCTCAAGGATAATATTCACTTCCCACCTCAATTATCATTTCTATTCAGATGACACTAAATCTACCTCCTCATCCCAGTCTTCTTTTGGAATTTCAGACTCACATTCTCATATTCCAGCTGTTTATTGACCGTTATTCCCTAGATTACTTATCTAAACCATAAATTCATCTTATCCTAAACCAATTTAACAGCTTTCTTCCCCAAAGGAGATCCTTCTCTGGTTTGCAGGTAATAGTAACTCCATTTTTTTCATACTTTAATGTTCACAACTGCTGAGTCGTTTTCAACTTTTCTTTCTTCATCCCTTAAGTTCTGGCACTCATCAAGTCAAAATTTTTCTTGTGCTCTCTCTCTCTTCTGATGCTCATTTCCTCCATCTTATGTATGTCCTTATTATTTTTAAATAAAGTTTCATAACAGAAGAAGAATAGGGTCTTCTGTTTTATTGTCTGTCCTGAGCACAGTGACAGATTATTCTTCCTTAGCTGTAGGTCTTGACTCTGTAGCTCTAAAACCTTTAAAGGCTCATCACTGCCCATCATATTGATAGTTTCAACCTGGTATTTAAGATCCTTCTAATACACAGACCTGGTACACATTCCCAATCCTATTTCTTACTACTTTCCGTCATGTTCAACATGGTAAAAAGAAGAGCTTCAAGTTTTGGACTCACTGCATTAAAATCCCTACTCATCAGTTATGTGACTATGGGCAAATTACTTAATTTTTCAAATCCTGTTTCATATATGATTCTTACCTTGCAGCTATAGTTTGAGCTTTAAATGAGATAATCCAGCAAAAGAGGTCAGTACATACTGCTCTTACCTGCTTTCTTCATGTAGACAAACCTCAAATGTTGTGTTCTCACTCCATTTAGCTTACTTCATCTTCTATCCTAGATGTGATCTCTGCCTTATTTTTTAGCAATTTATACGAACCTTAGAGCAATAACTTTACTCTGTATTAAAATCATCTACCTAAAAAACAATCATTTACAAATTTATAGAATCTTTGATGTCAGTAATCTTGTTTTATCCATCTCAGGATCTCTGAGGCACTCCACAAAGTATCTTGAATCTAGTTTAGTAAATATTTGTGCAATGAAACTGATTTGACTATTTCCAAGAAAAAAACAAGATGCAATAAAAAAGCCCCTAACTAATCCCGGGGTCTTTTGGAGATAATCTACTAATAAGAGATGAGGCTGCAGGATGGAGAGACCATATATTCAACTACAGAGAGCAAGACTACCTTCTTGCAAAATTTATTTCCAGTTATGGAAACATAAGACTAAACCTTAGGGCCATGTCCCCAGGAGGGCTCAGAAGACTAATTGTTCTGTCCCATTTAAAGAATCCAGTGCCACTATAGGAAAGCAGACACCAAGAATTACAAACCTAGAGAGGTCATAGAGAAGGCCAACAGAGGTGATTTCACCAGATGATGTCAGACGTGACCTATGACACAAATACTGTACACAAAATCAGCATAGACAGGCATGGGTCTATCAGGTTAGATACACTTTCAAGCTATTTGTTATCATTCTATAAAATATCTCTTTTCATTTTTCTTATATTTTGCTATTAATTCATATTTCACATGGATGAATATGCAGTATGATGAAATGCCATTTATTGCCTACATATCAGTCCCTAAATTCTTATAAGGATAACTTTGGTAGTAAAGCTATTTTTATTTCACCAACTAGAATATCTTTGCATACACTTGCAACACCTTAAGAAGCATGGAGGGGCTCCTGGTGGCTCAGTTGGTTAAGTGTCCAAGTCTTGGTTGGTTTTAGCTCAGGTCATGATCTCAGCTCAGGTCATATAATCTCAGGGTTGCTTGATCAGGCCCTGCCTTGGTTCCATGCTCGGCAGGCAGTTGCTTCTCTCCCTCTACCTCTCCCTCTCTCCCTCCCCACACTGTTTGTGCTCTCTTTATCTTTCTGTCTCTCTAAAATAAATAAATAAATGTTTAAAAAAAAAAAAAGGAGGTATGGAAGTACCTTCTTCTTTAGTATCAATTCAAAGAAAATATTCTGATACATTTTCCCTTTGATCTGGAGATTACTGTGTTTTAATCTGCATTGTCAATGATGCTATTTAAAGTACTTTTAATTAATAGCCAAAGAAAACAACAAAAAGAAAAAACAAATGTGTAGAGAATTTCTTAAGGTTTATTTTACAGTTATTTCACTCTAGAAGAGAAGCAAAGGAGTATAAATACCAGGTGTGTTCATAAACTCAGATTAAAGAAGCACCAAGTCCATGCTGGAGGTTGCTGACCTGACCATCTAGATGTTTTGGTTCAAACAGTTTCCAAGCTTTGTTTCCCAATTGAACCAACAGTACCAGTAACCTAACTTGTAAAGAGTAGGACTTGAGAGATATGGAACTCCCTTTTTTAATAAAGCAGCCATGGAGAAGGAGCAGGCCTCCACTCTGGATTACAGAAGCAAAAGAGGGCTCACTGAAGGAGGATCAAGGCCTGGTCAAAGACCCATGCGGTACATGTCTTTCTTACTCAGAGAAAACAACAAACCCATCTCACCCTTTGGCTTTTGCTGGAATAGAGATCCTTGACAAGGATGCTTTTGGAATCACTAACACTGCATCGTTACCAGCCACATTTATCCCAGTAGATTATACTTAACTCATGCAAATATCCTGCCCTGTGACTAAGGGTGCAAAATGGGGGGAACTGGTACTCTTTTTATTTTTCTTTCTTTTCATTGCACCGAATAGACTCAGACCCTTTTTTGTTTTCTTATAGCCTAACGGTAAGTATTCATTTTTTTAAAAGATGTATTTTTATTTATTTTAGAGAAAGAGAAAGAGAGAGAGGTGGGGAAGGGCAGAGAGAGGAAAAGAGATTCTCAAGCAGATTCCCCACTGAGCACCGACCCTGACACTGGGCTCAATTCCAGGACCCTGAGATCATGACCTGAGCTGAAACAAGAGTCAGGCACTTAACTGAGCCACCCAGGCACCTCAGTAACTATTCATTTGAATGAGTTCATACAAATGGATTAGGAAAGAGTGGCATAAAGTAATCTTTCAACTTCAAGTGTTTCAGCCAATTCAGTGGCCATCGTTAAAAATCCTTCACAATATGCACATCATGAACCAGTTAATTTTGACTAAAGCATTAATAGTTTAAGGTTTGCTCTAAACAGTTATTGGAAGTCATTTTAAATAAGGCTAATAGAAATTTTAAAGAATCCTTCTGTTTCTATCTTTTGAAACAACTTCAGGAGAATAGGTATTATTTCTTCTTTGAATGCTTGGTAGAATTCTCCAGGGAATCCGTCAGGTCCAGGGCTCTTGTTTTTTGGGAGGTTTTTGATCACTGTTTCAATCTCATTACTAGGTATTGGTCTATTCAGGTTGTCAATTTCTTCCTGATTCAGTTTTGGAAGTTTATAGGTTTGCAGGAATACATCCATTTCGTTTAGGTTGCTTAACTTATTGGCATAAAACTGTTGATAATAATTTCTGATGATTATTTCTATTTCCTTGGTGTTAGTCATTATCTCTTCCTTTTCATTCATGATTTTATTAATTTGGGTCCTTTCTTTTTTCTTTTGGATTAGTTTGGCCAGTGGTTTATCAATCTTACTGATTCTTTCAGAAAACCAACTTCTAGTTTCATTGATGTGTTCTATTGTATCCCTAGTTTCTATCTCATTGATCTCTGCTCTAATCTTGATTATTTCCCTTCTTGTGTATGGGGCTGGTTTAATTTGTTGTTGATTCTCCAGTTCTTTAAGGTGTAAAGAGAGCTGGTATATTCTGGGTTTTTCAGGTTCTTTGAGGGAGGTTTGGATGGCTATGTATTCCCCCTTAGGACCATAGGTTTTTACACCGAAGTGTCTTCATTCTCATTGGTTCCCATGAATTGTTTAAATTCTTCTTTGATTTCCTGGTAAATCCAAACATTCTTAAGCAGGGTGATCTTTAACTTACAAGTGTTTGAATTCCTTCCAAACTTTTTCTTGTGGTTGAGTTCCAGTTTCAAAACTGTGATCACCAAGACATCATGGTACTGGCATAAAAACAGACACATAGACCAGTGGAACAGAGTAGAGAGCCCAGATATGGACCCTCAACTCTATGGTCAAATAATCTTCAACAAAGTAGGAGAAAATACACAATGGAAAAAAATAAAAACAGTCTCTTCACTAAACAGTGCTGGGAAAATTAGACAGCTGTGTATAGAAGAATGAAACTCGACCATTCTCTTATACCACACACAAAGATAAACTCGAAATGGATAAAAGACCTCAAAGTGAGGCAGGAATCTATCAAAATCTTAGAGGAGTACATAGGCAGTAACCTCTTCAACATCGGCCACAGCAACTTTTTTCGAAATATGTCTCCAAAGGGAAAGGAAACAAAAGTGAAAATGAACTTTTGGGACTTCAGCAAGATCAAAAGCTTCTGCATAGCACAAGAAACAGTCGACAAAACAAAGAGGCAACCCACGGAATGGGAGAAGACATTCGCAAATGACACTACAGACAAAGGGCTGATATCCAAGATCTATAAAGAACTCCTCAAACTCAACACACACAAAACAGATAATCACATCAAAAAATGGACAGAAGACATGGACAGACACTTCTCCAAAGAAGACATACAAATGGCTAACAGACACATTTTTTTTCATCATCATTAGCCATCAGGAAGATTCAAATTAAAATCACATTGAGATACCACCTTATACCAGTTAGAATGGCCAAAATTAACAAGTAAACAATAAGTGTTGGAGAGGTTGTGGAGAAAGGGGAACACTCTTACACTGTTGGTGGGAATGCAAGTTGGCGCAGGCACTTTGGAAAACAGTGTGGAGATTCCTTAAGAAATTAAAAATAGAGCTACCTTATGACCCTGCAATTGCACTACTGGGTATTTAACCCCAAAGATACAGATGTAGTGAAAAGAAGAGCTACCTGTACCCCAATGTTCACAGCAGCAATGGTCACAGTCGCCAAACTGGAAAGAGCCATGATGCCCTTCAACAGATGAATGGATAAAGAAAATATGGTCCATATATACAACGGAGTATTATACCTCCATCAGAAAGGATGAATACCCAACTTTTGTAACAACATGGACAGGACTGGAAGAGATCATGCTGAGTGAAATAAGTCAAGCAGAGAGAGTCAAATATCATATGGTTTCACTTACTTGTGGAACATAAGGAATAACACAGAAGACATTGGGAGATGGAGAAGAAAAGTGAGATGGGGGAAATTGGAGGGGGAGACAAGCCATGAGAGAGTGTGGACTCTGAGAAACAAACTGAGGGTTTGGGCGGAGGCTCAGCCTGGTGGTGGGTATTATGGAGGGCACATATTACATGGAGCACTGGGTGTGGTGCATAAACAATGAATTTCAGGACACTGAAAAAAAATAAAATTTAATAAAACTTTTTTTTAAAAAAGGAATCCTTAATGAAAGTATCAATTTTGTCCAGATGGCAGGTTCATGTTCCTGTGATATGAGGACTAGAAGTTACTGTGGTGCCTAGGATAGGGCCTCACACATTGTGCTGTGCATCCAGTCTCAATAATCAAGAGATAATCCATATTAAGACTGACCTGAAGTTCCATCAAATACGTAGCATATGCAGTTTTCCCCTAGATCAATGCTTCAAAAGAAAATAGAAGACTTATGTAACCTAAAGAAAAAGGGAAATTTGCTACCCACACAGGAGATAAAAGAGTGATCCTCTGTTCTGTGGCTGCTATTTTTTCCCCTATGAAGTATGTGATATCGTGAAATCATGATTGGAATACTTTCTATTAAAAAAAATTCTCCTAAGGAGAGCTAAGGAAAACTCTCAAAAAGTAAAAAGAACTGAAACCAGGATGCCTAGTTGGTTCAGTTGGTTAAGCATCTGCCTTTGGCTTAGATGCTGATCCCAGGGTCTTGGGATAAAGTCCCACACGGAGCATCTTGTTCAGTGGGGATCCTGCTTCTCCCTCCACACCTTCTCCTTGTTTGTGCATGCTCTCTCTCTCTCTAACAAATAAATAAATAAAATCTTTTTTTTTTAAGCTGAAACCTTCAAATAAGAATGTATTGAGTAGTAGCTGGTCTCAGGATTTGTCATCTCAGTAAGTGAGAATACACAAATATGATGATTTTTCCTTATCTGCCCTAATCTCCAGTGGCTCCCATTTACCCCAGGTAAAATTTCAAGTCCTGCATATGACCTACAGATCTTTCTAAGGCTGGCCTCTGCCTCATCTTCCATCCTCCTCCTTGCCTGCTGTTGTCCATCCACCTGCTCCCACCCCCGCCCTCTCTGCTAACAGCCTCACTGAGTTCCTTTTCCCAGCCTTTGAGTTTTGTGCACACTCCTCCCCTTCTCCTTCTTTTCCACCTTCTTCACCTGACTAAATTATCCTTATCTCCCAAGTCTCCATTTGAATGTCATCTACTTGCAACCTCCCCCCCACCCCACACACCCAGCTTGGGAGACCCTCACTGATGTTGTCATAGTGTCCATACGTCCCTCATTACACACTATTGTAATGGTGGGTTTGTTTTTCTTTGTCTGTTTTAATTGTCTGCATTTTCCATAACATTATATATAATTCAGTGGGGTCTGTGTTGTGTAATAGCATTCTTCAAACTAGAGTAGTTGTATTCCTGGGTGTACACAAAAAGTTTCCCAAAAACACATGGGTAAAAGTAGTTTTAAGGGACTCTGCTACCAGACCTTCCACTTCCACGTCTCCTTTCCCAAAACTTATCTGCCTAAAAACCTGCCTAAGATCAAGGCATGAATGCCAGTCCTCATTTCTCACTCTCTTTTCAAAATCACCCTTTTCTCACTTCATGAAAGAAAAGCCTACCTCTCACAGATGCCAAATCTTAATATGGAGCATTTCATAGGATATAAAACCATCAGGAAGGCAAACTCTTCAAAGAAAAAACTGAATAGTGTTACTGCAGCCTTCTTTAATTGAGTCACCATCAATCCTATAGCGTTGTCCCTATCTTTTAGAAATTTCTGTTAATATAAAATGTTGGTGGGAACCTGTGGTATTCGGCCTATGTATCTAAATCAAATTTATTCTGGGAGTGACACGGTCACAGTGATGATCATTTTTATTTTGCTCACCCAAACAAAAATTGTATCTATTTAGGGTATACAATATGATGATTTCATAAACATATACATTGTGAAAGAATTACCAAAATCAAGTTAACACACCCATCACCTCACATAGTTAACCATGTGTGTTTGTGTGGTAAGAATACAAAATCATCTCTCATAGCAAATTTCAAGTAGACAATACAGTGTTATTAACTATAATCACCATGCTGTAAATTTGATCCCCAGAACCTATTCATCTTATAATTGAAAATGGTACCTGTTGACCAACATTTCCTCATTCTCCCAGTCCTCCGGACCCCTGAGTAACTATTATTCTATTCTCAAGTTCTGTAAGTTCAACTTTTTTAGATTCCACATATAAGTGAGATCATATGGTATTCGTCTTTCTGTTTCTCTTTTATTTCACTTATCATAATGTCCTCAAAGTTCATCCATATTGCTGCAAATGGCAGGATTTCCCTACTTTTATGGATGAATCATATTTCATTGCGTGTATTTCTTTTCTTTATCCATTATCCATCCATCTTAGGTTGTTTCCATAAATTCTTTCCGTATCTTGGCTATTGTGAATTATGCTGCAATGAACATGAGAGTGGAGCTATCTCTTATATTTTGTTTCCTTTGCATATATACCCAGAAGTGGAATTGCTGAATCAAATGGTAGTTCTATCATTAATTTTCTGAGGAACCACCACACTGTTTTCCATAATAGCTATACCCATCTGCCAACTTTTTTCTAAGAATTCATACTTTTTATGATTCTTTTTTTAAGATTTTATTTATTTGTTTCAGAGAGAGTGATCAGAGAAAAAGAGAGAGTGAGTGAGTGGGGGCAGAGGCAGAGGGAGAGGGAGAAGCAAACTCCCCGCTGACCAGGGAACACCCCCCCAACCTATACACACACACACACACACACACACTTTCACCAGCCATGGGGGTTCAATCCCAGGACCCTGGGATCATGATCTGAGCCAAAGGCAGGTACTTAACCAACTGAGCCACCCAGGCACCCCAAGAATTCATACTGTTGAAAGAGAGCCCTGTGAAAGTGAAGCAAAAGGAACTTTGAAAAGAAATTTTGAAGAAGGAAAGCTTATTTCCAGGTTATAAACTCATCCATACATGACCCCATGCAAAGATTCATTTGTGGTTCTCAAACTATTCATTTCCCTAATTAAGAATTAGAATTCCCGTGCTTATCATGAGCATGAACATTAATACATTTATTTGAGCTTATTCTTTTTTCAAAAAAAGTTAATAAATATAATTTAGATGACTGACCTGACATTTTCAATGAATTGAATAAACTAATTGGAACTCCAGTGACTTAGTGCTGGGAGTGGGGCAAGGGGGAGGAATACACACACACAGTATTGTCACTGCATACAAACACTTTCAACTAACACACTCTATTATCAGAGTTTATTGAAATTAACAACACTTCAATTTTTCCACCCCTTTCTGTGTTAAAAATCAAAATAGTGTGTGTCTAAGAGAAAGAATAATACTATGTATGATTAATTGTCATTTGTTAGCTCTTCAAAAGATGCTTTTGGTGTATTTCCCAAATACTGAGAAAATAAATGACTCTAAGATTAGGTAACAAATTCTTTTGTAAATTCGAATCATTTCTTTTCAATGAAACTGAAAGAGGATTTGATTATTAGCTAACAGAAAACTGAAAATAGTATTTGACAATAGGAACATATATGATGAGTATTTTTTAAGTTTGTAGATGTCATCACTATTCTTTCCATTCTCATCTACTTTTTATGGGAACAATGCTTTTTAAGCACTTACAGCTATATCAGTCATTCTCAAAATGCTGTCCAAAAACACTTAGCAGTGCTGAGACTCTCAGGCATCCATCACATCCTCCCTTTTCCAACTACACATGTGTATGCAGCCAGATTTTCTTCACATATTTCAATCAAAACAACATACTGCAAAAGATTTAAATGCATAAGTAGAATGAGAATCCAGTTGCCTTTTTAAAGGAAGGCATGAGATTTGCAATTAAGGAAAACAATGTCAATATTTTCACTATTTTTAAAATATACATCCTTAAAAATATGTTACTTATGATTATATGTAATGGGTTTATTACTTCTATTTTCAAATTAATAAACAAATATTTTTAATTTCTCAGTTATACCTTCTAATACAGTAAACATTGATAAAGAAAACCCATATAAACTAAAGCTCTTTGGGGTACTCGACAATTTTTTTTTCCCCAGCAAAGCAACATGCTTCTTTATTTCCCTAACCCTGCTCCTTAATCTTCCCTCAGGATGGTGATGGGCTGGCTGGGAGGGCTCCCTCTGACTTGGGCCTTAGACACTCTTAGGAATTGCCAGGGCTGGAAAGTTGGGTAGGTTCGAGGACTGCCATCCCAGCTTTACTCTGACTCCACCTCCTGGGAAATCACAAGCCCTTTCCGCCCCCCACCCCCCTTCCCAGATAATGCTGCTGCTTTTTAAAAATTCCAAGTGGTCTTAAAAAGAGAGAGGGTGGGGGCGCCTGGGTGGCTCAGCGAGTTAAAGCCTCTGCCTTCGGCTCAGGTCATGATCTCAGGATCCTGGGATCGAGCCCCACATCGGACTCTCTGCTCTGCAGGGAGCCTGCTTCCTCCTTTCTCTCTGCTTGCCTCTCTGCCTACTTGTGATCTCTGCCTACTTGTGATCTCTGTCTGTCAAATAAATAAATAAACTCTTTAAAAAAAAGAAAAAAGAGAGAGGGTGATGGGGTTTGAGGGGGAAGAATCAGAGGGTTACCCTGTTTGGGGAGGGGATCATTGAGAAAATGGATCAAGCCAAAACTCAGTATTGAGTGTAGGAGGGTCCACCCTGGTTTCCTGGGGGCAGGCAGAGGGTTAGAGAAGAGATTCAGGAGGGAAGGTGATCAGCAGGTCCTTCTGCTGCCTCAGCTGCCCCTGCCAATGAGGCTTCAGTCTCCCCAGCTGTAATCTGCCCTCCTCAAATCTACCCTCCCTGACCATGTCTGTCTCCCTTAAATATCATTCAGTGGTTCTGAATGATATTAACACCATACACTAGGACCTCTACTTCCTTACCTCTGTCTCTTCTAACACAATGTGCCATATTGTGCTCTAAAAGACAAAACTGTATGCAGTTTTCTAAACCTCACATCTTTGCTTGATCCTTTGCCTGAAATGTTCTGCCCACACTTTTTATCTTAGATAATTTGTATTCAGTTATGGCAAGAAGACTTCAAGAAGACTTCACTGATCTCATCAGTCTGGAGGCTAAGAGTCTTGATGTATAGTTCTAAGTCATCTGTACAATATCTTTATTTATATATATGTATCTTCCACCAGACTATGATCCTATTAGGATATGGATGTTGTCATACACATCTGTTTGTCTCCAGCACCTTATTACGGTGCTTTAGTTAAGTCATTCCACAATCAACGTTGAACTAAAGTTTTGGATAATTACACACAATTCAGGGACATACTTGGGCAAACAAACAACATGAAATTATTGCTCCTGGGGAAAGTTAAAATCTGTTTTAAATGAAGCTTCACTAAGAACCTAAAAGAGAAACACAAGAAGTAAAGAAGGAAAGTGCAGAGGCCTTACAAAGCAAATTTGGTAATCCTAAAATAATTCAAATCTAGTTACAGATTATCTAAACACATTAATCTTTTATATTTCAACTCTATCAAGTTCTGATGCTGGTTGCATGTTCCCAACAGAAAAAAGCTAAGTTATCTGGAAATTTAGGATATGCCATCCTCTTTCCCATCTCTATGACTTTACCCATGCTGCTATTCATTATATAAAATACCCATCCCACTCTTCTTCACTAGCTAACTCATACATCTTCAGTCTCAGCTTATTTGTATGTCTAAAGATAGACATCACAATAGTTAATTGCAAAAAGCATTTCACAAAGCAATATGTATGGTTTGACTCTGTCTCAAGATATATTTGTCTCTGTACATTCAATCCAAATATATATTTTCTTACACAAAAATATTCAAGAAGGAAGGGTAAAACATCTACCTCTAAGGAGTGGGATGGAAGAATTTGTTCAGGAAATTTTTACTTCACTTTCATAATGTTTGAAAAGAGTTCATATTTCCACTTCTGGGAAGTCTGATGGAACTGTCCATGTTGGATTAGATGTTCCTTCTTCCCACTCCACAGCATCCTGGGAAAACTCTAGTGATAGCACCATCCCAAGGAGTTTTTGCAGTATGTTATTTGAGTATCTGTCCCACTATCCACAAGATTTTTGAAAGTGAAATTTATTTCTACCCTCCAAACTGAATAGAAATTGATTTTTCTATTCTAGAAATTCAACAAATATGAACAGTTGATTTGAATTCCCCATGACTATCAGTCCTGATGTTCCTCCCCTTCCACCCACCAGGAACAGGAGTAGTCAGTTTCAAGAGAAAAAAGTGCTCAAAGCTTTGGAATTTAGTTTTTTTAGATACATCCTGAGGTAATAAATTGTCCACATTCAGTCAAATTTGCAAATAGCTTTTGTAAATTTAGGAGACTAGCTATTATATCCTTATTAAAAATATATCAATCCATTGAAAGTAGGTACTCAATTATTTGTACATAAATGTTCATAGCATTACTATTCACAATGTCCAAAAGTTGAACATGACCCAAATGTGGACACATGGGTACATAAGTTGTGGCATATGCACACAATGAAATATTATTCAGTCATAAGAAATGAAATACTGATACATGTTACAACATAGATGAACCTCAAAAACATTATTCTAAGTGAAAAAAGCCAGACACAGAGGCCACATATTGTATGGCTCCATTTATATAAAATAGCTAAACCAGGTAAATCCATAAAAACAGAAAGCATGATTGGTGGTCACCAGAATTTGGGGCAGCGGAGAATGAAAAGCAACTGCTTAATGGATACAGAGTTTATTATTGTCATGATAAAAATGTTCTGAAACGAGACAGAGGTAGTGGTTGCATGACACTGTGAAGGTACTAGTAGCCGCTTAACTGTTTACTTCAACAAGGTTAATTTTAGGTTATGTGAATTTCACCTCAATAAAAAGAAATACTTCTGATTAGAAGTAAGACAAAAATAGTTACATAGGGGTTAATTTTATAAATATTTCCCAACATAAACCAAGCTCTAAAGGGGAGGAAAAATTAGCATATGATATAAATCTTCTTCATTTATGGAAAGCTAAATTTCCGTGACCATATTCTATTTTGTTCAAGTTTTAAAGGTTTGACTGGGAGGACAAAACAGAAGAACAAAACTCTTGGGATACAAGGTCTGTATCAATTAATTTTTGGTATGCCCTTACTATAAGAGAGATTAGTTGAATTTGCAAGGTTCACTTTTCCACAGCTCTTAAATCTGTTTTTAAAAGCTAAACTTAGCTGAGCTCTTTCTCATAACAATCAGAAAAATTCTTTTGTCATTATTAAATAATCTATCTCAATACATGCCATAAATTTGAAACTGCAAAAATAGATAACTCAAGAATATGAGACTTAAATTCTTTGAGAATGATGTAATCAAATTTATTTGGATTCAGCTATTAATGTTATCCCAGATGGCACTGCCTTTGCTGTCATTTCTATGAGAAAATAGAAATGATTTTTCCACTTGGAAAAATTTAAGGATTTTTAGAACAAAATAACATATGTATTTTGTTAATAATAATTAATGATATCTCAATGACATATAATAATAGATGTGACTCTTTATATGCTTAATTTATGGTGAAAATCACTTAGGTTTAATAGAAAGTCACAGAGGAATACATAGTATACAGTAAGGTGATATTAAAGTGTATGATATCATTTCTAGAAAAACTATTAACATCTCAAGGGAAATTGTCTAACTTACGGTTTCAGTTAAACCTGCTCAACAAATGCTGACTCTCTGTTTTATGCTGAACATTGTAATAGGAGATAAAAAGATAATAAAGACAGAACTATTTCCTTTAAGAAACTTACAATCTAACGGAAGCCACAGAATCCAAAAAGTTGTCACTAGAGAGCTTTATGCATAATAAAGTATGGGCACATTACAAATGTAATACAAGGAAAGCAGTAATGAATTCAATTTGGAGAAACCGGAAGGGATAGTATGCCAACTGGCCTTCTAGGAGTTCAGTGGGTGGGGAAGGTGCTTTAAATGGCCTAGACCTATAAAACAACCTTGTCATCTTCAGAAACTACAAACGATTTGATGCTGAAAGAAAAGGAAGAAGAGGAGGGTATGGAGAGAAAAAGAAGAAAAAGAAGGGGAGGGGAAGGAGGATGAAAACAGGAGTAAGAGAAAAAGAAAAGAAGGTAAGAAGTAAGAAGAAGGAAATGAGGCTGGAGAAGTAGGCTGGGACCAGATTAAGAAGGATTTTGTTGAGCTAGAACCTCCTCTTTTAAGCTTCAGGGAGTCACCGACAGAACTCATCTGGAGAAAGACATGGTCAGGTTTGAAATTTGGAAAGGTTGCTCCAGTAACAACGTGGAAAAAGAAAAAATTGCATGGGCAAGTCTGAAATAAGGAAGATCAAAAGGAACTTATTTTAATAGTTCAAGCTGGAAGTGAACAGTGCTTGAACTAACACAAGATCACTGGTGATGTTGTAGAGAAGACAGACTTGATAGATCACTTGAGTGACCACCTGGGTAGTGAAGGTGAGAGAACAGAGGAAGCACTGGATAACTTAGAATGATCTGGACTTTGGATAGCAGTGGTATCATATCATTAACGCAGACAGCAAAAAGAAAAATAGAATAGCTTCAGAGTGGAGAAAGGGCAACCACATTGCTCCGCTCTGGGTATGTTGACTAAGGGACTTATAAAACCTCCAGCTGAAGGTACATATTTAAGGCTATCTGTTTTTAAATTATACTCAGAGACAGATGATATTATCCAGGGAGAGAATATAATGAAAATAGGACTAATAACCCTGGAGAAAAGCAAAGCTAATCATACTTCAAGGAAGGGGTGCTCTAAAGATGATATCATAGAAATACAAAGAAATCCAGATAATGTTGTCATGGAACTCAAGGGAGAAAATAGTTTAAAGGAAGAAATAATCAACACTGTTAAATACCACAGAAAAACTGAGTAAAACAGTGACTGAAAAACATTCACTGGATTTGGCAATTGAGGTAAAAATAATATAGGGGTAATTTCAGTGGAATTGGGAAGGTGGAATTCAGATTTCAAATGGAGGGCAATAAAACAAAGGTATTTTATTTTATTCTCTTTTGTTATGTATTTATTATTTTATTTTATTTTGTTCAGTTTTTTAATGTTTTATTTTACAAAGGTATTAGTCCAGGAAGATGGTGGAGAAAGAGAAATAAAAAAAGCACTAGCCAGGGAAAGAAAATTGTCGAGGAGTATTTTAGGCTTCTTTTTAATGTCAGTTCATAGTCTTCCTTTTAAGAAAATAGATTCACTAGCAGTTTGGCCTCTAAAATGTTCCTGGTTGCAGGAAAATTCACTACTAAAAATTTTGAAGTCATTTGAAACAGCAGAAATTTTAAGATTTTAGGAAATCCTTGGCAAAAGAGAAAACAAGCTTCTGAGAGCAGGGCATCATAATGTCAGATATTGGCATGAAAAAGAATGTCTTTCAGAGGTGTGCATATCACAAAGCTACTGACACTGTGGAGGCAGTAATGCATGGTGGTTAAGAATGGTTCTGGGGGCACCTGAATGACTCAGTAGGTTAAGCATCCAATTTACGTTTGCAGCTCAGGTCATGATCTCACAGGGTGAGATGGAGCCCCACGTTGGTCTCTGTGTTCAGTGAGGAGTGTGCTTGAGATTCTCTCTTTCTCTCTCTCTCTCTCCCCCTCTGCACCTTCCCCCACTCACATGCCTAGTCTCTCTGTCTTTTTCTCTCTAAAATAAATAAATCTTTTTAAAAAATGGTACTGGAATCCACCTATCCAGATTCAAGGCCTGGCTCTACCACTTGCTCTGTGACCATGCCAGAGTTACTCATGTTGTCCTAGATCTCAGTTTTCTCACCTGTGAAATGGAGAAAATAACTCAATCTACATAACCAAGTTCTTCAGGAATAAATGAGATAAAATTTCTCTGGTACTTAGTGATAAGAATGATAATTCTGATTTAGTATATTTTGCTAACAAAGATGATTATGTTGATTACACACAATTTGTATAGCTCATATTTAGAACTATGAAATTGGATGAGACCATGAAGACAGTGAGTGTACGTAGAAAAGAGAAGTCTAGGGCTGTAAGAAGTTCCAGGGCTGTAAGATATTAGGATGTTGAGAAAGAAACAGTGAAGGATACTAAATTGGAGCAGCCAGTGAGGTAAGAGGAAAAGTAGGAGTGCAGGGTCATGGAAGCAATGGAAAGTCTTTCAGGGAATGATCAATTGAGTAAAATGATACTAGTACGTTAAGTAAAATGAAGACTGAGAATTGATCACTGGATTTAGCAGGAAAAAACAAAACAAAACAAAACAGAAATATCTGATGACCTTGACAAGAGAGAGTTGGTGGACACAGTTTGTGTCCCTATGTTAGCCCATGTGTGTGACCTTGATCATTAATGGGCAAGCCATTGAGGAGGGCAGATTTTTGTCCATTACTGCATATGATCCAAATAAAGAACATGAAATGTGCCTGATGTTTTCTGGGGGCTTCTGGAAAAGAAGTCTACATCCTCTTCTCAGATAGCTAATGGAAAGACCCACTTTTTGCCACTGGATGTGACCAGGAAGATCGCTATCCCTGGGAATTGCTGGCAGACATCTTATAATTCTGAGTTCTGCCACAGAAGAGATAGGAGCTAAGCAAAAACTAGTCACTAATGACATAATTATCCAGTCATCCAAAGTTCAATAGATCTCTACTTATTTTCCCCAAAGTCTATTAGGCTCAAGATACTAGCAAATACAATTTTTTTATATAAGCCTTATTATATTTTTCTGTTATCTGTAAAAGATGTATTCTTAACTGATAGTTCAGCTTATCAAGGCTGAAACTGCATGAACTGACTGAGGGGAAGGGCAGTAGTTACTGGAAGAATTTTGGACAGTCAATAAAAATAACTCCTATCACAAACTGTACATGACCAAATCCTGACCTTTGGTATTTCTATTTCCCAGTTTTAAATACGTCCTAACAATGTATAAAATCAATCAATTTTTAAAAACTAGAATCTGTTTTAAGAGAATTCTAAGACAATAGTGATCAAATTTGAATATCTTATTTTCTATCCAATTCTGGCTTAAATATATCCATCCACCTTGAGCCAAGCAGCAGTTGGTGGCGGTAAACCACTGAGTATAAGTAAGATGTTGAGTTCTGAAAAGATCCTGGCAGAGGAGAAAATGTGGGGCTTTTTCCAACATGGGCGAGGCATGAGTTTGAAAGCCAAATTCAGAAACTCTCAAGATTAAGCATTTGATGAATGCTGGGGATAGCTTCAAAGTTCTGTGTACCCCAAGTATCTAAGGATGACTTGGCCCCTTATGGGGGTTCTTAGTCTGACCCTCACAAAGCTCAAGGACTATATCTGGTATGCTGAAACTTCCCTTTTTCTGAGTGCAGGACAGTGTGAATAGAAAGAGAGGCAGGAAGGTTCTCTCTGCTGTCTAGATAGTCTGGATGTCTACCTTCTACACAATTCCCCAGGGAGTTAGGCAGGTAATGCTTTGCTTCCCATCACTTATGGAACCTTCAAGATTTGTACCCAGGTCTACATCCAGAAAAATAACAACCTGTTAGAATAACAACCTGAAAGTGAAAGTTCAAAGAATATAGGTACCCAACGAAATAGAGCTGCTGGGGAGATTTACAACAAGTTGGATCAAAAAACTTGAAGAGCATTTTAGTGGAGTACACACACACACAATCTAAATATACATTTACGTCTAAATAGATATTGGCAGACTGTCTGGGAATGTGTTTTTAAAAGTACTAAATAAGAATTCTTGAACTGAAAGTCAAATCAATTTAGACTAAAAGTATTTCATTTTCTCCGCAAAACCTAGAAGTTGGGGATGGTGGCAGGGTGGGGTTAGATTGGAGAGACTGGATAATAAAAATATTCCAAACCTCTCATCTGGTGGGAAGAAACAGAGAAATGAAGCAAGTGAAAGTCTGCGAAAGGATTCATCTTACTGGTGTGAGTGTAATGATAATTAGGAAGTATGCCACCATGGAGAAAAAAACCCAAACATCTCCTTTCACAATGTATATATATATATCAAATCATCACGTTGTACATTTAAATATTGTCAGTTATACCTCAATAAAAGAGAAAAAAAATGGAAGAAAGCAGGGAGAAACAGAAAAAAACAAGAATCTCGTGAGGTTTTTAATTTCTTCATCCTGCTGTGCCTCTTGGACATCATCTTCTGTGACTCAATATAGTTCTTTTAAGTTTGGTTTAAAAAAAAAAAAATATATATATATATATATATCTTGTTTTTAGACAGTAGCAGAGAGATGTATGTCTGACTTAGAGCTGCAGAAGAGGGGTACATAAAGTCAGGTAAAAGGGAACAGGATGAATAGTAACTTGAACAAACCAGAGAAATAAGAATAAATTACAAAAATAATGTAAAATAAGGGCAAAATTAAGGAAAATAATAGAATCAATCAATTAATATCCTCTATGTCAATGGACCATACACTTTCATGGAAGAGTCAGTCATATTGGATTAAAAAAGAAGAAACAAATTAGAGAAAATTATTTAAAATAATTAGAAAACTGATAATAAAGAAATAGGCAAGAAATAACAGGGAAATGCAAGCAAAATAAAAAAGAGGAATACCAAAGTTATTATCAGACAATACAGAACTTAAGGTATTGTCTTAAAGGGAAAAGCACTAAATTAGATAAAAAGGGAAGTCGTGTCATCATAAAAGGTACAAAAGCATGCACTCTATGAATGCACCCAAGTGCTAACCATATAAAGCAAAAACTATTACAATGGAAGGAGAACTAAAAAATACACTTATAGCATGAAAATTAAATACATCTCTTTTCAAATGAGAGACCTAGCAGAAAAAGAAAGACCTATAGAAACTGAAAAGTGTAACCAACAATTAAAAATATATACCTTATATATATTTTAATAGAGAATCAAATATCTCTCCACATTCTACCTCAGCATAATCTTATTAGTAGGAGAAATCTGTATGTAGGAATGACCCAGCACCTTTCTCTGGCAGCCTAAGGCAGGAGAAAGGGAACAGACAGAAAGAGAGAGGAAGGAGAAAAGGAGGAGGAGGATAAGGAGGGGGAGGGGAGAAGAAAAAGAGAGGAAAGAGGGTAAAAAACAAGAAGGAGACAGAGAAAGGATCAGAGAAGAGGGAGAGGAAGATGAAAGGGGGAGGGGGAGACCATCAGTTGAAATTCTGTCCCTGCCTCTCTATGGCCTCTGTGTAATAAGCAGCGTGGCACATTGAAATGAATGAATGGGTTTTTAGCGTTTTAGAAGGTAATAGTATTTAGCAGTGACACAAACTTTTCTGCCTATTTATCACATGCAAAACAAAGAACACACTGAAGTGATATACATAATGATACTTTATTTAGATTTTTTGGTTCTGCACAGTCATTAAATTCTTTTCCTGGAAAAGCTATTATTAACTGTGCTAATTGTAGTTCAGTTCAACAGCTCTCAATGGCTTGTCATGTTTAGAGGGTGTTTTTCAGTAAGCTTCTGAAAGCCCTAATTAATGGAAAAGACCAGACTCTCACTGCTTCTTCTATACATGCTTAAAATACAAAAGGGGCCTGATGAAACCATACCACCAAGTGATCAAAATGGACTTTTTCTAATCAAACAAATGTGGTTTACACAACCACAAATCTAAGTAAGACAATACATGAGCTAAAATATTTACTATCTCCAAGAATATTATAAAATGCTTTCATCAGAATATCTCAATTCCTTTTTGCCTTCTCATCAAAAAGAAATAAGTAGCCTCAAATATTATACTATTTAAATTCCATTATATTTAGCTATTTAATTTTTCAGAAATTCTATTATGGAATTTTTCAAATATTTATAAGTTGAAAGAATTTCACAGTGAAGACCTATATACCCACCACCTAATTCTAACATTAGCATCTTACCATCTTGTTTCATTCCATAACTATCCATCCTTCTATTCATCCATTAATCCACCTTGCTCTTTTCTTACGTACCTCAAAGTAAATGGAAACGTCAGCCTACTTTTTTCTTAAGTGCTACAGCAAACACTAGTGATTCGGTTTTTGACATGGACAAGATACATTTATCTCCGCTGCAGTAAACAATAAGATGCAGGGCACATATATCGGCATAGAAGCTAGGATCCTGGATATATGAATTTCTGCCCATGTCTAGAAAATAAGCAAGGCAACAGCTAAAGTAACAACCCAAAGTTCTGTGGAAAAATGAAAGCTACAGAGATTTTTAATAATCCTGCATTTCTAAGAGGAGGGCAATAAGTTCGTTTTTCCTTAGATTTCTTCATCTAAACCTATCGCAGACTCCTATAAACTCAAGCCAAATCCCCTGATATGTCAATGGGGAAAAATAATGTTTAAGAATTTTGCTACTCCAGGGGCGCCTGGGTGGCTCGGTGGGTTAGGGCCTCTGCCTTCGGCTCAGGTCGTGGTCTCAGGGACCTGGGATCGAGCCCCGCATCGGGCTCTCTGCTCAGCAGGGAGCCTGCTTCCCCCTCTCTCTCTGCCTGCCTCTCTGCCTGCTTGTGATCTCTGTCTGTCAAATAAATAAATAAATAAATCTTTAAAAAAAAAAAAAAGAATTTTGCTACTCCAGCAATAGAGAAGATTATAAAGAAGAAACAAAAAGATCCTGAAACCTATAATTGTTAACATTTTGGTGACTATCCTTGCCCAAACATCTCTATTCATTTATTCATTCATTCACCAAATAATTTTTGAGTGCCTACTGTGTGCTATGTGACACAAAGCCTAATTCTCAAGATGTTTATATTCTAGTCATATGTCAGGCAGCAATAGATGCTCCAAAGAAAAGCAAAGAAGGGTATTAGTGTCAGAGAGTAAAGATGTTACTTCGGGTAGGGTCATCAGGAAAGTCATTTGTAAAGAAGTGACATTTAAACAGAAGTGTGGAGGTGAGTGCAGGGAGATGGAGACTGCAAAGGGGACTGCATGTACTAAGGACTGCATGTACTAAGGCTGTGGGGTGACATGGCATGCAGGACATGTGAGAAACAGTGAGGACCAGCTTGGCTGGAGTGTCCTGAGGGAAGAGGAGAAAACAACATGAGATTAGATCCTGCTCAGAGTGGGGTGAAAAGCCCCAGGAGAGTAATGATCAGCACAATGCTGATCAGAGGAGGATCATGATCTGCCAGCTTTTCAAAGAAACACTCCAGCTGTTGTGCACAGCACTGTGAGAAGGCAGGCATGGAAGAGGGAAATGAAAAAGAAGATTCTTGCAGGAATCCAGGTGAGAGCTGATGGTGCTTGACCTGGGGAGGGGTGGTGGCAGTAGTATATACACATACCTACACAACCACACGCTTCAGTAATTTTACATGAATGGGGCCATGTATATGCTGAATGGGTTGTTCAAACTTTTCTTATGTACTCCTTTTTCTTCTCTTTTCCTCTTCCCTCATCCTCCATCCCACACTCCAAGGTGCTCCCTTCCAGCAACTAAGGTAAGAAGCCAACCATTTATGCCACCTTTCACATTTCTCTCCATTTTCATCAATTATCCATGGAGGACTTCTATTTAATGTCTTGCTTTACAAAAATTGAATTGTATTATCTGATTTTATTATGTGAATGGCCAATATTTTTGCTCACTTTTCTATTTGATTATTTGTCTTTTTCCTACTTTGCAGACACATTATAGGTATTGACTCTTTTTGTGTTTTGTTTCCCAATTTATCATATGAATTCTGACTTTATTTATGGTTTTATGGTATTTTATCATTCTTTAAAAAATTTTGCATAATTAATAACGTCTATCTTACAGTTTTTGGGGTTTCTGATTTTCTTTAAATATTCTCCCCTTAGCTATACATATATTCCAACTTCTCTTCTAAAATTTACTTTTTGTTTTTGGTAATTACATGGTAAAATACAAGTCCAATTAATATCTGATTTAATTCCTTGTACAAATTCCATTTTGAATACCAGAACTTGTGTTTTGTTTGGTTCTTGTAGTTTTTAAATTATCATGCTTTTCAGAAAGTATGGATATCTCCTTTATTACAGTTATCTGTATGCATGGCTCTTTACCAAGCCCCTTGAGGGCAAATTCTTGTCTTTTGTCTTTATGTCCCTGTGCTGGTCCTGAGCTTGTTGGCCCTCAATTCCATTTCTCATGCTCACCACCAACCACCCTCAGGAGACATTGGAGGAAACTTTCTGATGCCTGCTGCCTACATTTTCCCTGCTCCCTCCAGTTGGGTTCAACTAATAGGAGACCCTAGGTTGAAGGGTGGGAGGAAGGAAGAACTCAGAGCATTCCTCCTCCTTCTCTGAGTCAGTCAGCATCTCTGGAGACAGCTAACCCTCCTTTCTGATCCTATATGATCACCTCCTCCCTTTGGAAACCCAGACAGTAGTGGCTTCCTGGCATCACAAATCTCTTTTTTAACCTCACTGTCCCTTCTTTGGCTTCTCAGCTTTGCTATCATCTAAGTAAACCAATTCCCTGCTTTAAATTCCCTATATTTTCTTGGTTCAGCCGCTATACTCTCTTCAACAGTATTTATCCTTGTGTCTCAATCAGAGGAAAAGCTCAAATAAGTATTTTTTAAGCAATGATTATGATGATGGCCTTCCACACTTCAGCACAATTAGTGAGAGCTGTTCATTCTTACTTATTCAATACCATATGCAATATAATGGACGAAACATTGTTGACGGAGTATCACTTAATCATTACCTCCAAAAATATAGCATGCAGTTTCCCCATCACCACAATGATGGCACCATCCTCTGGAAGTGCCAAAGGCAGACCACCCCAAAGATGCGCAACTTTGGCATGAAGATTACTATGAGTTAAAAAGCAATCAAAACTCAGTAGATTCAGGAAAAGTTATCTCCCCCACAGGTGCCTAGAAATAGTTTAGATAGAGAACCTTCTCCAGGAGGAGAGCTATCACCAGATCTAACTACATTATACTATAAACTAGATATGGTAGACAAGAAAGAAGGTAGCAGGGCCTGTTTGATCAAAGTCCTCTATGGCCCATTGTTTTTCTGAGTGGCCCAGCAAATATTAGTTAACCAAACATTTATTCTTTTACATCTTCCTGTGAACTGCATACCTTTCCTTTGAAGTCTCAGACCCTTTTCCTTAGTTCAGAATGACATATATACCTCCTTTTGCTGGACTCTTTGGAATTTCCAAGTCTGTGTGGTTTCTCCATACACAGGAAATTAAATTTGATATTCTCCTATGAATCTTTCTCATGTCAATTTGATTTATTCCACCTGGAAGGACCTATGGGGGACAGGAAATTCTTGCTCCCAAATACCTCATTAATAGAGTCTATAGATTCTAGATTTAGTTCAAAATTTCTCTGTCCTTCTTTGCTATTTGGCAACATCTTTTCCCCTATGATTCTACTAAATGTATTGGTTATTAAGATCTTTTCTCCCTAGGCTTCCATGCTCTCTACTATCCAAACTGAACTGTCAACTTTTACTAAGCACCTGACAAGTATCCACTGAGATCCAATATCTGCCAAGCGCTATGGAAAACAGAAGCTAGAGTCACCAAGAAAAGTCTCTCTGGGATCTCAGCAATTTGGCAATTATAATGCAATGTGATAAAGGATATTTTGGTAGGCAGAATTCTGAGAGGGCTCCCTAGATCCCCTACTTCTGGTGGACACACCCAGTATGATGACTTCCCCTTACCTAAAGGCAGAATTTGTGAATACGATGGGATATCATTCCCATGATTATGTAATGTTACAAATAAGCTCCTATCTTAGCAGACCTCCTGCTGATCTTGAAGTACCAAACTGCCATGCTGTAGACAGGGCCACATGGTAAGGACCTGAATTGAGAGTGGGTCGCAGCCCACAGCTATTAAAAAACAAGAACCTTAATTCTATCACTACAAGGATATAAATTCTGCCAACAATCTAAGGGAGCTTGGAAGCCTAATTTTCCCTAGACAAGCTTCCAGACAAAGACACAGCTGGCTAACATCTTGATCTTAGCCTTAGTTCCTGAGCAGAATATCAGAGATACCTGACCCACAAAAACTGGGGGAAAAGAAATTTGTTGCTTCAAGCTGCTCCATTTGTGGTAATTTATCATATGGCAATAGATAAAACAGATTGGACAGGAGTAAGCTGAGGATGTTATTAGTACACACAGGAAAAGACCTAACCCAGCCTATGGTCAGAGAGGACTTTTTAAGAAAGACCTCAAGTTTAGACCTGAAGACTACATGGGTTGGTCAAGCAAGGAGGAGGGGAGTGGGGAGAGGAGGGATAGAGAGATAGTCCAGATAAAGAATATGGAAGTGTGAGTGTGGGCAGAAGAATGAAATGGGACCATTTCCTTACACCACACACAAAAATAGACTCAAAATGGATGAAGGACCTCAATGTGAGACAGGACTCCATCAAAATCCTTGAGGAAAACACAGGCAAGCAACCTCTCTGACCTCAGTTGTGGCAACATCTTCCTAGAAACATCACCAAAGGAAAGGGAAGCAAGGGCAAAAATAAACTATTGGGACCTCATCAAGATCAAAAGCTTTTGCACAGCAAAGGAAGTAGTCACCAAAACCAAAAGACAACAGACAGAATGGGAGAATATATTTGCAAATGATGTATCAGATAAAGGGCTAGTATCCAAAATCTACAAAGAACGTATCAAACTCAACACCCAAAGAACATATAATCTAATCAAGAAATGTGCAGAAGACATGAATTGACATTTTTTGCAAAGAAGACATTCAAATGGCCAACAGACACATGAAAAAGTGCTCAATATAACTCAGCATCAGGGAAATACAAATCCAAGGCACAGTGAGATACTGCTTCACACCAGTCAGAATGGCTAAAATTAACAAGTCAGGAAACAACAGGTGTTGGCAAGGATGCAGAGAAAGGGGAACCTTGCTACACTGTTGGTGGGAATGCAAGCTGGTGCAGCCACTCTGGAAAACAGTATGGAGGTTCCTCAAAAAGTCAAAAATAGGGACACTTGAGTGGCTCAGTGGGTTAAGCCGCTGCCTTCGGCTCAGGTCATGATCCTGGGGTCCTGGGATTGAGTCCCACATCGGGCCCCTTGCTCAGCTGGGAGCCTGCTTCTCTCTCTGCCTCTGCCTGCCTCTCTGCCTGCTTGTGTGCATGCTCTCTTTCTGACAAATAAATAAATAAATAAAATCTTTAAAAAAATAAAGTCAAAAATAGAGCTACCCTATGACCTACAAATTGTACTACTGGGTATTTACTATTTTTATTGTTTGGAGATATGAACAATGGGTTATTAATTCATTTTTGTCTTTGTTACCAGTCAAGTGCATGCAGAGCTAAGCTTTTCTGAGTGCACATTACATACCCAGCATTGTGCAAAATTCTCTACATGGATTATTTTATCCCACGCTCAGAGCAGACCTGTAGACATATGTAAAAACATATTCCTTATTATACAGACAGGGACAATAAAGCCTCATAATGAGCAAAGCAGGGATGCCAGTATCAGCACTGTGTGTCTACAGCCCAGGTTGAAACCACTATCCCATGATTTTCCTTCAGGTCTCAACCTGGCCATTACTGCATCCAGGACCACTGAGGCAACGAAATAATGTTGGGCCTAGGAAGTTGTCCCCTCCTCAGAGAGTTTTACATTCTGGCACAGACCTGGGGAACTGAACTGAGACTGCTTGGATTTTTCCACAGTTCTGCCATTTATCAACTCTGTGATCTTAATCCCATAGCCTCAATTACTTCATCTGTAAAATGGAGTCGGTAACAACCATCTTACAGGGTAGCCATGAGAATTAAATAAGATAATGCACATAAAGTGTTTATTCCCAAGACTGGCAGCTTGTAAGCACTCAAGAAAAATATGATTACTATTATTCTGCTCCTCAAGGGAACCAAAGAAGATACAAATACTTAAGATAATGCGCTTCCTACTGGTTGAAAAAGCAAAATTCCTCTTGAGTCAAGCATTTCTTCTTATGCATTAAATTGATAAATGTCACATGTGTTGAAAATTGAAATGTTCCTTTGAAACACTATCTTAACATTATTTAAATTATTTATAATAACCAGAAAGAAGACAGACTATAAATGAGTATTTTTATCTTTGTGACTTTTAATGGTGAACATTAAATAATATTGTTGTAAACTATGAAATATTTCAGTTGATTTCCCAAATTTCCAATAACTCTGCAATAAGGTAAAGAGGATGGTGTTCGAGAGAGAGGCTCAAAGCAGCTGTAAACAGAGTACACTGGAGAGGAGCAGTACATTCAGGACAGGAGGTTGAACTGGCTCTTTCATTATTTTCAAAGTAGCTAATGAAAGGCAAACCTCAAAATGTTCAGAGCTCTAGACCTTTGCAGATAAACACCAGACATGGTGAGTATAATTCATGTCCAAGGCTGATTTACTGAAAATACAGATGTGGAGAGAAAATTTCAGCATTTTAATCTTTCCTAAATATGGTCTCCCTGAAATACAGTGGGGAAAGTCTCAGCTGCAAGCCAAGAGATGTAGGCTCCAAGGCTGGCTCCTCCTTAACTGGCTGAGTGGCCTTGGCAAGCTGCACCATCTCACTAGGCTTCGAATCCTTATCTTTAAAAAAGAGAGGATGAGGAGCTCAGACTGCAGGACCCCACACACTCCCTCTAGCTACAATAGTCAGTGGAATAAATGACTTGGTATCTTCATTTATTTTTGGTGTCTTATTTTTAAAGTGGGTGATCACCTTTGAAAGCATACATTTTAAGTAAAAACATGGATTTAAGACATCTTAGAAAGGCATCTCAATGGCCACTGGCTGGAGGAAAATTGACTGCAATTAGCAGCTGGAGCCAATACAAAATGAAATGACACAGCAAGAATATTCAAATATTTTCCTAGGCATAGAAACAGATCTCTCAGGATTATCATTTTTTTTATTATTATTATTAGAGAGATAGAGAGAGACCACAAGTAGGCAGAACAGGCAGAGGAAGAGGGAGAAGCAGGCTCTCTGCTGAGCAGGGAGCCTGATGTGGGGCTTGATCCCAGGACTCTGGGATCATGACCTGAGCCAAAGGCAACCACTTAACCAACTGAGCCACCCAAGTGCCCCAGGATTATCATTTTTAAAATCACAACTATTTCAAAAGGTGCGTGGTTAGCAAAAAATGTGAAAAAATAAGGCACAGCATGTAATAAATATAATGTATTTTACATGGAAACCTCAAGTATAGAAAGCAAAGCCTCCTTATGAATTACTTTCAGACATTCAATTTTCATTCATTCATAACAGCTCAAATTTCATTTTCTGGGTGATTTTCATTCATAACAGCTCAAATTTCCAATGAACTTCTATTTCAAAATATTATACAAATTTTAAAATAGGCTTCAGTGTAATTGTTCTTCTAGAATTCATCTGGATATTCTTTTTTTTTTCTTCTTAAAAATTTATTTATTATTTATTTATTTATTTTCTTTTTTTCTTTTATTTATTTATTTAATCATTTTTTAAAATTTATTTTCAGCATAACAGTATTCATTGTTTTTGTACCACACCCAGTGCTCCATGCAATCCGTGCCCTCTAATACCCACCACCTGGTTCCCCCAACCTCCCACCCCCCACCTCTTCAAACCCTTCAGATTGTTTTTCAGTCCATAGTCTCTCATTGTTCACCTCCCATTCCAATTTCCCCCAACTCCCTTCCCCTAACTCCCCATCTGGATATTCTTGCTTCAGAGAGCTGTGTAAGTCCAAAGAAACAGACTAACCCTTTATCAGTGTCACATAGGAAGTAGGAATGCTAACAGCGACGTCGTACACAGTCCCTCCAACCTTCCCAGACGAGGACTATGTTCCACTAAGCTAGACTGGAAGCTAGATTGGAAGCACTTGTCAATGGTCTAATGGAAAATCATTTCAAAACTGATGAAATGGCATTTCCCTTGGTGACTCATGTGAATGTTACTGGCATCCTGCAAAATCTCTGACTGATTCCTGATTTATGAATCAAGTTTTTGTTTTCTTTTGCTGTTATTGACAGTGTTACATCTCCTGTTTTATTTTTGTTTTGGTCTTCCCTCTCCCAGGAACTATTATGAGTAGATGTGTTAATCTGTAGGCATATTTTGAAACTGTATCTTTCTTACCACTGTTTTTCTGTCAGAAGATGATCTAATCTCTAAACTATATTACAAACACCCAGTTTTATTCTGGTCGTCCTGATGAAATCAAACCCTTGAAATACATCTGAAATCCTCAAATCGGTCCTCTCTGTGTCCCTCAAGATACATAAACTAAACTGCCAAACCTCTACCAGGAGAACAGAAGACAGGTACCTCAACAAGTGAAAGGGTAAGCAAATCAAAGAAATAATCTACACAAGGAGCCCACACAGACACATGCACATGCATATACACGTGGATCCTTCTTTACGCTTTGACCAAACACCACAGTTAAGAAATATTAGGAAATTTTAGATAAGCCATATCCACGTTAAGCATAGGATTACCACCAATGTAATTCTGTAATCACCGTTAGTAAATGGTAATTGTGTGTCTTCTAGGCAGTCTCGACACAACTGATCTCCTCTGAATGGAAGGAGTTGCCTTCCAACATGGGTGACCTGCTGCTTTGGAGCTTTTACTTTGGTTGCTCTCGGAAGTTTAACAGTCATTTAATCAACCTTCAAGTACTCACTGAACAAGCTCTAACTAAACATTGTGATTTGAGTGCTGAGATTAGTGAGATACTGCTCCAGGGAAATTGATGTTTTGAGTGTTTCTAGGGCAACAGTTAATCTCTTCCAGCAGCAAGTCTGTTAGAAAATAAGGGGATGGGAATATTGAAAACTTTTTAAATTAAGGGAAACACCATATTTGAAGATTAAGGTTGATGAAGAGATGCAATCAAATACACACTAATGATGGAAAGGACCGTGCTGTTTAAGTAATGACATACTTACTCAGAAGAGCAGAAATCGAGAAAATTTCACTTGATTAAATAGTTTTTTGTTTGGGTAATTTGGGTTGGGTTTGATTTTGTAGGTTACCTTCTGTGGTTTTTCGATAGAGTTTAACTATTGATCTGCCTAGAGATTTGGCTTCAGGGGAATCTGAAGTAATTGTAGAGCCCTGATGGCAACAGAGATGAGTCTAGATGCAGAGTCATACAATGTTCAAGCAAATCCATAGAACAAAGACAACTATTTATTTGCCTTTCTTTTTTTCTGTTTTCTATGATCCCACCATTCTTTTTTGCGGGGGGGGGGGGCAGTCCTCATATGGATCTTCAAATGTCTCTTCTTTATTCCTGAACCAAGGGTGCAGGCCCCGGGACCAGCTTTTGGGACCAGACAACTCCTATACATTTTGGACTTTAGCAATAAACTTAGATACATATTGGCTGAAAGCAAGGGTTGCACTTTTACTGCTGTCTTCTTCTTCTTCTTCTTTTTAGATTTTATTTATTTATTTGACAAAGAGAGAGAGGGAGAGAGCATGCACCAGCATGGGGAGGGGCAGAAAGAGATGCCCCACTGAGTGAGGAGCTGGAGGTGGGGCTCAATCCCAGGACCTTGGGATCATGACCTGAGTCGAAGGCAGATGCTTAACCGACTGAGCCATGCAGGCACCCCCCGATCCCACCATTCTTCTTAGAAGGAAATTTTCTCCCTATTATTTATTTCCATTATTGTAAGCCTAGAAAACAGACATTCTTTAGCAGGATATTCTCAATTGTAGTATTGTTTTTCTCTTCTGAAGTCTGCAAAGGCTCAGATCAGGAACTAACAGTTTCCTAGAAATGACTGTCCTTTTTACACTTTTTCCTCTGGTTCATGGTGAGCAAGGGGTTGGGAAGAGGAAGACACAAGTTGTTTTGATATTATATACCTTAAAGGGAGGAGGATGGAAGTCTTTCCATTTTTAGGAATCCTATTGCATTATGCATATATGAGTAGAAAGGATCCAACTGTTACTAACTGACATAATATTTCACTAACTGATGATACTCCAGAGAGAACCAGAAATTCAAAAGGCTTTACAATAAAGGCTTTACAAAAGGCTTTACAATAAAAAGAAATGCTACAGCAGAAAATCTGGGAAGAAAATTAAAGGGAGCAAAATCACAAACATAATCACATAACCTGTCACCCACCAGATTAGTAATCTCCTTGGATGGGTAGTTTACTATTTGTTTTGGTGGGAAGGGTTCAGATTGTAGAGAGATTAAGTAACCATGATATACTCAATTCAAGGAAAAAAGATAAGCTGATTTAACACTTGACAACTCGTTCAAAGACAGGAAAGTCTTCAGGAAGTTTGTGTCCAGGAGGTTTCTGGGTCAGGGGAGTACTCACTAGTTTACTGTACCAATTTACCCTACCTTCTTCTTTTTAACAAATTTATGTTGGCCATACATCATGATCTCCTTCTAACATCCACCAAGAGGCAAAAGCTTTGTTTCTCTTCTTTTTTTCACCAAAGAAGCTACAGATAGAGAGGTGCTTTATTTTGTTTAATAGGGTAATTTGAAAAACAGCTCCCTAAAGAATCAGAGTTTAATCTCAATATATATAGAAACAAAAATGTAAGTGAACGGAAATTTCCAAACAGTACATTCTGTGACTGGTGACCTCTGTAAGATGTGTATCTGCTTGTTTTTCTTTTTAAAACAAATGTGCTATTTTAACACCTACTCATCTATCAATGTTTCCAACTGACAAACAGCCAATGCAGAAGGGTTAGGAAGAACATGGATTAATCATTTCCTTGGAGGTGGAAAGAAAAATGATCACTCACAGTGGGTTTAAAGGCAGCCCTTCTGCAAAGGGCTAAAGTCCTTGGGGAAGGGAGAGTTCCTAGTGCTTTACAAAATAAATTCTAAAAAAATCAATGCACTCTACTTGCTTTACCTGAGTATCTCTTAAAGACCAGGAAAGAGAAGTGTCATTTTCCAAGTTTTCTCTGATCTAATCATTCTTTTTAGAACCACCTTTCCTCTTCATTGTTCTAGAGCATCACCATTATGCTTCTCCAAGGACTAGGCAAGTTAAAAAATTTAAGTCCTTAAAAAAAAAAAAAAAAAAAAAAACTCAGTAAAGATTACTTGATTATGTTCTTTGGTAAATCTATTTCTTGGCCATACCTAAAAAGGAAAGATCACACCCAAGGACCATGTTAGAATCCATTTATTGTGAATGCACTCCTTACTAGCTGCCAATTAAAAAAAAAAAAAAAAAAAACTCAAGCAGCAAATAATTTAGTTAACATTGACCACCTGAGTCCCAGGCCTGAGCTGCTGAAAGAAATGAATGAAGTTAAGAAGCTTTTTCTTGTAACTTTTAATTCTGGCAGATTAAACAACTAAGTCTCTTTTCCCTAAATTATTAACATTTCCAGGTAGGGTGGGATTATTCAGAGGTTATTTTTCAAAAAATTCCCCAAACTCTGGCACAGGATTAGCAATATCCATCTAATGTCCTTTTCATTTAAATAAAGACCAGTGCTGAAGGAGGAAAAAATTCGTTTTAGTTATATATTGTAAACAGTCTAGTTGACAAAGAGCTTTCATAAGAATATTTATTTTGGTGAAATAAATTGGCCCTGGTGCACAGAAACTAATTTGAAGGAAAAAGGATACCAAAGACACAATGAAAGAATATAAATTAAAAAGTAATTCAAGGGAAAGTTTCAGTGACTGGTAGCAAATCATTTATTCATGTCCATTTATTGATATTACACTTCCAACAACATGCTATAAGTATTACTAAAATCTTTATTTTTGAGGCACATTTATTTATCCCAAAGTCTTAAGGAACTATTCACTCCATCTAATATACTCTTTCAATATATTTGGTGTAAGATTCAACTATAGCAAATATAGTAGAATTTTCCCGTTCTTCTCCCTATTATGTTGTCCGTTTTTCTACAGGTACTTGGAGGATCATAAGTCAGAGTAGTTGAGGTTCCATGTCCATGTTAGATAAACTGATTTGACAAACTCTTAAGTTTTGAAGATCATTTTATAGCTTGTACAAATTCGGTCTTGTCCAATATGCTGGAGCTGACTCATTCTGCCTTGTAAGAGCTCATTATTAAACTTTCAGGAGGTTTTCAAGCCAACTGACATCCCAGTGGTAGTCTGAAACTGGCCATGTAGGAGCATTTAAACCATGTTAACTGTCAAATGTTATGAATCAGGACTTCCCTAACCCAACTTCCAGAGCTGGGTAATAAACATTTACCAGTTAGCACACCCCTAGTCAGAGCTATTCTTGACTTTTTCATAAAATGCCAAGGAAAATAAAAACTATTATATAATACAACTTTGACCAAAAAGGCTTCTGAAACATTTTATGTTTATTTTTTCAATCAATAATTTTAAAATTTCAAGAACTGGTACTACTACTAAATTTAAAGAATATGGGCCAATTGAATCACATTAGATTATGCTTACTCTGTTTCTTATTTTAAAGTTGGAAATGATGTCCTTCAAAGATATATGCTCACTTTATTCAAACCCAGTAAGTTAGTGAGTTTCTCCATTTATTCGTCTCTTCCTGCTGTCCCACTTGTTCCTAGGATTTAGCTCTACTGATAGAGCAATTTGACATCCTAAGAATGCATTTATCTTACGAGTAACTTTATATATGAAAAAATATATATTTACATAATTAGTCATTGAACATTACTCTGTTGAAGTAAGACCAAAAAAAGTCAGAAGACAGTGGTCAAATCAATAGAAATCAGAGTAAACACAAATGTAAAATACAAAAATCCCAGAGGAGGAGACGGCTTCCCAGGTCCAACATTATTTGGCGACAGCGGTGGCCAGGGAGGACTTCGAGCATAGAAGGACCAGACCTAGCCCTAAAGAGACACCATGCTTTAGTAATTAAGACTTAAACTCTTGACAGTTCCTAAAAGGCAGTCAAAACACATTAATACAGTTTGTACATCAATCTATTGAAATTTAATCCAACTGAATTGTCATAGCAAAAATACGGTTGTTTCATTAATTTCACATCTGAGCAAAGCACAATGCTGGTAAAGAGAGCTCTTATTTTCCTGGTGAAAAATGGGCCCTGGGTCTCTGCATAATAAATATTTAGTGCTTTTGTTACAGTGTTCAGTTTCAGCCAGATCGTTAAGTAGGAGAGTCATATGTGTTCCAACATGGGAAGGGTTCACAGTAAGGGGAGAGATCCTTAACTTTTCTTTTTTCCTGGGTTTGGCTCTTGCTTAGTATCCCTCAGGAAATGAGCGGTTCAGGGATGTGCTGCCACATCGCAATTCTGAAAGAAGACACCTTCAAACCACCAAAGTAAACCTTCCTCTGTGGATAAGGTAGCAGGCTGATCATAGCACATTTCATCCCTGACCAAAGAACAGAAATAACTACTAAAGCCAAAGGCTCATTCCAGAAACATTTCTGACCAAACAGTTTTCTTGAGCTTTAGCTTCACGGTTTCATATTTAATCACTTCACCATTTTGCTGGTTAAACAACTCTGATATGAAATGTGAATCCGAGAAAGTGCCGTTTCATTCCAAACAGCTGGAAAATTGGTAATTCTTTTTTCTCTGCCACTTGTTATAGATTCAAGAAGATCATTCCAAATCCCCGCTATTTATTTTGTTCATTAAACTATCTTCTTCCACGGTTTTTCAGAAACTTTAACTAGCAGTTCTAATGTCTCATTTTAAATAACTGTTTTAAACAAATATGCTAAGCTTACTACCAAATTCATGGCAGCAGATTCAGACTCGAGTTCTCCAGAGCACTTGGTCTACACTCCACATAACACCTAAGAACCAAGTCTTCTAGGTCACCCAAGGTGAGCTCTCCTGATCAATGAACTGTTACCTCTTCTCTGATTCACATCATTGCTGTGACTTATAATTTTTCTCTAAATTGTTTTAAAATAAATCAAGTGTCTTTGTAAAATTGCATAATGTAAACATTATAACACTATTAATTTTCTTTATTAAAATCCTACTTCAATGACTAACTCTGAAAAGTTAAATGACAAGTGGCTTTTTCTTAGAATGTACCAGATACCAGAAACATTGCTGCTTTCACCAGTGATATTCATGAACCTGATCAATGTGTAATCATTTAAGAAACCTATTAGGTTAGAATATGAACTGGTTGGTGTGAATCTGGATGTGTCCACCATTTTTTATTGTCCGTGAGGGCATTGAGAATTGTCAGGTACCTCCCAATTCTCTGCTAAATTCTCTCTGCAGTGAACAGGAGGTGACCAGGAGGGACAGGAATGCAAGGGTTCCCTGACCGTGTGCCATTGACTTTGAATAATTTGAGGCCATGCATTATAATACTAGAATTTCAGAGTGTCCAAGTACAAGGTGATCTAATCCAGACTGACTCCTATTCAATGACTCTCTGAGTGGGTCAGAAAGAACCAGAACAGAACCAGCCCTTTCTGCCCCTTTCCCAGGGATCTGAGAACTGGTGGTCTTGGAAAGCGCTCCAGTTCTGGCTCTAGGTCTATCCCTCTTACCTACAGACCCATTTTTAAACTGATAGGGAATTCTGGGTAGACAATATATCTATATGAACCACATATCTATATGGTCATTCTCTAGATGTGTTTGGACTCTTCACTATGAAAAAGGCATTGCAAATCCCACAGAGCCATCTGATTCCAGGTTGGTTCCCTGTTAAGTTCCAGAAGTTTTAAGCAAAGGAAAAAGCCCTTCACAGCTGGTCTCACCTTCAGGTGCTGACACACTAGATCTAGGGGTCCCCACAGACCTAACTTATTGTAAGCCCAGCAGAATATTATATAACACACAATTTTTCTTCTTGTTGGCAGCAATAGTTTGGATACCAGAATAAAGTTGTGGGTTTTTTCCCTCCTGTTGGATTACAATTTTACCAGTAATCTGAAAATCACAATATTAATGTGTCTATGCTGCTTTGTCAATGTTATTAAGTTTGCAATGTCAGCATTTTGCCTCACTATATATACTTAATACTCTTCTTGGATGTGCCTTTGAACTGAACAAAGAAGGACAAGCCTTCCTGTTTTTCTATTTTCCTTCTTCCTCTCCTTATCCTTTGGGCTGCTATTTTACAAAACACTTTTAAATTTATAAAAGAATGGTCTCTCATAAGTGATGAAGTACAAGAATTTTAAACCCTTTAATTGCCATGCATGTTTCCAATCTTAAACACTGAATTCTAATTTAGTGCTCAACATTCTAAATTAACATTCGAGGAAATTTTTTAATCTAGCAATGATGCAAAATATCAAGTTGAAAATCAATCACAAAAAGACATAACTTTTCCACACAATTTAGGGTTTGTTTTTCTGTGCGTTCAGATGCCTGCAAGAACACTAGGGAAAGAATGCATGCCATTTTCAGGTCATGTCAGCTTTCACTGCGCAAGATACAACCAATTCAAAAGAATTGTTTAAAAAAAAGAATTTTTAGCATTCTCTTCATTTCTTACTAGATTTTCATCTAGTGAGATATAGCTTGTATGAATATGTCAGCTTATGTCTCATTTTCCCCAAATTTGTGATATTACACTTTTAACTTACAGGCTGAAAGTGAAAAAAAAAGATTCACATTGTTTACATTTGCTTTTGCCTGACTAATGGCAGTTGTAACACAAGGCCCTGGCCAATGTTTGAGGAAAGCTGCCAAGTACACACAGACAAGCCAAAAGTCACTAAAGATAAGCAAGTTACAAGGAACGGTCTGTGGTGGCACCAGATACCTGTGTAAAATAATTCCTCAAAATAAAAGAAAATTCACTTAAGAGAAATGCAGCTTGTTTTAATAAACTTTTCTCTAGTAATTGATATCTTTTTAGGAAATCCCATAAATATACTGCTGGATCTTCATGATTGTTTGGGCAGCTTTTCATATGAGGGCTATAAGTCACAAGGAGACATAGTCTTAGTTCCCTCTGTTCCACACAAAGACAACCTGGGGCCCTTGATTAATGCCTTGCTTTCAAATTCATGCTAAATGTTGTTACATTAACCCACTAATCAATTAAGCTATTTTTAAGAAATAATAGATTTTTTTTTAATATTAACCAGGCTTTAGTTGAATAAGCTGAGCTGTAGAAGTGTGGCTATATGTCCAATAACACTTGGATGAATGTAATCGAAAGTAGTTACAACTTAATACAGATCAATGAGACTGCATCAGAGCATATGGCAAAATATTTCCCGGCACTTGTATGTAGTTTGTTTTAAAATATACGGGGCGCCTGGGAGGCCCAGTCATTAAGCATCTGCCTTTGGCTCGGGTCATGGTCCCAGGTCCTGGAATCTAGCCCTGCATCGGGCTCCCTGCTCAGCAGGAAGCCTGCTTCTCCTTCTTCCACTCTCCCTGCTTGTGTTTCCTATCTTGCTGTGTTATCTCTCTGTCAGATAAATAAATAAAATGTTTTTAAAATAAATGATAAAATAAAATACATTAACGCAGTCTTTGGAATTTTAGATACATTTGTATCTTCTATAATATAACTATTTATATGTGTGTTAATATAACCATCGCATTGGCACATACTTACTAGACTCTTTCTAAGGTTAGGGTTATGGATTGAAATTATTGCTTTTAAAAAAAAAGTATTGCTTTAAACACCTGAGTTGAGACAGCTCTACTTTCAGCATTTGAGTCAAAGGATCAGGAATGGCCAACCAACAGAGGCACTGACTCAGGTTCAATACCTGACTGACCCTGACTCACAAGTATCTCTGACTCTATCACCCCTCCCACCTCATTGTCTCTGTTTAGTTCCAGCCTTCATTAATTCTAACATGGCTCATGACAGTAGCCTCCTCTCTACTTCTGGGCCTCCAATCCACCCTCTACTCCACAGGAATGTAGCCATTTGACCCCTGTCCTTAAAGCTCTGGAAATTGTTCAGTTGTCTATATTCCTTATAGTTCAAACCCTAATAAGTCAATCAATCAACTGATAAATCAATCTCTTCAGCCTAATGGCTAACTATCCATATGTACTCCCAAATACCCTAAACTGTAATTTTTATCACAATGGCTAAAATACAGACTATGTAACCAGACTGTCGGGGTTCTAACCCCAAGAGTACTACCTTCAAGATGTGTTAGCTTCAAACAAAGTACTTCGTTTTCTGAAATTTCAGTTTTTCCCATCCGCAGAATGGGGATCAAAGGTGTTGTTAATGTTGAATGACACATACTGATCCTCAGTAAAAAGTAGCTAGCAATAATTGCTGTTAAGCACAGCAAACACTTAACTCATTCTTACATCCATGCCTTTACCCAAAGTTCTCTGGCTGATGTGCTCCTCCCACCTGGCATCCTTTTCTCAATGAACTCCCATTTGTCCCTCAAAGCCTAGTTCAAATGGCAACTGCCTTTGAAAGTCTTCATTTACCATTTTACTTGGGGAAAAAAGTAGCTTTCCCCAATGCAGTACATTTACAGCATTCTGTGACTATTGCACTATTACAACCTGTGTCTTCATAAATCTACATATAAGACTTCTCCCTATACTGTAAGATCTGCATCGAAAACCATAATATCTTTGCATCCCTATATTCTGTTATGGGTGAACTATGCCCTCCCAAGAAAGTTATAGTAAAGTCCTGATACTCAGTACCTCAAAATGTGACCTTAATTAAAAATAGAGCTGAGGCAGATGTCATTAGTTAATACAAGATCAAAGTAGAGTGGAGCCCTAATCCAATATGAACGATGTCCTTATAAGAAGACAGCAACGTGAAGACACAGAGTCACAGAGAAATCATGGCATGAAGCTAGAGGCAGAGATGGAGTGATACATCTACAAGCCAAGGAGTGCAAAGAATTGCTGGCCTTCATCAGAACCTATGAAGAGGCAAAGAAGGATTCTTCCCCAATACCTTCAGAAGGAGTGTGGCCCTGCCAATACATTGAGTTCAGACTTCCGGCCTCTAGAACTGTGAGACAATAAATTTCTGTTGTTTTAAGCCACCAATTTGTGGTACTTCTTGTAACAGCCCAAGGAAACCAATACATATTCCCAGATTCAGCAGAAAGAAAAAAAAAAAAAAAAAACCCACAATATATTTGAAGAATATTTGAAGAAGCAAATGACTTTAAGGATTTCACTTCACCAATTTGGACTTACATAGAAAAACAGGAGTATTTATAGATGGCTATATTAGAACATCCTAAGTCTGGGTTTAAGAATCTATAAGTATGCAATTTCATAATTGAGTGTCATATTTCAGCTTCCTTCCCCATCTAAAAACTTAAGATGATTCATTCTGAAGACTTAGAAAATGTTGCCATATTCCTCCTTACCCTGTACCTGCACTGACTGTTCATAAAATGGAAACTATTATTATTCATCAAAGCAATGTATAAAAGTTTTTCAACAGAGGATTCATAAAAAACTATTCATCTCTATATGATATCTGTAATCTAAGGCTATTATGTCTTAGACTCTAGAAATTTTTTTTCCAAAGCATTTTTATTTACAACATATTTGCTACTAGTGATCTTTTAATTTATTATAATATACTTATGCTGATAAGCGTCTTATCTAGAAACATTCATTCACATGGAAATAACAGTGTAAAGACAGAGGAAAGTAATCTTATATTCTAGGCCAGAATCAAGGTCTACTCTTTACTTTAGTAACTGTAGCTACCAAAGAAGGGGAAAAAAATTTAGAAAGAATTTGTAAAGAGAAATGTAATTTCAGTCACTGTGGTTAGAAAGGACATTTATTGTATAACTGAAAATTCCAAAGTATACAAGGAAGGCAGAATGCCATACTATTTGATGCCTAAAATAACATGTTATTATAAAGTAAAGCAATTTCATTTTTGGAGCACGGAAAATCCAAGACTATGAAAAAATGTGCTTTCTGAGATCTCTGTGCTTTAACTTCAAGAACATGCAGTGAAGGTGTTAAATCTATCATGAAAAAGAAAGCTCTGCCCTCTCTGAATCAAACATTCCATTTCTGACACTTAATGTTGCCTCTAAACAGAGGTCTCATCTACTATGCTCAGGTCTTCGAGCACAGGCATCACAATGAAGGAAGCCAGTACAGCTACAGTCTGGTTCTCCAGCTTGTGGAACTCCCATGAGTGTACACACTGAACCCAGTCTGCTAATAATCCAACAGGCATTCAATAATCATGAGTTACGTCTTATCCTAGGCCCACCACTGATTTGCTGTTGGCAGCTTTCGGCAAATTCTGTTTCTCTGAAACTCAGTATTCTCATTTGTAAGCAAGGATAATGATGGTATCTGCTTCCTAGGATTTGTTATGATAATTAAACCAGAGAAGACTGATAGTGCTTCACATAGAACCTGGCATATGATAATTACCCAATAAAAGGTAACTGCTATCTTTATCATCATTATTACTGGAATGTGTTATAAACTAGTAAGCAAGTTGAGGGTAGGACTGTGTCTATTACTTACAGGATGCCAAACACTAACACCTGAAGCCAATGAATAAATAGTAAAGTAAATCTGTGTGCCAAATCCAGCGCAATGCCTCCTTCTGCAAATAAATGTTTACTGGAACACAGACACTCCTGTTCTTTTATATGTTGCCTATGTCTGCTTTACCCAGAAGATGTACATAATTGTAAAAAAGACTGGATAGGCTGCAGATTCTGAACTATTTGCTATTTGGCTCTTTAAAAAATAAGTTTGTTAGGCCTGCATTAGAGCCTTGCCATTTACTATGTGGTCCTTAGCTCATTAGAAATGCAGACTCAGGCTCCATTGACCTACTGAATAGAAACTATACATTTTCACAAAATCCCCAGATGATTCACATGCATATTAAGGGTTGAGCAGTGGTGTAGGCCAGGGGTTAGCAAACTTTCTGTAAAGCATCAAATGGTAAATATTTAAACCTTTGTTTCCAGACTGTTATACCTGTTCGACTCTGCCTTCCTAACTCAAAAGGAGCCAAAGAAAATATGTAAATAAATGGGCATGGTTTTATGCCAATAAAGCCTGAAATTTCAATTTCATACCATTTTCATTTATTACAAAATATTCTTTTAATTTTTTTTCAACCATTTTAAAATGTTGAAACCTTCCCTTAGCTTGTGGACGATACAAAAACGGGTAGCCAGTGGGATTTGGCCTGCAGATTAGGGTGCTTAGCCAACACTTTGCCTCCCCCCCCAAACTCCCCCCAAGACTCTGAACACCTACTTATATTTTCTCACTATGTACCTTGATAGAAGTTATCTGTTACTTACATAACTTATCCTAGAAAACATTTCTGTCCTTCCTATATAATTCTAACTTGTAATGTAAAGTTCCTGTCAAATGATGTCATGGTGTACTATATCCTTTTCATTGGCAGAATAGAGCATAGCATAGAGAGGCTGACCTAGGAAGCTATAGGTATGTAGACAGACAGGTAGACAGCTAAGATACCTGCCTCCAAAAGAATAGAAAACTAATCACAATGAAGAACTCTTTGCTCCTAAATTTAAGCCAACCATACTGAGCATTTCTAAATATATAGTCAGGATTCCTGTCTATTTGATATGCAATGTACTCCTTCTTGGCCCTTCAAGTAACTTGGAAAGTTACATAGAAGTCCCAACATCTTGCCCTTCCTTCTTCCAGAGGTTAGTGGGTCACAAGCAATTGAGAAGGAACAGCCACAGAGGGTTCCCTCTTTGGGGAAAAGAGCTTTACCCCAGCCTCAGGGCCCTGGGCCATGCTGCTGTGGGAGAGAGATGGCTAGAGGAGGGGATTCCTACATGCCTTTTATTTAAGCCATACTCACTTCTACTGCTTATACTGAGATGATACAAAAATCAGTTTCATAAAAGAAGCTTAGTTCATAAAAACCTTTAATTTATGTTCAAAGCTTATTGCAGCTACGCGCAATAAATGGGTAGATAAGAGAGCTTTGTTGAGTAAACACAACGTTAATAATTTAGATTTAGCAACTGAAGAAACATGAAAAGATTCATCAGAAGCATAAACTATATGAACTATCTGAACAACCTTAGAGGAAACATTTATATATACATATACATTGACAATATATATTTTTTACATTTTTAATTCAAAAGAATGTGTTAGAGTAGGTTCTGACTCCTGGTCTAGGCTATTGCCACATCTTGTTTGTTGTTGTTTAAGCTTACTGACTCTGTTTTATCTTTCTTTTTTTTTTTTTTAAAGATTTTATTTATTTATTCGACAGACTGAGATCACAAGTAGGCAGAGAGGCAGGCAGAGAGAGAGAGGAAGAAGCAGGATCCCTGCTGAGCAGAGAGCCTGATGTGGGGCTCCACGTGGAGCTGGATCCCAGGACCTGGGGATCATGACCTGAGCCAAAGGCAGAGGCTTTAACCCACTGAGCCACCCAGGTGCCTCTGTTTTATCTTTCTAATCATTCAATTTTCCCTCTCCTTTCTAAGATAATTTGTTTTGTGGGACAGGCTGAGATAAAAACCTTTCTACATAATCTGATAAATCCTTTAATTGTAAATCATTCACTAATGAAGTATTTCCCCTATGTATTAATTAGGAAGATTTCGGCTACAAAAAACCCCAGAAAATCCTGACCTAACTAGCTGAAGTCTTATGAAATTTATCATTTCATATGAGAAATTCTGCACTGAGGCAGCTTCAGGGCTGTTTAATTCAATGCCTCAACAACATAATCAAGGATTTTTCCATTTCTTTATAATACATTAGGATATAGGCTTATCATTAGGTCAACTATCTTATATCGTAACCAGACAAGGTACTATCCAGTAAAAAATACTGTCTTTTTGTGTCTCTTTTTAATTGTGACAAAATTTTTCCCTAAGCCCCCAGAAGATTCCACTTCATAGCCCATTGACTAGAAATGCATCATACCTATTACTAAGATATGAACAACCAAGAAGAATGAGATTACCATGATTGTAATGAATGGGAAGATATGCAGCCAAGAATACTCTGTCCATCAAGGCTGTCATTCAGAATAGGAGAGATAAAGAGTTTTGCAGAAAAGAAAAAAAAAAAAAAAAGCTGAAGGAGTTCAGGACCACTAAACCAGCCCTGCAAGAAATATTAAGGGGGACTCTTTGAATGAAGAAAAAAAGACCAAACGCAATTCAGAAAAGTTTATAAGAGAAAGTGTCTTTTATGTATGGACCTATGTATGCATGTGCACATGTGTGGGGGGGGGTTGTACTTACATAAACTGTTTATAAAGGAAGCATATCCAGAATAAGGTTAAAATTACCGATTGGATTCTTAAATGACATAACTACTATGTCAGAGTCCTGGAATAACTGTTGCTCAGAAGCTTCCAGGGTTCTAAGGGTTCTCAGAAGGTTCCAGGGTTCTAAGAAATCAACCAGGAAGTCTACAAGCAAATGTGGAGAAGTTTCATTAAAAGTTCACTATCTAATCTAAGGTGATTTGAGTACTTCTATAGGTGTTTATGAGATTTTATCACATATCGTTATGGTTCATAAAACACGTCATTTATACAAACAATAACCACATAAGTCAAATTCTCTAAACTTTCAAGTTACCATTAGCTAAACAATCAAATTACTTGCTTTGATTTAGCACATTGCTCTGGATTTTTCCTGGAAGACTAGATATTGAGAAAGCAGTTAAAGACACAGCTAAGCTTCTGATCTTTATTCTTTCTCCCTAGAAGGCATTTAATAGTACTTAGCTGTTGCAGACAGATAAATGATGTTGGTTTATGTATATTTTCGTTTATATCAAGTGTTAAGACCTTGGAGTCCAAAAGATCATTTTGGTTTTTCTAAAAACAAGGAAAAGGTAGGGCAAAGGCATTCCCTCATAAGTGTGTTTTACTCAAGTTACTTTTGCCATGTCAGCTTTTCGGAACAGAAGATGAGATCTCGATGAAGATCAGACCCTTATCTTACACAGCTAACTTCTTTTTCTTTTAATTCCAGTATAATCCCAGCATAATATCTAGCTCATTTCTTAAAGGCCCTTCCAGTCCTGTGCAATCCAGGATCCCATGAAGACCTGCACAGCAAATCCAAATTGTTTGATAACAAGATACCATTCAAATAAACGTGACTTTTAGTCTATGTGACTTTTACTCAAAACCAAAATTCAGGATATGGAATTTTCTAAGATCTCATTCTAAGACTTGTTGTGTACACTATTAATCAATGTTCCACGTACCTTTATTTAAATCTTCTTAAAAGGAAGAAAAGTTTAAATCTTCCCACCACCAAAGTGAACTACCATCTTAGAGCTACAGATGAGCAGCCTCATGTGTTCATAAAGCACCTCAGAGATCCCAACAATCTTGAGCACTCCTGTTCACATGCCTCAGCCTCTTCTGTCCATGGAGGTCACTGAAGAAGCAAATTCACTGATCAACATCAGTTGGTTTTAAGATGACATTTTGTGGTACTGTAGAGAATATTTCACCAACATTGTAAACCACTCATGTAGACTTCTAGAACAGAGAATACAAAACTGTTATTTTTATGATTGCAAATATCAATACATTATGGAAAAATAATATTAACAAATATCTACATTTGTGAAACATGAATCAAGACATGCTCTATTACTTTGTGTTCCTTTCTGAAATTATTTCCATTCTATCTAGTTCTGGTACTTTAAGCTCAGTGAATGAGATAAAAGGACAACCACGAAGCTATCTATCACTAAAGCAAAAGGAAGAACATAGCCCTACTTACTTGTTGATAAGATTTCTAGAAGCTAAAAATGGAATGCAAAACAGGAAATAATAATTTATTTATGAATAGTTTATTTATGGACCAAGCAAGAGTTTTACCCACACCAATGTGACGCTCCCACCTATCCCACCGCCCCTTTCCACCTCATGCGTGACTTTAAATGACAAAAGCGAAAATCCTGAAAAAGATCAAACTCTTAAAAGAATGAGGGTGCATTAGGGACCCTCTTACAGCTGCAGTTCACCCCCTGAACTTGTGATTATATTTGAGGGCACTGAAATGAAAGATAAAGTAGAAGGCAGAGTTGTTCTGCGAAGTTCAGTAGTAATGACCAACTGATATTTTGCCAGAAATTCAGTTTTCCCTCTTATTCTCCTAAGCACCATTAACATTTTTTAATGTGATAGATTTACTAAGGTAAATTTATTCCATCTAAATAGGAATGCATTATCTCAATTCATTTTTATAGCCTGAACTTTTAAAAATGTTCTGCAAAAAACAAATCCCCATCATTGCACCCTTATCCATCCTCCCCAAAACATTCCATCACCAATTTTTATTTTTTTTTTAACATTTTGTTTATCTATTTGACACAGAGAGTATAAGCAGCGGGGACAGCAGGCAGAGGGTGAGGGAGAAGCAGCTCCCCATCAGGCAGGGAGCCGGACTGGGGGCTTGATCCCAGGACCTCAGGATCCCAACCCTAGCCCAACCGACTGAGCCACCCAGACACCCCCCAACCCCCATCACCAATTTTTGTTAAAACCCTCTCATTGTGTGGTTCCAAAGACATTTCTGATTCCACCCCCACTCTCGCGCCACCTCGGGGATGCGGGGATGGCAAGACTAGGATGCCAGACGTACCATGGCTACCGGAAGCACGGAGCGGGTGAGTGTGGCAGGCACAGTGGTTTGTGTGAGGCCAGCAGCCCAGGTGGTGTCTCGAGGGAGCCGTCCTGGCTTGTGCCGCGAGGGGAGGCCGAGAACAGTGGCCTGGGTCAGGCGCCCGCAGCAGTGCCGGGTATTTTCAAGCAGGCTGCCATTCACAGGGTTCCCCCACCACAACCCCTGAATTTCTGAGACCGGCTGGAAACACTGGCGTCTCTCTCACAGAGCCGTCGCTCCTCGGCCGGTGGGCGTGGGTGCCTGCAGCCCTGCGGACCGCCAGCGGCGGCTCCCGTGAGTCTCTCTGCTTGCGCACACCTCCAGGCTGCTCCTCAGCACTGGCCTGTGCCAGTCGGATCCGGTCCAAGCCTGTCGGACCCAAACCTGTTCCGTACACCTGAGCGGAACTCGGGTTAGACCTCATGCAGCCCAGCCCCAAACCCGCTCGCCTTTGACGAGCGGTAGAAAGCAAGCTTGAGCCAGAACCCTTCTTGCCAGGAACTAGAACCCTTCATATAGGTCTACAGATCTGCTTGCTGGGTGGAGGCCACTGTCCCACACTTGAAATGGACTGTGCTCTTCCAAACCCAAGCCCCTCTCGCAATGGCGAGAAGGCTCTCTCAGTACCCGCGAGTTTTCCGGCCAGGCTTTCCCGTCATGACCTTCAACCCAGCTCTCCGCGACCCATTGACATGCAGCGAGGGACAAGGGCCCTGGGAAACGGGATCTCTCCTCAGGAGAACAGGAGGAAGAGGCTGGAGAACTTGATACTCCCACCCGCCCTGCGCTAGGAGAAGGGGCCTCAGCCAGCAGCCGGTGCCACGCAGCCTAGCAGGCCGGGAGAGAGGAAGAGGATGGTAACTCCACACAGCCCCGGCTTGCGGTGTGCCAGAACTGCACGGAGGTTGAGGCAGCAACGTAGAAAAAGCCTTCTCATTGGAGAGACGAAACCATTTTTGGAGCCAGGAAAGAGAGACTTCGGGACACTTTCCTCTTCCCTCCGGTCCCAGTTATCCTTCAGATAATATTATGCTAATTCACATACCTGAATTTTCCATTTCCCTATCTCATTCTCTGTGCCCAAAGTTTCATACAACTTACGTCGACATATGACATAGGTTTTGTTTTAAAAAACACCACGATACGTGGATCCTATGGTAAAGTGTATGTTTAACTTTTTAAGAAACAGCCAAACTGTTACACAAAGTGATTGCAGTGTTTTCCGTTCTTACGGGAGACACAAGAGAGTTCGGATTTTCTCTGCGTCCTTGTCGACAACTGAATTTGTCAGCCCTTGCAAGGTAAGCCGTTGGGATGGATGGATAGTGGTATTTTGTGGTGATTTTAGTTCGCATTTTCCTAATGATTGATGATGTTGAGTATCTTTCCATGAGCTTGTTAGCCACAAAGTGTCTTCTTTTATTAAGTACTCAAATCTTTATTCTTTTGCTCGTTTCTTAATTAAAGTGTTGCTTTTCTCGTTATTGTGTTAAAGAAGTTCCTTGTATATTTTGTGGCTATGTGTGTGGATCCACCTTTACTCAAATGTATGTTTTGCAAATATTTTTCCCATTTTGTGGCTTGCCTTTTCATTGTTAGTAGTGTCTTTTGACAAGTAAAACTTTTGGTTTTGGTGAAGTCCAATTAACAGAATTTTCATTTATGGCTTACAATTGTGTCTTGTCTAAGAAATCCTTGCCTAGTTCGAGGTTGTAAGGTTTTACAGGCGAGACACACACGATACCAGGCGAGATAGGCGCAAGGCAAGGTTTATGAAAGGCGCCCTCGACTGAGGTTCCACGACTCAGGAGAAGAGAGTGGGGGAAGCCGGCAGGCGGAAGGGGTTGAGTGAGCTTTTATTAGGCCAGGACAGGGCGGGGGCTCATAACCATATTTGGTAAGGTTAGACTTTGGGGGTTGGAAAGTCCCAAAGTGGCTGGTTTCTGTTTCTCGCATGGTTTCTGTTTACTCAGGGTGACGTGTCCTGACAGATGTCCTTCTGGCGGGAAAGTCCTGGTAGGGGAGGATAGCGGCCTGGCGGCCATTTTATCGTTCCTCCTGCATTCCCAGGGCCGCCGCCCCAAAAGAGGTTATAAAGATTTCCTCCCATTTTTTCTTTAAAAAGATTTATAGTTTTAGCTCTTATGTTTAGGTATAGGAGTGATTTTGAATGATTTCTTGTGGATGGGGTAATGAGAAGGCTGAGCTCCATTTTTGTGTGTGTACGTATATCCAGTTATTCTAGCACAGTTTACTGAAAAAAAAGGCAATCTTTTCCCCCACTGAATTTTTGACACCTTTGTTGAAAATCAATTGATTATATAGTTGTTGGTCTATTTCTGCATTGTCATTTCAGTTCCATTTATATGTGTATTTGCCATTCCTATACTGCCTTGGTCCTGTAACTTTATAATCTTGAGATCAAATAGTGTAAACTCTCCAACTTTATTATTTGTAAAAAAAAAAAAAAAAAAAAAAATCACTTGCAAATTCTAGATCACTTGAATTTCCCTATAAATTATATAATAAGCTTGTCAATTTCTCCTTAGCCTCATTTATGAAAGATATTTTGTTGAATATATAAGTTTGAACATTTTTTTCAGCATTTTAGAGAGATAAGCCTATTGTCTCTGATTTGCATATTTTCTGACAAAAAGTCTGCTGTTATGTTTGTTTCTCTGCATGCAATGTGTCTGTTTTCTTGATGGTTTTGTTTGTTTTGTTTTCTTGATGCTTTAGTTTGTTTTGTTTTCTTGATGCTTTTAAGATTCCTTCTTTAAAGCCTTTTCAGCAGTTTGATTACAATAAGACTTGGACAGATTTGATTCATGTTTATTTGACTTGGGTTTCATTTTTGTCTTGGTTTTGAAAGTTTATAACTTTTTAAATCAAATTTGAAAAAAGTTTGGCCATTATTTCATCAAATTTTTTTTTCCTTTCTTTTCTGGAATTCCAATTGCACAAGTGTTAAATCATTTGTTACTGTCTCAGAGGTCACTAAAGACTAATTTTTTTCAACCTTTGTTTTTCCCTGTGCTTCATTCTGGACACTTGTATCACTATCCAATATGTATATTGGACTTGTGCTAAAGTTCTTGTCTGTTGATTAATTTGATTATCTTTTTAATTTTGGGTCTGTTTTATTGACTGACGTTGCTCCAAGTTATGGCTCACATTTTTCTGCTTCTTTATATATGCATTGATTTTAGTTGGATGCAGAACATCATGGTTTTATGTTCTTGAATGCTGAATTTTGTTATATCTTTTTGGGTGAATTTAGTATATCTCTAATGCTGATTTAGCCCCACTTTTAAGGTGAGTTTTTTCTGGGCTGTCTACTAGATGTATCATATATTCATGAAGGTCTCTTCACTTGGGCTTATAAGAACTTGAATAATTCTCAGACCTTTACTAGCTCCAGGAATTGTTCAGCATATCGCTTGCTGGTAATTGTTCTGTCCTCTGAAATTGTTTATGTCCAGTAAATTATTTGTAGATTGATATTCAGCCAGAGATTTGATGGGACTCCTATGAAAATACCTGGAGCACTTCTGCATAGCTTCCTCTTCTTATAGGCAGTCTACCCCACAAATTCTAATTGCCTTAGCTTTCCCAAATGATGATTTCTGTCTCCTCAATTCATTGATATACCCAAGTTTTGTTTGTATTCCCCTTCCTGTACTTAAGTAGAAATTACACAAATTCTACAAAAGTGGAGCTCACCTCATGTGTTTCTCTTTCCTCCAAGATTATTGTCCTGTACAGCCTATCATCAAATTTCTTAAAACAGTTATTTCCTGAACTTTGTCCAGTTTTCTAGCTGTTTATGGATGGAGGTTGATTAATTACAAGTTTTTGTTCTCTCTTACGGCCAAATTCTGACAAAACTTAGAACAGAGTTTGGTTTTAGAAAATCCTGTAATTTAGTGTCTTAGACATATAGTAGAATTCAATGTAAATTCAGCTGTTAAAAAAAAAAGTTAGCTGCCTTTGTCATTTAATCTCACAAATCCTCTGGAGTCCAGTCCTACTAGCAGGAAAAAAATAAAATTGGCCAAATAAAAATAACTCAACTTCTTTTGATTTTTAGAATATTTGGGAGAAGGAATTAGTCAATTAAATATTAGACACAATTGTTTCTCCCCTCTACAGAATCTTCTCTAACTTTCCTTCCTTTGCAGCTGGCTTCTGGGTCTTTGCCAGCATGGTGAGTATAGGGAGGTCCACATGCTGAATGTGGACCACATGGTTCTGGAATTTTCCTTTCCTTCTCTCATCACTGGATAGCCCACAACAGTGCCTTCTGAGGTGTGACTGGTCTGGTCTTGTTCCATGATGTCACAACTGTTAATGCCTCTGGATCTTGTCATGTTCCCTCATCCTAACGTCCCCACAGTGACTCATTTCCGTTCTGTTGATTGTCTCAAATCTGTGATCCTCACTGGAGACCCAAGAACCATCAGCTGATTTTCCTCATTATGCCCCAGTATGCAGAATTCTTTGAGGCAGCCTTCAAACATTTCCTCAGATATTGCTTCTCTGTCCAGTGACTACATAGCACAGATTCAAGGTTGAATATAAGGCTTTGCTAAGGAGTTTACAGCATTCCATCTTCCCTCTCTCTGGGGGCATTAGTACCCAAGTAGGTGGGAAGGTCACTAATATCTATACTCTCCTTTTTCTCTAGTTTCCAAATCCTATTCTTCTTAGTGAAGGAAACTTTCTTTCCTGTCATAAGGAAACTTCCTTTGCAATATAGTCTCAGTTCTCCTTTTTTTTTTTTTTTAAAGACTTCATCTATTTATTGGACAGAGAGAGAGATCACAAGTAGGCAGAGAAGCAGGCAGAGAGAGGGAAGCAGGCTTCCTGCTGAGCAGAGAGCCCGACTCAGGGCTCAATCCCAGGACCCTGAGATCACGACCCGAGCCGAAGGCAGTGGCTTAACCCAATGAGCCACCCAGGCACCCCAGTCTCAATTCTCTTTATGCTGTCTTCTTATGTATACAATACTGTAGGAATTGCGTGAATCAAGCCCAGGCTTTCAATTGTAAAGATAAATTTTTGGAATTCAAAAACACTCTTGTTCTTTAACAAAGCGTGGCTTCCTGACTAAACTTTTGCAATGGATTAAAAGAAGCGAGCTTGAGGACTCAAAGAGGAATAAAAGAACTCTTTGTTCTGTACCTACTTTCACTCTGAAGCAATACCATTGATCCAACAGTTAAGGCAGCCAGTAATCATCTAGGACTAGGAAACAAAAAGTAAAGAAAACACTGATTTAATGCCTGTAAAAAGTATTTTGCTATAGTAAGTCTTTGCATGAGAATTAACTTTCCTTATATCTTGCTCATCCTTACTAACATCCCCATGGCCTAGCGGTAATAGTAGTAAGAGCTAAAACATCATGATTGTGTGAGGTATATAATCACTGGTCTATGTATGTACTGCTGTAAATGCTTTAAACTTACTTAACCCTTCTAACAAGTTCATGTCCTATGAATTATCATTACACCTATTTTACAGAAGGGAAAGCTGAGGCACAGAGAGGTTTGACACCAGCCCAAGATCACCCCGACACTCTATCTTGAATAAAAGTACTAATCTTTCATTTTTAAAATATTCATTTACAGAGTAAGCATAACAGTTGCAATAATATAAATGAGGCAATATGTGTAGCAATGAAGCAAAAGCTTCCTGCATCCACACTGCCTGAATCCAAATTCTGTGTTTCTGAGATACTAGCTGGTACCTTTGAGTTCCTTGACCTCACTGTACTCCGGTGCATCAAGTATAAAGCCAGAAGGATGATAAATGTATATGCCTTTCAGGATTATTATGAGGATAAATGAATTAAGATCAGTAGAACTTGGACCCAAACTTGGCACACAGCAAGTTCTCAATAAATGTTAGCTTTTTTCAAAGTCTGTCCTACCTTATCTAAAAGCCTGGAGGCCAGGTGAATTTAGAAATTTGGAGACTTTTTTATAATGGCAATATGGAGCATTACCTGAGTGGGGTCTAAGAAACACTCCATGACCAAACATTAAGGTTTCTATAGCAAAATGTATGAATATTCATTTTAAGTGAGATAAATAAAGACTAAGAATAGCCACATGTCAGTTCACGTCAGATTTTGTTGCTGAATCAATTATTTCAAAATTTTAATTTTCAGAGATTTTTTTTATTTTAAAATTTCAGATGAGGTATTATGGACTGTATGATTCCATATTGTGTGAGGATTAAATGAGATGATCTATGTGAGCTAAGCTAAGCATAATGTCAGGCCTATAGTAAGTAAATTTTCCATACATGTACCTTTGCCATTGTTATTGAAATTAATACTATTAATATTATGTTAATCCCATAAAATATTTACAGAGCAACATCTTCATGGGTTTTTTTTTTTTTTAATAGAATTCTCCTAGACATTCCCACAGATAACTTCCTATGATATTCCCAGGTTTCCTTACTGTATCATATTTTATGTCTGGGCATGAAACTCGACTGTCCATACTCTTTACATCATTCATCTTCCTTGGTGAACAGTCCTTGTTCAATTCCCAAGTTTTGTCGATGTCTCATCAGGAAAGACATGGTTTCACAGGAAAAAGGAAAAGCAAAATGAAGAAAAAGGAACAAAAGAATGGCTGTTATTCTTTGAATATTTTTTTCTGGGATCTGTGCTAGATACTTCATATAATTATTTTGTTTAATTCTTGCAACTACTTTTTGGAGTAGGTATTGTCATTCCCATTTTACAGATTGAGGAATTGAGACACACAGAGGTTAGGTGACTGCCTAAAGACTTTAGAAAGAAGCCCCTGAAATTGTTTATCTTCTCCTTCCCCCTCACCCCAGCTTGTGAGGAGGAACCAAAGTTTATTCACATTTTCTAAGGGACACACGCTGTTCCAAATTTTAAGAACCACGGAAGTATAGATGTCATGAAACTTCTAGATACTGTGGGTAGATTAATGAGTACTATCAGATTCCAGAATCGGGTGGAATTTCTTCACAAATCCTCCCTCTAACCTATGGTAGAACATTGGTCCCTCTTCAAGGATAGGGATTAAAAGACATCCCAACGAGAGCATTTCTGTTCTCAGAACCACAGGGGTACAACCTTCCCTTTGCAACTCACCATCAGCACTTTCCCCACAACCTCTATCTTGTTCCCTCCCTAAATCTGATTTGTGTACTCCCTTCAGTCTGTCTTACTCACTAGGTTAAAATCTTCTTTGAAAGCTGGGCCATGCCTAATTTTTCTTTCTATCCATCTCCAAACTACAATATTTTACACATAGTTACTTCTTGGTCCCTGAGCCTCTCTTTGGTGTTGCCACTATTCATATGGCACTTTATGTATTAAACTACATGAAACCTCCACTGAAAAATGTAAGTAAATTTTGGATTTTAAATTAGTAAGCATTGGCAAATAGAAGGCATTTCTTTTCTTTCTTTTTTTCTTTTATTTCCAAGGGCATATCCATTGACTCCACTACATTTTCTGGATAATACAAAGATACCAGATATTTTGGAATAGAAAGTGTATGGCTAACCCTAACATTGGCCTGGAAAACTCCTCAAATTGCATCTTGCAATTGTTGTCAAAGGAGTTCACTGAAACAGCAGTATTAATTTAATCACATATGGGGTTAGTTTTTATGATGAAATAGTTCAGAGGAATACGTTTGAGTAAATTCTTAGTGTTTTATCTGAAAGTCCATTCTGAAATAATAATAGGTAGGTACTCACATTTTTTCCTAATGTCCAAGTAAAATACCAAGACTTGGTAGGGCAAATCAATTATCTGGTCACCCAAGAAAACACAAAGTTTTGGGGAAAAGAGTTTCTTTTCACCTTATGCATAGGAAATCCAAATCAACCAAATAAGCCAAGGAATAAAGAACAAAATGTAATAAAGAGGTTCAGTTTCCATTTCATTGTCTGTGCAGTGAACATTAGAATTTTCTTTAAAAATTTTTAGAGAGATAAATGTCCTCTATGTATACTAAAGAGATGAATTTGAAGCACTTCTGATTTATATAATCAATTTTTAAATTGAAATTTTATCACGAAGCTAATAAAAAAAAAAAGGAGACAGTAATTAAAAAAAAAAAACAGGATGAGTGAGACATTCTACAGTTTCTCAGTTGAAAGGAAAAGCACTTCCTTTTCTCATAATAACAGAAGCTCCCTGGATAGTGGACCATATCTGATTAGAATGTATGTCCCTCCAGCAGAGCAGTTGTGTTTCTTTTCCCAGCCGCTGATTGGGTCAGTCGGTCTCAGGGCACTCAGCTGACCACCAAGTTATTACATTCCCAAGACTGAAAACTCTCCTTTTTTTTTTCCCAGCACTTAATGCATCATTCTTCTCTTTAGAATCTCAGGCTCCTTCCTCTGAGAAGTAATTCAAAAAGACTGCTTAATTGTGGCTCTTTCAAAGTGGAGCATGATCAGTTTTCTCTTCTTTAATTCCTGGAGAGTAAATGGAAAAATATGTTTAATGCCTGTGGTTAACTATGACCACCATTTGCTCAATTAAGAGAATGGGAATTTGGAATTTTTTCACTGAAAAAAATAATTACTACACAGTTACTGTATTTTAGCTTTATTTCAGGAAGACAAGAATTCCATTGGATTAAAAATTAATGGTAACATTAGGGAATAAAGAATTCATTAACCAGGAACTAGGTCACTAACCTAATTTATTTCCAATGCTATACATTCTACAAAAGAAAGACAATCTCTTCTAGCTTACACAGAAATGAATGAAAGAATGTGTGATGTGGGATCATTTCTGTGGCTTACAACTCTGGAGGGCAGTGGTTGTAGCCTGTGGAGCCAGAGTGGAGAAATGAAGCTGAAAGTGCTTTGATGTCTAAATTCCACTGATAACTTTTAAGCAAAAATAACAGTAGAGCGAGCTGTGGAAATAGTAGTAGAAGAGAGAGGATGTTTCAAGAAAAATATTCACACAATTGTTTAACATTGCGCTGATCAAACAAAATAAAATTGTGAGCCATTTTCTTCTAAGGAAGAAAATAGGATGTTTACATTCTTAATTTTTCCTTCATCTGAGTCCAAGTATGAAGAATCTAAGAGTCTAAGGCTGGCTGGATCTTTCAGTAATGCTCCTTCAGAAAAGCCTTCAGTGAGGAATAAAGAAAGCCAATGTCAGGGAAAGAAAGCTGTTTTAATGGGAATGGGGAAAGCTGAGGAGAAAAAGATGAGGATATGAAACAATGAATTCAAAAATGGAAATGCCTCCAAAAATCTATTATTTTTTTTCTCTGTGGTTCTTAACCAGGCATAAGCACAAGAATTACTTAGGGAGCTTTTTCATTATGCAGTTACCAAGATGTCACCCTAGGCTTTTTAAATCAGAAACCCTGAAAATTGGACATGGGCCTGAATCTTTTTTATAAGTTCAATCAGTGGTTCTGAAGCATACTTCCTCTTCAGAACATCTTAAGAACATCTTAAAAACTACAGAATTACAAGCCTATAATCCACATTTCCCCCAGGCTTGGCCACTCTGTGCTTACAAAACCACAATAACAACAATGGCTGAAAACTCATGGTCCTCTGTGTGTAATTGCACAGTCTCATCCACCTATTTCTGTAGTCCCCAAATGCATAGCATGGGGTTGGAAAGACCTCCTCCCAGATTTTTCTGTTTCTCATCCCTTGTTGAGGTCTCTCGAGCAGAACCACTTAAGAGTGGTAGTTAACACTGGCTCCTTGATCAGAGTGCTGACCCCTAACCTGGTTCTCCAAGAGGCCAAACCCTCAAACCTGAGCAGCCTTTGCCATCTCAGATTCAAGCTGTGTTATGCCCAGACATGATGAAATGGTACTCCTCCATGGCCGAGGAGCACAGGCTCACAAAGACTGAGACCCAGTCTGAGGACTATAAAATGCTTCTCCTTCCCTCCATACCTCAGCACCACATTACTAAAGCCTATTTACGGCAGTTGCTTTTATTGGGTTTATCATGTCCAACTATCATGGAAAACTTGCAAGACATACCAGAAGACAAAACAATTTGAAGAGATAGAGCAAGCATTACCACCAAACATGGTAGGAATATTGGAATTATCAGACAAGGAAATTAAAACAACTATTTATATGCTAAGAGCTCTAATGGATAACATAGAAACCATGCAAGAACTGATGGGCAATGTAAAGATAGAAATGGAAATCCTAAGAAAGAACCAAATATGCTTCAGATAAAAAATACTACAACAAAAATGAAGGATGCCTTTGATGGGCATATTAGTCAACTGGACAAAGCTTAGGAAAGAATCTCTGAGCTTGAAGATATGACAATTGAATCTTCAAAAAGCAAAAAGAACAGAGACTGAAGAAAACAGAATACCCAAGGATTGTGGGACAACTACAAAAGGTGTAATATATGTGTGATGGAAATACCAGAAGAAGAAGGAAGGAAGAGAGAAACAGAAATATTATAACAGTAATTACTGAAGATTTCCCCCAAATTAACATCAGATGCCAAACCACAGGTCCAGGAAGCTTAGAACACCAAGGGTGATAAATGTCAGGTAGAGAGAGAGAGAGAGAAAGAAAGAAAGAAAAAGAAAGGAAGGAAAGGAAAGGAAAGAGGAGAGGGAGAGGGAGAGGGGGGGAAGAAAAGAAGAAAGAAAGAAAGGAAGAAGGAGAGGAGGGAGGAAGGAAGGAACCTACCTATATGTCACCAATATCATCTTGAAATTACAGAAAATTAAAGATTAAAAAAAAAACTCTGAAAGAAGCCAGAGGGGAGAAAAACACCTTACTTGCGGAAGAACAAAGAGAAGAATGACATCTGACTTCTCAGAAGCCATGAAAAATAAGAAGAGAATGGAGCAAAATATGTACAGTGTCAAGAGAAAATGATGCTCTTCCTTAACCTGTTCCTCCTTCATCAGCTAGATTTCTAAGCCACATGATAGGTGATTCTGTGCCAGTGAAAACAGAACCCTAAGATTCTTTCCTGCAGCCCCTGTCTGCTCACTGTGTGTTATCCATTAATTACAGAGACAGCACCCTGCCCACTTATATCCCTTTCCACATCTGTCTCCAGGTGCCTTACTCTTTGGAGACACTTTCCTACTATGTAAGCTACTCTACCCAAATAGCCTCTGTGAGCTTTAGGCTGTGCATTTCATCAAATCCATGTCAAAATTTCAAATTCCAGTTTAGGTTGAGATGAGATCCCTGTTATATTAGTAATTCTTCTATGACAGTACCCTTTTCTCCCAACTTACATAAAATCTAGCTACATCCAAGAGGATCACAAGGTCTTTGATCAAGTGAGTTACTAAATACCAGCCTCTGTAGTTGCCCAGAAATGCCATTAACAGCTGTATTTTCAAACCAAAGCCCAAGTACCATTTGGATTGCCACATGGGTAAAGGGAAGAGAAAGGGTGAGAGGGTATTTGGTAGAAAATGTATCCTCATATCTCCAATCCTAAAAACTGCTTGAAGAAGTTGCCTGTACCATGTCAACATTTCATGATCTCCTTGCTCCCTGCACCCTTGCTCTGTTCTCTCCTTCACCCCCATTTCCCAAATCTTCTTGTCAGGGCTTTGTATTTTGCAAGTGGCCCCACCATTCAGCCAGTTCTTTAAGCCAATAATTGGTTGTCAAATTGGGGTCTGTCTTCTTCCTCCCACCTCCCACAGCAAATTTAGCACTACATCCTATTGGTTCTATACTCTAAATTTCTATTGATTCTTTTCTCCCCTTCTTTGCATCACCACAGTCTCTAGTCTTGACCAACATCATAACTTGCTGAAACTAAGGGGAATAGCTGGAACTGACTTCCTCACATCTAGTTTTGTTCCCTGGACAATTTTTTCCTTTGGTACAGAGTTTTTTTTTGTTATTGTTTTTTTGTTTTTGTTTTTTTAATATCTGCTTCTCCCACTCTTAGAAATCTTAAAATCTTCCTAAATCTCCTGAATGTCAGGGCCTTCAACTATAACTAAGGATAATGATTTCTACACCAATAGTTAGTATAAGAATTTGAGAGAATATAAAATATGTGTATAGAGAATAGGTGTATAAAAAGCTTTATATAATATATTGTTTGGCATGTGTCAAAAGTTATCCTTATTTTTTTCTAAGGTAACTGGGAGCATTGGACTAAATGAAGAAACAAAAGTCCACTCTAGCTCTAAACTATTATGATTTTATGTTACCAAAAGAAGCTGGATGAACCTAAATTTTAAACTTGATGCCATACCCTTCAGATATTCTGTTGGTAATAAAATAGTGAAACAGATGGACATGGATATGATGCATATTAGGCTATGTTGAAGGTGATAAAAATCACTCTTGTCTCCATACTGTATGTTGCTAACCCCAGCTCTGTCATCTTGCTTTCTGCTGGGTCATAGATCGTCAACAGATTGCTCAGGCTAGGGAATTAAAAGAAGGGAGTCAGTGCTTCAAATAAGTCAAGCTTTTAAGCAAACTGAAATAAATTTAATATAAGCACCATTCATCTCATCTTTGCCTCAAACAGGGGTGGGGACAGGAGGAGAATTCCCAAAGGTGGAAGTGATTATGTTTTTCAAGTTAACCCAGAAGAAGGGAGGAAAAAACAATCAAGAGAGGCATAACAGATGGTCTTGTGAGAAAATTAATACTTTTAAACTGAATTAAACTGAATTTAATTTAAGGGTCCTCTCGGGTTCTCCTCCACAGGAATTTGAGGGTCAAAACTCTGGAGAATGAGATGTTTGTGGTATTTTCTCTGATTCCTAGAACTCTTTCAGGTGTTCTGGACCTGTATGTGTCTGATAGCTGGAGAACAGGCTGACTCCTAAGTGTGGAATAACTACTTAGGAGCCAGCTTAAGGAATGTGGTGTCCCTCAGCACTTTGAGATTCAAAATGAAAATGTGAAATCTGTATCTATAAGTATGTAGACAGTACCTTTTCCAGAGGCGTAAGTCTGTGTTCTAGTCTTTCTCTGATCCTCTTTTCTAGATTCTAAACTCCTGCCCCATCATCCCATTCTTGAAATGAGCTTCTTGGATCAATGGCCCATCACATACTCAATCATCCCTGGAGTTCTTGCAGACGTAGGAATTCTGCCATTTCCTTTATAATCTGTAGTAGATAAATATATCTTTCTCAATGAATGAAGCATTAGTTTATTTGCTTAAGGTAAATAAATGAATGAATGAATGAGTTTGAGAACGCCCCACAAAGCTAGTTCTTTGAGCCTGAGTCACAGAGTCTTCATCTACAAATTGTGGGTAAAATGCCTACTTTGTTGATTGTTACAAAAAACTGAAAGTTATAAATGAAAAACCTTATATTCTGCTTGGCACAGAGTCTGGAGTTATCTTTTCCTGTAATAAAGTTCAATGAGATCCCAAATTTGGGAATTGAAATTTCAGGCATATCCCCAGAAAGATTTTTCAAATCATAAAGATTTTTCAAATAGCCTATAGCTCATGGTCCGAATATACATGTTTTAAAATGTCATATAACTGATGAGACCCATTAAACTTCAAGGACTATTTGGCTTTCTATTATGAATTCCAATACTTGAAAACCTTGAGGGAAAGTCTTCTGTAATAGGGTACATCAAATACAAGCTCTGTTTTTGCTTATTTATACTAAATAGCCTCTAGACCCCAGTCCACTGCTCTGCACAAGATTTATTTACAAAGTCTTTAGCCAGAGCTAGAGTTCCATGAGTTCTGAATATACATGAACTTCCCTCTAGCAAATTATTTGGGGTTAGTTTTTGTGATATGACTTTGATTTCAACATATTTGTCCACTTAGGTTTAGAAAATACATGGTTATGAACAACTTTTTTCCAGTGAGCGATGTTTTCATTTAAGGGTATACTAGGTAGAACAAAGACTAAATGTATTGAATACAGGCCTCCGTGGGTTATAAATTTACTTTCTGGACAGTGACATGATCCTTACATCCTAAGCAAGGCAGGAAGTTATGTAATTTTTAAAATGTTTAGTGAGATCAGTTGACCCATATTTTGAAGAGCATTCAAATTTCTCCCCATGGAATAATATGAATCCCATATAAACCCACATTTATCTATTTTCCTATCTTTTAAAATGTAGAAAAATTCAGTTTCTTTTGCTAAGTAAATTACATGTTATTCTTCAAGATAATTGTCATGTGACTGCATTAGTTGGCTAACCTTGTGTTCTTGCTAAAATACGTTATTATTTGAAAAGAAATTGTTTTCATATGAGGTATGGAGAAAGAGATTCTAAAAATACAAAATCCTCATCCATGTCTTCAGTGTTTAATCAGGTATTTTAAGCACACTGGTAAAACTGAAAATGGTAAACATATTTGAAAGTGACATTTATTCTTAGAATTCATTTTGATACTATTTTTTGTACAGCATTTATAAAATAATTTTCTAAATGAGATATTAATATACAAAATTTCATATGGTGGAAAAGCTACTTCCCACAGAAATCTGACTCAAGTACACACTTAGTAATAAGCTAAAACATTGGTTTATCTTGAGATTACTGGGTGTGCATATGATAATATCCCCACAAGCACCTGTAGAACTTTTAATACTATTTAAAATGCTTTTACATACATTACCATTTATCATTTAATCACAGGTAGTTACAAATATCAGTAAATTCTTTGGATGGTCAAAATGCAGGAAAAAAACTAATTTCATATTTCAAGTAACTTTTATCAGCATTTTGCTTATAAGTAAGTAGAGGACTTTACCAGAAGAAATAAATATAGGTTCAGAGCAAATATGTCAGAAAAGTGGTTTCTCATTTACAAATAAGAATGCCTATACCACGACTACAATCAGTCTTACTTAATTCACTCTTAAATATATAACAGCATTATACTAAATGGGCTCACTTGGGGCACAGGCCAGATACCACAAAGCATAGGAACTAGATCCTGACACGTTAAAGCTAGGTTAGGAATTCGAGAGGAAGGAGCCAAAATCCAGAAAGAAAATGGAGGGTACAAACCATTGTCCTTAAGAAACACAAGGAATCATAGCTGGGAAAACCAAATATTACTAATAGAACCACAGTCTGGAACAAGGCTGCCCGTGAGAGTGTGATCCAAGGGGCAACAAAGAGGTGCAACTGGAATTGTATGGGAACATGTGGCAAGTCGTGGGATTATTGGGTATGGAATGGGGGTTGCATGACCTCATGGGTCAGCTGGTATGAGGCACAGAGGTGGATCTTACTTAAAGGTGCACTTCAGGAAAGAGAGAAAACACATCAACTCTTATTTGTATTAACTAATTATAGTATTAGTATTAATTCATTACAGTATTAGTTAGTATTAACTAATTAACTAATACCTGGTTGTGATAACAGTTATTAAAATGTAATTCTAGATGGAGATTACTTGCTTATCCAGAATGCTTTAGTGGGAGTAGTCACACAATTGCTGACTTCTGCTTATTGATTTAAAATATTATTCATACTAAATATTTGGGAATCCTGTTCTGTAATTAACATCTGTAAATGATTAGAATGATTATTAAATATCTACCAGATTCCAAATAAAATTACTTTTATGTCATTTCGAAGAGGATGAAGCTTAAATTTTTCATCCTGATAAATAAGAATAGAAGAATTTCATCATTTTGACTAACATATGATAGGCATAAGAAGGGAAATGAGACATCACTCCAGAGGGTGACCTCACCAGGGCAGGAAACAGTTTTTCTGGGAACTGCACAGCATTTACGTCTCTTGATAATTGCACCTTTAGTGTCTTGGTTTGCTTCTTGAACTCCTACTGTGCTATACACTGCCAACCAGTGTGAACGAACACTGGGGCTTTCCCTAGTTTTCAGTGCAACCAGCAAGTGTGGCTGCTGCAGACACAAGAAATTGAGGGATGTGGTTGATGTGGATTCATTTAAAGCCCAATTACCAAGATACAGTTTGTGAGAGGGATTAGGGAACTGGATTTCTCTTCTGTGCCCAGAACAATATGTCTTTGCACTCTGAGATGTCGCATGATAAATGTAGTGGACATTTATATGTGCCTGGGTCTTTTCCAATATTCTGAGAGACTGCTGAAACACACACACGCACACACACACAGTCTCACAGTCTCTCTCTCTCTCTCTCACACACACACACACACACACACACACACTCTCTCTCTCTCTCTCTCTTTTAGCAGCAAGGCAAAAAGACCAAATGTGTTGTAATAAAACTTATTTCAATCTTCAAACTAGAGAGATTGGCATCATCATTAATAAAAAAAAAAAAGTTATTTGGGTAAGACTGCCTGAAACCTCACCCAGGCCAGAGGTTTCTTTCCATCATGACAGCTTTGGAGAAAATCAGGAAAAATCTCTTAGAGATTCTGGCTTCTTAACCCTAAATGCCACCAGGGAAGTGGTGTCCACAGTTAGCTGTCCTCTTTGCCTCACCCTCACCTGCTCACTCACACACACACACAAACACCCCTATGCACATATTCTCTACAATCTTTACCTTCTGTTTTGAGATATGCGTCTTCCTTCTGCTCTTTCCTCAGACCAGAGAGTCACATGCTTTGAGACATGTACACAGAAACGCATAGGCAATCTCCTAAATATTTATTTGGCTAACAGTCCAGCAAATTCCAGTACTCTAAGGATTAACTAGTCACTCTATTTCTTTTGGAAGGCCCTGCTATAACCGAAGCCCAAAATTTTGTTTATCTTCCACTGTTTATCTTTCAAGGAACGTGCTCAAATGCACTCATCATGACAAAGTACCTGCTGTGGAGATACATTTTTAAATTGTGAAACTTGAAGGCTTTTTTGCAGGAGCAGCAGTTATTATCTGATTTTTAAATTTTTTTTACATTCTTTGTAGGAATGGACAAAATACAAGATTTTTAGAGATTTTCAACAACTTGAAGCCGTGCTTCTAGGCCCTCCTTAGTGTATAAAGTTAAGCAGATCTACTTTTATGTTAAATGGATATTTGAAACCTATAAATATAAACAAATTTCACCTAATTGTTTGACCTGCTCCTCCTGCAACAACACTTTTTGGAGAACTGCTAGCAAACAGTAAAAGAAAGATTTGCATTTCAGAGCCCTTTATTTCCTCAATCATGCACTAGTATAGGTTCTCATGAATAATGCAAAGATTCAGTGGCAGGAAGAAAAGAAATGCAAAGATGGAGATAACAAATGACTCCACAAACTGTAGCATTAATCCTTGAATGACTGAGAATTGATTATTAGTGAGCTCATTTTTTTGTTTCAGTTATTGACTAGAGAAGGATGGCTTTGCAGAGGATCATAAAACATGGTTGAAGAGAGGATCTCCCAAAATGCTCAAGTCGGTATTTTTTCCCTAAATGGATGTGAACCCCAGGAATATTTAAAGTAATATGGTATCACCAAGAAAAGAAATTAAGTAAGATCTTAGTTCTTTCTCTAAATATATTTTCTTGGAAGTAAGGGAGCTAAGGAACTCAATTGCTTGTCTCAATGGCTGCATTTTTGGCATTTATATGTAAACAAATAACTCTAATATGATGTAATTGCTATATTCACAATATGTGCTATGGGAGGACAGACAATAAAATATATCAGTAGCAATTAAGTATACACTCTTAGCCTTTTCTTGACCCACATTTTATTCAATTAACATTCAATAAACATTTAGTGGGCACATACTGTATGCCAGACATTTACATTTTAACAATGCCAACTATTATCTCAAAATTTTTTTAAAAAACAAAGATTATTAAATAAATGGGGATTAACAGAGATAACGAATGATTTGTCTTGGGAACGTGAGAGAGAGAGAGAGAGTTCAGAGACCTCCTGGGATCAGTAATGTGCAGTAAATGTTTAACAACTGGCTTTTCAGGTTTAAAAAAAAAAAAGGAGGTCTGATTTGTAGCATTCATGAATTAATATGATATAATTGTCATGTTTGATTTCAAGCTGTATTCTGACATCCCCGAATGCAGCATTGGGAAAAGATACATATAACGTCTTCTCCTGATTCATTATCAACCCACTGTAGCCATAATTACATAATTGTTAGTACCCACTGGACAACTTAAGACTGAGAGCCTATTTATGACTATGAAACAGGCAGAACTGGGAGACTGAATAGCTTTGCAGAATGACTCCTAAATGCACATGGACATACTTACCTATGCTCCCATTGTCTTTATCTCTTGTCTTCTCTTGATTTTCGAGTGTCCACTCTCAAATGCTGTCTTTCTTTAGCCCTCTGCTATGTTGAGCATCTGATCTCTGCTACTACAAAGAGAAAACAACTTCTGCTGTGGGAAGCTGACAAACACCTTGAGCTACTTCAGCAACATGGTTTACAATTTTGTCACACAGTATTAAAAAGGTGTGTAGTCAGCATTGAGATTTAATAAAATTAGTAAATACTTCTACTTCACTAAGGAAATTCTTAAATAAAACTTGGGGTTTTTTTTATCAGGAATATGTTGAGATGAAAAATCCAGTAACTGTAAGCTTTCATGGGAGCTAAATTTTCAGTTTACCTATTATTGCTTTGCATGTCAGTGCAAATGTCAAAACAATTTAAAGGGCAAATAATATCTTAGTGTTATTATGAAAATAACTTTTAACCTTGCAGGCCCTGTGAAAGGATTTCTGGGTGCCCTAGGGGTCCTTGTACAACACTTTGAGAGCTACCCGCTAGTCCAAAGTCACAAATATCTCTTAATTTTGGTTACTGCAAGAGGCTCCCCTCACCATTCTGGCCACTTTGTAACCATTCAACGACAAAGAGCCAAAGTAGACTTGGAGTAAGGCAATTCTAATCATGTCTCTTCCAACTCAAAACCCTTTTATGATTTCCCATTACTCTTAGGATAAAATTAAAAACGTTACCAAGGCTGACAAAGCCCTCTGTGATTTGGCGTTTGCCTACTTCTGCAGACTTACCCCTCGCCCAGCCCCGTTCTCTTCAATCTATTTGTAACAACCACACTAGCTTCTTTCTTTTCCTCAGACAGAAGAAGACATTCTTGCCCCCAGGATCTTTGCACATGGCCTTCTTTGTACTTATAATGCTTTCTGCATTCTCCATTTATCAGATTAACTTGACCTATCTTGCAGATGTCAACCCAAGTCTCACCCTAAGAGGCTTTCCCTCCATGATCCCCATTAGATTAGAGCCTTCTGTTTTAAGTTCTCACGTTCTTATAATTATATAGTGCTGTACTTATTTGTGAGCTCTGCCTCTTCCATGAGACTATAACTCATGGATGAGACTGTGTCTGTCATGCTTCCTACTGTATCCCTAATACACAGACTAAGGGCTTTGAATGCTGTCTGATTTTATTAAATGGTGTCACCTACCATAAAAAAGAAAGAACTGGATGATTATCTACAGTAAATGTCATTCTGTCTGCTCCTTTGACCATGTGTAACACTGACCTTATGGGCCTCAACTGAAGGAACAACAAAGCACTTTAATCCAACACCAACATATCTCATAAATACTTTTATAATTTAAAAAAGTGCAAGCTGGAGGTGAAGAGAACACATCTCTCATTCCCTACATGAATCAAATTGGAGCCAGACTAGTATGGCTATACTCAAAACTGAAACTCATCTCCAATAATGAGGGTATTTTTACATAGATAAATATGTCATATCTAAATTCCTTTCCTTTAATTTGATGTCTTTCCAAGGATGTTCCTAAATTCTTCATATAAACATGCTTTAGACAATCAGCAGTCATTTTATTATCTCATCTATTCCTCCATTTCAGTAAAAATGTTGAGTCAAGTCTGTAACTTCTTGACTTTCTGGAAAAATTATTATACTCCCAAGCTTAACACCATGGTAAGTTTTACCTCTGAAAATACTGTGTCTCTCCTACTATTAGAGAAAAACGTGCCATAAATCAAGTAACTCCAGGAGGCTCAGAGTTCTCTAGAATCTGCCCAATATGACGTGCACATGTCTTATGCCAAGAGAACAACCAGCAGGGGACTAGACACAGTAGTTTAAGAAGGTACCATTAGATATTATAAGTTTTAATGTTTATTTTTTGCTCAGTTCAAAATAAGCCACCAAAATGATTTAAAACTTCCTGAAATACTCCCATAAATATTCTTTGTTAATGCTACTTAAGATGAAATTGATGTGTCTTACACAATGCAGTGTATGAACAAGTAAGTCGTAAGACTCAGGATTGCTTGGTGATAAAAAATTTTGGTTAAATCACTAAATATTTTATTTATAATGTCTCAACTACATTTGGAAGCATTGGAGACATTGTTTCCTTTTCTGTTTCCTGCAGTATTCCTCACAAAACTAGAGTTTGTTTTAAAAAGACAAAGATTAAACACTGCAGTGATTTATTTCTCTGCTTATGTGCAAACACCTTTTTCTTTTTGTCTTTGTGAATTTTTGAAATCTAATATTTATTATTACATTTGTTTAAAAAAGAGACAGGTTAAAATGCAGCTCGAAAAAGAGAGGATGGTAACTATAAGAGATCTAATTACAGTGACCTACTGTAACTGGGTCAGCAAGAGGCTAGGAATGAATGTATTTGTAACAGAAATAGGAAATTTTCTGGAACATTTAAATAGCTGATATTGTACCATTGCCTTGGAAACCTACTTGGATGTAACCAGTCTTTTTTTGTTGTTGTTGTTGTTAGGCTTGAGAAAGGAATTTCAGATGGAAAAGTTCAAATATGAGATTAATATCTAGAGGAGAGCTAGTGGTTGTGTTTGGAAACCTAGACATCAAGAACCCACTGAAGGGGACTGATTGCTAGAAGAAAGGAAGACCTGGGAATCTCCACAATGTAAGTTTGGAAGCATCATGGAAAAATTCTCTCCTCTGCAGTAGTTGAATTGCTATTGGATGGTTTGGAATTTACCTATGTCCTTTTATATTAACAGTTTCTAATTTCTTTTTTTATTTGTACTGTTTGGTTGTAGGCTAATCACCCAACTGATGAGTCACAAAGGACTCTATAGTTCTATTACACCTCCTTTAAGGAAATCTTTACTCACCAAAGTTTGTAAGAATAAATGACTCATCTATGGTGTATTATAGACAACTTTCTTGATCTCATAAAAGCTGACTGTGCAATTTGTGTATTATCCTGCTTCTTTTTGCTTTTCTACTTGCTTCCTTCATTTTTTTTAAGACTTTATCAGCTTATTTGACAGAGAGAGAGAGAGAAAAAGAAAGCACAAAGAGGAGAAAAGGCAGGCAGAGGGAGAGGGAGAAGCAGACTCCCCACGGAGCAGGGAGCCCAGTGCAAACTCAATCCCAGGACCCTGAGATCATGGCCTGAGCCAAAGGCAAACACTAAACCAACTGAACCATCCTGGTGCCCACTAACTTGCTTCTTTTAGGCATGCTTTTTCCATGGCTAGTGCCTTCTCCAGACCTTGAGTTAGAGGAAGGTAAGACTTCAAATTTAGGCCAGCCATGTTATTAGACGCTTGCTGGAAGAGGTTATGGAAAATAAGAAATTGCCAGCATAAGTGAAGGTTTTTTTAATTATCAATGAATTTTATTATCTATTTTATCTATCTTAATTATCTATGAATAAAACTGATTCATATTAAAAACTCTCCCTGTCTTGGCATGCCTGGGTGGCGTAGTCAGCTGACTGACTCTTGGTTTCAACTCAGGTCACGATCTCAGGGTCATGGGATTGAGCCCCACGTCAGGTTCCAAACTTAGTGCAGAAACCACTTAAGAGGTTCTCTATCACTGACTTCTCAAACTATCAAAAAATGAAGAAATGGCTGATAAAGAAATACTGATAATCAGATTAAGATAAAAAGTTGCATAAGAGCAGAAACTACAAAAACTAATTTAGAGCCATTAAAACTATTAATAAATCATTTATAAATTAATAGCAGATTTGTTAAATGATGAATCGCTTTCATTATTCATTGATGTGAAGCAGGTCTAAATGAGCCCTTACATGGAAACACTCTGGAGATGGTTAATTTTATGTGTCAATTTCACTGAGCTAAGGGATGCCCAGATAGCTGGTAAAACTATTTCTGGGTGAGTCTGTGACGGTATTCCTAAAAGAGGTTAGCATTTGAATTAGACTGAGTAAAGAGATCTGCCCTCACCATTGCAGATGGACATATTCCAACCCACTGAGGGCCTAAATAAAACAAAAAGATGACGGAAGGGCAAGTTTTCATTCTTTCCTCTTGAGCTGCGAGATCCCTCTTCTCCTGACCTCAGACATCAGAGCTTCTGGGTTTTGGACATTGCAACTTTGGCCCTTACATCCTCAGCTCCCTTACTTCTCAGGCCTTCAGACTCGGACTGAATTATACCACCAGCTTTTCTGTCTCTTCAGGTTGCAAACTACAGATCATAGGGCTTCTTGGCTTCCGTAACAGTGTGAGCCCATTCCTATAATAAATCTCCTCTTACATATATACATATATACATATATACATATATAGCCCCTTGATTCTGTTTTTCTGGAGAACCCTACCCAATACAATTCTTTAATATTTATATACTTAAGCATTTAGTCAAACTACATGCCAGATACTAGACTAACACTGAAGATTTTTTAAAATTTTTTTTTAAAGATTTTATTTATTTATTCAACCCAGAGAGAGAGATCACAAGTAGGCAGAGAGGCAGGCAGAGAGAGAGGAGGAAGAAGGCTCCCCACTGTGCAGAGAGCCCTATGCGGGGCTCGATCCCAGGACCCTGAGATCATGACCCGAGCCGAAGGCAGAGGCTTAACCCACTGAGCCACCCAGGTGCCCCTGAAGATTATTTTTTTTTTTAAAAACTTACTCTGAAGAAGCCCATTTTTGCCCGAAAGAATAAATGTATACTTTTAGCTTAGTAGAATTTAATATTAATATATTTGGCTCCTTGAAGATATGCAAGGACACTAAACCATTTAACATCCAAAAAAACCTCACTTTTATTTCTAAATATGTCACCATCACTTTAATGTGTTTCATATTTTATATTTTTCACATAAATAATACTAAACCTTTCTCAGATTAATACAAAATAAAGATATTTTTAATATTTTATTGTACTTTATAGTGATTATGTGATTATTTCTTTAGTATAACACATTAGCATATGGTATAGTATAAATATATGTGTATTATATTAAATATTTAAGGTTTTTGCTACATTTTTAAATAATAATTAGTTTAAAATGTTCCCAGTATTTAAAGCATAGATTTAGTTTTGTGTATAGTGGATAACACTAGTGTACTAATATAAATATAAATACTAATATAAGTATTATATTTCCCATAATAAATACTATAGGTCTAACTGTACTTACATAACCATAAAAACAACCGTAAGTATATGGACTAATATAAGATAAGTACTAAGAGTTTCTTTTCTAATTTCTTACATTAGGTGTTAACACCTGACATGTAACATCATTAATAAAAATTATGAATTGATTTGCACATAATGAAAGAAAAAACCCTTCCAGATACATTGAGCATGGGCTGTGGAGCCAAACTACAAGATTGTTCAATTCCCAGCTCTTCCACATACTAGAAATGCCTTTGAACAAGTCATTGTTCTTCAGTTTCCTGTGCTCCAGTTTCCTCATGGGAAGGTAGAAAATAATACTCATCTCTTCATTGGGTCGTTGTGAGAGTTACATAAAAAGATTCATGAAAATTGAAAGGATGGGCGTCTGGGTGGCTCAGTCAGTTAAGAGGCTGCCTTTGGCTCAGATTGTGATCCCAGAGCCCAGGGATCGAGTCCTGAATCAGGCCGGGAGTCTGCTTCTCCCCTCTCCCTCTGCTCTCTCACTCTCTCTCTCTCTGTCAAATAAATAAATAAAATCTTTTTTTAAAAAAGAAAATTGCAAGGAATATTGCAAGGTAAACTAAATACATTTGGGACCCTGTGTCATCTACTTAGAGGAGGTATTTGACAAGGGGGAGCTTACCAATGTCAACATACTATTACAGTATCTGTTTTCACAGAAAACTAAACCGGAATTTATATACTGGAAGATTTTTGCTCCAGGTGCCTAAATTTGTAGATAAAACCTCCAAATATTTTCATTTCCTTAAGGAATGTTAATGTACATACCTTTTTCTTCTCAGCACAAGATTGGAAAATCCATACTCTTTTGTAATTTTTGTACTTTGTTTTGAAGAATATATTTTGGACATAGAGCTATTGCAAAATATGTCCCCCATGTTGAAACAAGTGCATTTTTCTCTGAAGAACATGTGCATGAAATTTGAAAATAGGGGCTTTACTCTATCTGCCTATAAAGCCAAAGAACGGATGTATTAAAAATGGAAAAAACTCCTAAGAAGACTTTTCTATAGTGAATACTGCCCTAGAAAAGATGCAGTATTTGTGAAAGGCTTTCATCCAAAAGCATAATCAGAAGTTTTCAAGTCGAGCATTGAATTAGATTTCTAAATGCCACCATGCACTCAGTAAACAGTTAACTGGCCAGACAAATCACGTTGGGAAACCTGAACATGTCAGTAATGCTGCCAACTTCTCAAGCCTCCAGGATTTAGACCTTTGAATCCATGCTTAAGTCAGAAGTATAGTATATGAAATGTTCCACGAGTTTAGTTTAAACCTTACCTTCAAAGGTATACACTTGGGATTCCGTTCCCCAGTTGATTCCTCAACTGTATGCTTTTAGGAGATTTGAAGGAAGTAATTGGCTCCAAACTGGAGAGCTAAATAGAGAAATGTGGGCAGTAGACAAGTGTGCTTTTGAACCCCTGTTTCTCTCTTTGTATTAGCTTTTTTTTTAAAAAAAATATATATTTATTCATGGGGGATGGTGAGGAAAGGCAGAGGGAGAGAGAGAAGAACCCCCCCCCCCAGCAGACTTCCCGCTGAGCACAGAGACTGACACAGGGCTCAGCAGGGCTCAATCCCAGGACCCTGAGACCTAGACTTGAGCCAAAAACAGAAGTTGAGCACTCAACAGACGGCACCAAACAAGCGTGCCTATTTGTATTAGCTTTGAGACTATTAGTTTACAGAGGTATGAGAGCTCAAATACAGTAGACATTTATCTCCTCCTCATTTTAAGTCCAAATGGGAGTTCTTTTTTGACAGATGGTCTCCTTTGAGCAGAAATTCAGAGACCTAGGCTTCTTTCAGTTTTGGCTCCATTCTTTTCAACATGTTTCCAATATGGCCATGCTAGCCTACAGCCAATCAAAAAGGGAAGGAATAAATAGCATCAGGTGGAAAGGTTTCCTGGGCCAGGCCTTCCACTCATACTCCACTGGTTGAAACATGGTCACATGCAAAGGAAGTTGGGAAATATAGCCCAGGATATGCCAGGGATGACAGGCAACTGTGCCTTACCCTTCTGAATAATCTCCAGCCTGCAGACTGTATAGTTTCCTCTCCTCAGTCACTAGAGCTTTCCCAGCTGCCTCCATCATCTCTTCAATTGCAGGAGGAAAGTAGACTCATTATTAATTCACAGTAACGTGTCAGCCCTGGGTGTGCATTTTAAAAACAGAAGCCTAGAGAATGGTTATTCACTCGCAAAAGACACACGTAGGAGTTTTGTTGTTGTTTTGTTTTGTTGTATGTTGTTTTGTGGGTGGTTTTGTAAATCAGGATAAAAAAACCTTTAAGCACGAACTCCTTAGTCCACAAGTGAGGCAAATTCTGAAAAGCAGTCAATTTTCTGGAAAATGGAGGGGGGGATACAAATTAAGGACTAGATATTATAAATAGCATCTATTCAATTCTGGTTTTTTCCTCATCTCTTCAGTTATTCACAATGTAAAATAGTGGCAGGCAGGTGTCTGCTGGTATTAGGTGAAAGCTGCATCTTAATTCAATAACAGAGACCATATGTCTTAATTCCTATGCTGAGCTGGCACTCATAAAAGATCTAATAGAAATCTTAAATGTAACATGTCCCCAAACTGGAAAGTTGACTTTATCCTCTACAAACCTGCTTCACACACATCCTTTCCCTTTTCTGCTGATGCAACTCTATCTGAATCCTTCCACAGGACTAAAACTTCAGAGTCATTTTTTACTTTTATCCTTCTCTCACACATTTTATCTAAGCTTCCAGGAAATACTGTTGACTCTATATTCAGAATGCTCAGAACATAAGTGCTTCTCCCCATCTTCCCTGCTCGGTGTCAAACCCCCATCCTCTGTTGCCTGGATACTGAGAAAGACCACTAAATAATTTCAGTGCTCCTACTTCTACCTAACGTCGTCACCATGACCACCTCCATGCTCTTACACACACACACACACACACACAGAATCTACTCTCAACCCATGGGGGAGGAGGAAGGGGAAAAAGGAGAAGCAGTGAAATTAGGAGGCTATTGCAATTATGACGTTTAGAAATAATAAGTGCTCCTACTATTCTCTCTCTCACTCAGTTGGCTTCAACCATAATGACCTCATTGCTGTTTGGGCACAAACTAGATATTCTCTTATCTTTCTTCCCAATGTTGCCTTCTAAACAAGACTTATCCCTTGACTATCCTATTAAATATTCCAGTGTGTTACTTGTCCTCCTACCCAGAATTTCCAAGTCTTCTTTTTTTCTTTTAAAGATTTTATTTATTTATTTGAAAGAAAGAGAGATCACGAGGAAGGGAGAGGAGTAAAGGGAGAAGCAGACTCCCCATTGAGCAAAGAGTCTGATGCAGAACTGGATCCCAGGACCCTAGGAGCATGAACTGAGCCGAAGGCAGACCCTCAACCAACTGAGCCATCCAAGTGCCCCCACCAGAATTTCCAAGTCTTCTTAAACTGATTTCCCTTTTTCTTTTTTTAAAATTGAGGTATAATTGACATATAACATTATATTAGTTTCAGGTGTGCAGTGTGATAATTTGATATTTGCATATATTGTAAACTATGTAAAATAAAATATATACAGTATATAAATAAATAAAATAAAATATATATAATATATAAATAATATAATGAAATAAATATATAAAAATATAACATATTTTATAATATAAAATACATAATATATTTAAAATATAAAATTATAATATAAAAATTAAAATACAGATAAAATATGGCCTTAAATATATGAAATATATTTTTTAAATTTCAAATATCATTTAACAAAATAGATAAATATAAATAATATATTAAATATATTAAATAAAATATAAAAATAAAACTACAAGTCTTGATAACATCCATCATCTACATAGTTACCAAAAACAATTTTTTTGGTGATAAGTACTTTTTAAGATCCATTTTCTTTGCAACTGTCAAATATGGAATACAATATTAATTGTAGTCACTATGATGTACATTACATCCCTGTGACTTATTTACATTATAACTGGAAATTTGTACCTTTTGACAACCACCTTCATCCATTTCAACCACCACTCACTCCCTGCTTCTGGCAACCACAAATCTGCTCTCTTTATCTATGAGCTCATTTTTATTTGTTTGTTTTAAAGATTTCACATACAAGTGATATTGTATGGTATTCATCTCTCTCTGACTTATTTCACTTTGCAAAATGCCCTCAAGTCCTATCTATGTTATTGCAAATGGCAAGATTTCGTTTTTTTATGGCTAAATAACATTCCATTGTATCTATATATCCTATTTTCTTTATTCATCCATTGATGAACACTTATGTTGTTTCCATGTCTTGGCTATTATAAATAATGCTACAGTGAACATTAGGGGTGCATACATCTTTTCAAATTAGAATTTTCATTTTCTTCAGATAAATACTCAGAAGTGGAAATGCTGGGTCATATGGAAGTTTTATTTTTAAGTTTTTGAGGAAAGTCCATACTGTTTTCTGTAATGACTGTACTAACTTACATTTCCACCAAGAGTGTACAAGGGTTCCCTTTTCTCCATATCCTTACCTATATATGTTATTTCTTGTCTTTTTTATAATAATCATTCTGACGGGTATGATGTAATATTGCATCATGGTTTTGGTTTGCATTTCCATGATGATTAGTGATGTTGAGCATCTTTTCATCTCTCTGCTGGCCACCTGCATGTCTACTTTGGAAAAATGTCTATTCAGATGCTCCACTCATTTTCCAATTGGATTGTTAATGTTTTGCTATTGAGTTGTATGAATTTTTTAATGTATTTTGGATATTAATGCCTTATCAGATACATGATTTGTAAATATTTTCTCTCACTCAGTACATTGCCTTTTCATTTTGTTGATGGTTTCCTTTGCTGTGTAGAAACTTTTTCATTGATGTAATCCCACTTGATTATTTTTGCTTTTTTTGCCTTTGCTTTTGTTTTCAAATCCAAGAAATTATTGCTAATGATTTTTTTAATGTAATATACTTGATTTTTCTTTTTTATATAATATATAATGCTCTCTAACATACTTTATAATTTGCATGATTTTTATATTCATTATTTGCCTCTCTTCCAGAATTGAAGCTTCATAAAAGCAGAGATTTCTTTTGTACTATTTTCCCATTGCTGTCTTTCCAGTGCCTAGAAGAATACCTAGAGCATAATAGACATTCTATAAATATTTATTGTATGTTGATTGAATTTTTCTACATAGTAACATAATTTAACATTGATGATCCTATAAATTTTAAGCTTTTCTGTGTCACTACTAACTGATGGAGAAGTTTAATCAAAATTCTTGGGACCAAATTTCTTAAGGTATGTTTGATGGACAAAATACTCTTGCCAGATAAATTTATAAAATATGGCTTACCATACCTCCATACCTCCATCTTGGAGATATGAAGTGTATTAATATATTATAGTCTCTGAGATAGTCTGCTGTACAGATACCTGTTTAATTCTAATCCAGCATTTCCTAAATTTACTTAATGTACTTCTTTTTTTCATGGAACAGCTATTATCATCCCTATGGAATGTTTGCTTACACTGGGGAAACACTGTTCTAGACCAGTGGTTTAAAAATAATAATAACCAAATGGGTTTTAACCCAGAAATATAGGTTGGCTTAATATATTAAAATCAAGCATTGTAATATACTATGTTGCATATTACACTATAATGTAATATAGTATATTAGCTAAATAAAAGATAAAAGTCTCATAATCATCTCAATAGATGCAGACAAAGCATTTGACAAATTCCAGATTTCAAAATTCTTTCATGACAAAAACATTCAATCAGGGGCACCTGGGTGGCTCAGTCAGATGAAAGTCTGCCTTCAGCTCAAAGTCATGATCTCAGTGTCCTGGGAACGAGTCCCACATTGGGCTCCCTGCTCAGCAGGGAGTCTGCTTCTCCCTTTCCCTCTCTCTGCCCCCTGCTCATGCGTGCACTCTCTCTCTCTCTCTCTCTCTCTCTCTCAAATACATAAATAAAATCTTAAACACACACACAACACATTCAACCTGATAATGACATAAAAAATAAAAAAAAAAAAAGCCAGCTTATGTCATCAATGGTGAAAAACTGAAAAATTTCCCCCTATGATCAGGAATCAGAAAAAAATGTTCAATCTCACTATTTCTACAGAACATTAAACCACAGATACTAGCCAGGGCATTTAGACAAGAAAAAGAAATAGAAGCATTCAGATTGGAAAGGAAGAAGTAAAACCGATTTCCATTTGCAGGTTACATGATTTTTATGCCAAACACACACATACTATTAGAGCTAATAACTTGAGTTCAGCACTGTTGCAGGATATAAAACCAGTATATGCCCTTCAACAGATGAATGGATAAGGAAGTTGTGGTCCATATACACTATGGAGTATTATGCCTCCATCAGAAAGTATGAATACTCAACTTTCGTATCAGCGTGGTCAGGACTGGAAGAGATTATGCTGAGTGAAGTAAGTCAAGCAGAGAGTCAATCATCGTATGGTTTTGCTTATTTGTGGAGCATAAGGAATATCAGGGAGGACATGGGGAGATGGAGAGGAGAAGGGAGTTGGGGGAATTTAGAGGGTGAGACGAACCTTGAGAGACTGTGGACTCTGAAAAACAATCTGAGGGTTTTGGAGGGGAGAGGATGGGAGGTTTGGTTAACCTGGTGGTGGGTACTATGGAGGGCATGTATGGAGCACTGCGTGTGGTGCATAAGCAATGAATTCTGGGACATTGAATAGAAATCTTAAAAAAGAAATAAAAATTAAAAATATTTTAAAAAATCAGTAATGTTACTATACACTAAAAATGAGTAAACCAGAAATGAACCTAAGACCACGATTCCATTGGTAATAGAATCAAAAAGAATAAAATACTAAGAATAAATCTAACAAAAGAAGTGTAATATAAGTACACTGAAAACTACAGAACATCATTAAAATTTAAGTCAATGAAAACCTAAATAAATGGAAAGATATGTTTGAATGGAAAGAATCAATGCTGTTAAGATGGAAATACTCCCCACATTAATCTATAGATTCAACACAGTCCCAATCAAAATACCAGTTGACATTTTTATCTGAAATTGACAAGGTGATCCTAAATTCGTATGGAGATTCAAGGGATCTCCAAATAGCAAAAACAATCTTGAAAAAGAACAAAGCTAGAAAACACGCTTGCCTACTTCAATACTACAAAGCTACAGTAATCAAGATGGTGTGGAACTACCCTAAGGATAGACATACAGATAAAGGAAAAGAATTGAGAATTTTCACAGCAAATTAATGATGGAGCGGAGATTCAAACCCAGATCAGACATCAAAATATATGTTTGTTTGTTTTTTTACTACCACCTAAGTTTTCTGGGTTGTTCTCTATATTCTCCACAATATCTACCCCAGGACCATGTCCTTAATAAACACTCAATAGTAACCAATGAATGAATGAATATGCTCTAGTAATAACAGCTATCCTATAAGGCAGTGAGCAGAATATAAAGAAGGATAATTACATTTTTAAGTATAATCCACCAGTAATATTTCAGCCAATAAAAGAAATTAAAAGCTGTATTTGTTTGAGCACCTGAGTGGTTCAGTTGGCATCCAACTCTTGAGCTTTGATCGGTTCTTGATCTGAGCAATGAGTTCAAGCCCTGCATTGGAGACTACTTTAAAAAAAAAAAAAAAAAAAGCTGGGGCGCCTGGGTGGCTCAGTGGGTTAAAGCCTCTGCCTTTGGCTCAGGTCATGATCCCAGGGTCCTGGGATAGAGCCCTGCGTCAGGCTCTCTGCTCAGCGGGAAGCCTGCTTCCTCCCTTCCTCTTCTCTCTCTGCATGCTTCTCTGCCTACTTGTGATCTCTGTCAAGTAAATAAAATCTTTAAAAAAAAAAAAAAAGCTGTAATTTTCTATGTTCTGAATAAAAACACAGATGGAGTTTCTACACTCTAATTCTTCACTCTTCAGAATAGATTGGTAAGAATATGAAGATAAAAATTATCAGTCTGAAATATAAGAAGACACCACCGAACTTAAGACCAAAACTAAAATTAATTAGGAGGCATTAATTAGGAGATTAATTAGGATTAATTAGGAGGCATTCACCTCCTAGTTCCACTTCCCCTGCCAAGCTATTATTTTCAGCAAGATTAAGATGTGTTAGCTACACGGGAGGGGATATTTTACATACATACTACAGGTGGCTTTTCTGGGAAGTCCCGGGGGCTCTGCAACCTTTAAGATCCTTGGAAATTTTTAGTCTTGGAATAGATTCACAAAACAAAACAATCCTAAGAAGTTTAAGGTCATCAGTGACTAATGTGCTCCATCTCAAAGCTGCCTCCTCTGACACAGAGAAGAAAAAGCTGTCACAATCAAGCTTAGAGGCGGTAAGTGGTGGAGCAATAAGCCTGTTTCTAACAAATTCAGATTTGACCGTTGTCGTTCTCCTGTCCTCGTGGAGTAGTCCACAAGAACGTGGCATATTCTCCAGAAGCTGAGGGAATGCACACCAGCCCATCTGCCTGCAGGCTGGGATGGACGCCCTACAGATCGGGCTCTAGGGAGTACTTGTGGCAGCTGCTTGACAACACAGGGGAAGGATGTCAGGAGGAGATTGGGGGTGAACGCTAGGCCAAACTGCTTAACTTCTTATTAGTCTCCTTTTATAGACTTGAGAGCTAACCACAAGCAGTTGCGTGCTTCGATAAAAGTGGATCATAGAAATGGAAAAAAATGCCATATCTGGCACACACCGTAGACTCATTTCTTTGGAGAGTTGAATGTAAACAGTTGTCTTTTATGGGGTGGTAATGCCCAGCAGGTATTTTTAAAGCATTTATATTTTATCTTGTAACATTATATAAATTAAGCTATTTTTAGGTAAAACAAATAACATCTGAATATTGGTATTTCATTGTCACTAACCCATAAAAGTATCTGGAATAACTTGCTTCATTTTTAGAAACTTAACTTTCCTCTTATGAAAACAACAATAATAAAAGTCATTTTTCTATTCCTGTGTTAACAGAAAAGCTATTGCACAGATAACATAAAATATCACTTTGGTATGAATTTAGCCCTGAAAGAGTGATGTGGGCCTGGGCTGGAAGAGTACAGGACCTTATAGGGTACCTTCTTGAGAGCTAAACTCAAAAGGTTAATTTATCTTCCTGCCCTTGTTTATCCTTTGCTCTGATTTTAGTACTTATCTCTTATAACTTGTTATATTATGTATTTTGTAAGGTACCTGCTCAAAACCCTTTTGGAAAAAATGAGGGTATAAATAATCAAATTTTAATGAAACTGTATAATCTGCTGGGCTTTCTTGAGCACACACTGGGTAATTTTGGGGATGATGAAACAAAGGAACAGTAAAAATATCCCAATGTGTTGCTTAGAACATCTACTTGTTAACCACTTAAAATGCATAAATCATGGGGTGCCTGAGTGGCTCCGTCGCTTAAGCATCTGGCTCTTCATTTCAGCTCAGGTCATGATCTCAGGTTCCTGGGATGGAGCCCTGTGTTGGGCTCCAAGCTCAGCAGGGAGTCTGCTTAAGATTCTTTCTCCTTCTGCCCCTCCACCCACTCACGTGCACACACACACTCTCTCTCTCCAATAAATAAATAAATCTTTAAAAAATGCATAAATTATATACAGATAAGGCTTACCCTAACATTTGGGGGCAATTTTGAAACATAAAACGCTAAAAGTAGAATTAAATATTTATTAACATACTACACTAGTCTGATTATTTTGTATGTATTATGTATGTTATGTTGTTAATAACCATCCCCATTTTCCACATGAGGAAACAGGATCAGAGTGGCTAAGCATCTTGCCTAAAGACATGCCAATGAAAAGTGGCAGCCAGGATTCGAAGCCAGGCAGGCTAGCTATAGAGTCTGTTATACTATAATGTAGCATTAGTTCTCGAGACAACAGAAAACAGGTGTGTGACTAGGTCTGTGATTACCAATCCTAAAGGCTCAGCAGCAGCATCTTAGGAAGGGGATGTGGGAGGTTAAAAACACATTCTGACATATGGGCCCCACTTGAAAATCATGTATATTCTCTAAAAACCCTGCAGGTGATTCTCTTCTTGCCCCCTGGGTTAAGAACTATTGAAACAGATGAACCATCGACTTCACTTTACAAACTGAAGAGCAACTAAGACTTTGAAAAGATATTCTATATTCTGAACAGGCTCACTCAAATCTGTGGAATATAGGAATGCTACGATGAGGGCAGTGTCATCATGATAAAACAGGAGAATATTCATGACCCAAAGAAACCAAGCCATATCCAGGCTCTCAGCTATTTTTCTTCTTTCAACAAAGACAGCATTTATAGCCATAGGAAGTAATTATCTATTTCCAAGAGAATACAGAGATATAAGTCTTGAGTGAGCAAGGGCAGATGGAGGGTACCTCCTTACAGCCTGTGTCGGTTACACTTCCCATGAACAGAAATGGGAAGAGGTACCATTGTAACAAAAGCTACCCACTCAGCTAAAGATAGAACCACATACTTCATTTTCACTACATGAACAAGAATGTCCTTTTTAACTTACATTTTATGGTTAAAACAAGGCAAAATATCTTCCACAACTTTAATTTGTGATAGACAGTCACAGAGATTGAAGGTTAATTTACTGTGCTCAAAAACAAGACTTTATTTGGAGGAGAGAAAATAAGAGGAAAGGAGCAAGAAAGCAATGCAATGAGAGAGGCTTGGTAAAGCATGATCAAGAAATGAATTAAAATTAACATGTACTTTTCTTGAGAGGTGTTGAGTCCACATAGAGACATGTGACGCCGTGCCTTTTAATGTCAACCCTCCTAGCCTTTTCAGTTGTTTTAGTTCCTGGAGTTTCCCAGTCGCATGAAGGATTTAGCAAATTATAAAGACCACATCTGTGAATTATTTGCTGGACTCTTCACTGTATGTTTCATTCACATCAACACTGCTAGATACAGTTGTGTTAGGTACCAAGTTCCTAAAAAAAAAAAAAAAAAAAAAGTTTGTCCTTTTCCAAATAACAGCTTGCTTCAGACTCTTTATGCCATGATGGGGGTATAATAGAATATGACCTCCAAACCTGTCCATGCTTACTCTAGCACTAATATTAAACTGATTTGCTAATGAGGTGACTTAATAAAGTAGTAGTTATAGTTTTCCACTTCTATTTCACTACAAGCTTCTTAACTTTAGGGAATAAACTGCTGTTCATACCAGAAACTCACTCTTTTACCTAATTTTTATATTGACAGCCATGTAGTAAATAGTCCTTAGCTCTTAGGTGACTTATTTTTTTTTTCTATCTCCTTGGGCTTTGCATTTTATAGAGCTGTTTTACAATTAGAAACTATAAAATAATGCCTCAAGAATTGGGAGAACTCACCCCACATAAATTTGAATTAACAGAAGATACATTGTTCTATATAATCCTCTAGGGACTTTCATTTGTGAGGTATTATACTAGTTGTTTGATGCTAAGGAATAAATCTGCCAAACAATATAGAAAATGATAACAAAAGAAGGAATAATAATAATCTGGAATTACAATAATTTGGACAAGGTGTAGGTGGACATTTTCCCCAATATGACACAAGTAGTTCAAAAAAAGTAGGCTAAACAAGTTAATACTCTGCATAAGAATACAGAGCAAATCGTATTTAAAATAAATATTTTCTGGCATTTTTTAATTTTTGAGAGAAAGAGAGTATGCATGTGTGCGCCCACAAGCAGGAGGGGGTGATGCCAGAGAGGAGGAGAGGGGAATCTCAAGCAGGTTCCATGCTCAGGGCAGAGTCCGATCTGGGGTTTGATCCCACAACCCTGAAAGCATGGTCTGAGCTGAAATCTAGAGTCGGATGCTCAACAGACTGAGCTAGCCAAGCATCTCAAATATTTTCTGGCATTTTAAAAGCAGGGTATGCTGTCTTCAGGGGAATTGAAGGGTGTATCTGAGAAGAGTCAAGCGCAGAAGTCACCAGGGCTCATCTTTCTCCCTTAAACCGCACTCTGCAGTGTCTGAGTTTGCCAGGCAGACCTGGGGGTCTCTATGGGGTTGGCAGGTGTATGTGGAGTCAGCTTTGCAGAGAGCCCCATGGTCTTGATTTTGAGGCACAGTTACAGAACACTGCCATTCTAACTTCATTCCCAGCTGGGTTTGTAATCCAGCATTACCAGCCATTAATACATTGACTCTGATTTTTTTTTTCTTTTCTTTTCTTTTTTCTAGTATTTGTGTCCACCTTCTACCACTTAGAACTCAGAGAAGAGAAGGAATGATTCATTGACTCCTAACTTTCAATGGCCACCTTAGGCAAAATATTTTGCTTCCCCACATTTTTCAGATATAAAATGAGGAGATTGCTCAATACTAATGTTCTCTCCAGCTATTTCATTTACAACTTTCCTAGGTAACATGTTTTTTAAGCCAGATTCAACTGGTTATAAGCAAAAGTAGCCAAATGTGCATTGCTTTTAAAAACTATAATTATATCCATGTGTTCAACTGAAATTTGTCCAAATTTGTGAGAATTTAAAATAGGGATTAGAAATACAAAATGACTTCTATTTTATATATTCCTCTCTTTACCTTTAAGATAGATAGTAGATCAAATATTTTCTTTCCATTAAAGGAAAGTAAAAACTAACAATATCATCATCTTCTTACAATCTTTCGGTATAGAGTTCATCTGAAATATTCAAAAGGGAAAAAAAGTCTATATGAAAAGATGTGTAGATCTAATCTGTATTTGTAAAATAAAAATCCCACAGCCTATCATGTCCAAAACTGGATTGCTGTGAACTGAAGATTCAAATAAAATTGCACACACACCCCAAAATAATCCAATTAAAAATGGGCAGAAGACATAAGCTCACACTTTTCCAAAGAAGATGCAGATGGCCAATAGACACATGAAAAGATGCTCAACATCACTCATTATCAGGAAAATGGGAATCAAAACCATAATGAGACATCACCTCACACCTGTCAGAATGGCTGAAATTAACAACACAAGAAACAAGTGCTGGTGAGGATGTAGAGAAAAGAGAAACCTCTTGCACTGTGGGTGTGAATGCAAACTGGTGCAGCCACTCTGGAAGACACTATGTAGGTTCTTCAACAAGTCAAAAATAGAACTACCCTATGATCCAGTAATCACACTACTAGGTGTTTATCCAAAAAAACACAAAAATGCTAATTTAAAGGGATGCATGCACTCCGATGTTTATAGCAGCATTATCTACAATAGCCAAATTATGGAAGCAGCCCAAGTGTTCATGGACAGATGAATGGATAAAGAAGATGTGGGGTGTGTGTGCGTGTGTGTGCGTGTGCGTGTGTGTGTATATATATACACACACACACATAACTCAGTGCTTATCATGGTAAGTGTATATATTTTATTTATATATAAGCTATCCTGCATATGGACTATCCTATATATATATATTTTATATAATAGGATATATATGAATATTACTCAGCCATTAAAAAGAATAAAATCTTACCACTTGAAATTACTTGGATGGAGCTAGAGAGTATTATGCTAAGCAAAATAAGTCAGTCAGAGAAAGACAAATACCATATGACTTCACTCATATATGGAATTTAAGAAACAAAGAAAATGAACAAAGGAAAAAAAAGAAAGAGAAAAACAAACCAAGAACCAGACTCAACTACAGAGAACACACTGATGGTTACCAGAACGGAGGGGGAGAGGAGATGAGTGAAGTAAGTGAAAGGGATTAAAAGTATACTTATCAAGATGAGCACTGAGTGATCTGACCGCTGAGAAATATGTAGAATTGTTGAATCTCCATAATTTACACCTGAAACTAATGTAACACTGCATGTTAACTATACTGGAATTAAAATTAAAAACTTAATGAAAAAACAACAATAACAAAAAACTCAAATAAAATAGCAAAGTATTCTAACAACATATTTTGGCCTAAAAAGAAAGAGGATATAGAAGAGAAAATAGTTCATTTTCTGAACATCTAGATGTGTTAAATATTATGTCAGAGACTTTATACATCCATGTAATTGAATTTCGTTTCAACAGCTTTGTGATGTACGCTTTTTATACTCCAATTTTTATAGAGAAGTCGATTAAGTGGGGAGGCTGAATGCATGATCAAGCATACATTGTTAGTAAGATCTAGGGTTTGAATTCCTACCTGATGACCTTGGAACCCACGTCTTTTCCAGACCACTGCCACCATGTGCTCTGTGGGCTGCGGTGGGTGATGGCAGTGGACAGTGTGTGAAGCAGCCCCCAGCACACCATGGTGATACAGTGGTTTTCCCCTTCTGACAGGATAAACTCCCTCTATACTCTCATCTTCTTCTTTTTTTTTTTAAGATTTTATTTATTTATTCGACTGAGAGAGATCTCACAAGTAGGCAGAGAGGCAGAGAGAGAGGGGGAACAGGCTCCCAGCTGAGCAGAGAACCTGATGTGGGGCTCGATCCCAGGACCCTGAGATCATGACCCAAGGTGAAGGCAGAGGTCTAACCCACTGAGCCACCCACGCGCCCTATACTCTCGTCTTCTGTGCTCTTTTTTAAAGAGCATCTATTTTGTCATAAGCCTCACATCCTCAGGAAAAAAAAAGTCCCATCATTTTTAGAGGGCTGTTGTTTCCTTAAATGTTAGAAGGGATGAAGTCACACATCAGGCCATGGCAGCTGCACTTTGTTTAATGTTTGATAGTGCCTTTGTCTTAAGATCAAATGGAATTATTACCAGAACCCTACTGAAATATAAAAGGCAAATGGAAAAGTGACAAAAGCAGGGTTGGGTCAGAACTCCAAAAAAGATAATAATGCAGAATTAATTTGATGTAAAAAAAGCAAAACCTGTGGACAAAATAGCAGTAATAAAGATGTATGTTACAAGTGTTGTGAAATTTGTTTAAAAAACAGATTTCAGTTATGCAAGGTAAAGGAGTAAAATTAGGAAAAAAATTTCTTCTTTGCTGTAGAGGGAGAAAAAACTAGTAACAGACAACATTAACAACACAAAGTCTAAATAATTTTACTCCTTCAAACATTTTACTTCTTACTGAAAAAATAGCACATGCATATTAAGGTGTATTCATTAGCCTGCATATACATAAATATACATCTCAGTGCATTTTCATAAAGTGAACACACACAGGTAACCAGCACCCAGGTCAAGAAAGAGTACATTTCCAGGACTCTGGAAATCATCCTCATGCCCCTGCCAGTTGCTTATCCCTCCACTCAAAAGTGTCTATCCTGACTTCTCACACTAGATATCAGTTCTGCCTGTTTTTGACCTTGATCTAAACAGAACCATGCAATGTGTTCTTCCTTGTGTCTGACTTCTTTTGCTGGACATTGTGTTTATGAGAGCTCACCCGCATTGTTGTGAGTAGCAATTGTTTATTGCTGTTCCCTGCTGACCAGTATGCCGTTGAATGAATAAAGCACAATTTATTTATCCATTTTATGTTTATAAATATTTGAAGTGTTCCCAGTTTTGACTATTATGATGCTTAGAAATATGCATATTCATAAATATGATTTTCTCTTGGCCATATATCTGTTACATATATACTTAGGAGTGGGATTCCTTACTCGTTGGCTGTGCATTTGCTCAGTTTTCATATTTATTGCCAAAAGGTGGTCTGAAGTTGCTGTACTAATTAACATTCCTGCTAATAGTGTATAAGAGTTCCGGTTGCTCTAAGCATTCCTTGAGTTTGTATTATCTTTTTCATTTTAGATTTTCTACAGAGTGTGAAGTGGTATCTTTTTGTGCTTTTAATTGTATTTCCTGGCAACAAATGCGATTGAGAACATTTTCATGTTACTGGCAATTTGGATGTGCTTTTGGGTGAAGTACCCTTGTAAGTCTCTTGCAACCTTTTCTAATAGGCTTTCTATTTTTTTCTTATGATTTATTGGAATGTTTTTTTAAGTGTATTCTGATTCTGAGTCCTCTGTTGGTTTATATATTGTAAATATCTTCTATTCTGTGGCTTGCCTTTTTACTTCCTTAATATATTTTTAACAACAGAAGTGTTAAAATAGTATGATTTAACGATATGTCCCCTTATGGTTAATGTTTTCTGTATCCTGCTTAAGAAGACTTGCCCTCCTCCAAGTTCATGGAGACATTCTCCTGGGTTACCTATAATTTTACTGTTTCATGTTTCACATTTAGATCTCAACATCACTTCGAATTGATTCCTGTGCATGGTAGGAGTTTCCTTTGTCTTTTTGAAAAAAAATAACAATTATAGTCAATTATCCAGGACAAGAGATAGAAGGAAATGGCACTAAAATGAGAACATCTATTTTGTTGCAAAGCAGTCTTAAAATCCAATGTATGTCCAGATTACTTGAGTTTGAAGACGGGATCCTTATTTACAAAACAGATAGGCAACTGTCATTGTAGGGTCAGCAGCTTTCCTCTGAAAGGATAAAAGAAAGAAATAGAGTGACATTTTTAGATGCTAGACAGTACAAAACCCCCAGTCATTTATTGAGGCAAGAGAGTAGGCAACTTTCTATTCAGAATAGTTCTGTAGCTTCAGCAGGGGCCTTGGAGACAAAAAGAACTGGACTGACTTCTCAGGACTGCCCCGTACCAGCTGTTACTGCTGCCCTTACTTAATTCACTGCGCATGTAAAGGGGGGAGGCAATTAGATACCATACATGTCTGTTCATCATTGTGTCTCCAATACTTACGACAGCTTACATCACATAGTAGGAACTTCATACTGCCTTCCCATCTGCCTTACACTATCATTATTAGTTATTTACACTCTAATTGGAATAAACTTAGAGATTTTATTTATTTGTCAGAGAGAGAGAGGGGGAGAGAGCAAGCACAGGCAGACAGAATGGCAGGCAGAGGCAGAGGGAGAAGCAGGCTCCCTGCCGAGCAAGGAGCCCGATGCGGGACTCGATCCCAGGATGCTGGGATCATGACCTGCGCCGAAGGCAGCTGCTTAACCAACTGAGCCACCCAGGTGTCCCTGGAATAAACTTAGAGGCTTCACTGAGGAGGAGAAAGCAAGAGATCATGAGGTAACTTGGAAAACAAGAGACTACTTTCACAACGTTGTCAAAGAAAAATTAGAAGAGACAGCTTAATGCTGACACCCAAGAAGAAAGTAGAACATCATCATTTTGAAATGTCCTTGAAGGGCCAAAAATAGAGTAACCAACATGCCTTTGTAAGCCCAAATAGTGCTAGAAAGGCCAATTTAATTTCCTGATATATGACAAAGCAATATTGATAAAGGGAAAACTTCACATTTGATTTCTTTAATCATCAGTAAGGCCTTTCATTTCATCTAACCAAACATTCCTGGGAATATACTACATTCTTGCTCCTCAGAGCATGGTCCTTGGCCCTGGACCAGCAGCAGTATCACCTAGGAACTGTTAGAAACAGACCTGGACCCTTCCCTAGACCTACAGAGTCAGAACCTGCATTTGTGCAAAATCTCCAGGGAATCCTCATGCACTTTAATTTTAAGAAGCACTGGAACAGATAGTTCAAGTACCTACTAATCTGATAACCCACATTCAAAAACTAAATTTAGGAATGGAAGGAAGGATAGAATGGTTAGGGGTGGTGGAGTCCAACTGAAGAAATGGCAACCATCCCGTATAAGGTTCAGTTCCTTTGCTAAGGTCATTCTGACTGCATGTCTTGGGAACTTGGCACTGCGTGATCTTGACAAGGGTTATTTATCTTTCCACATATCCCAGTTTTTGTCTGTTTTCTCCTCAGTCTCAAACAAAAATCATAAAGGTTAGATCCTTTTACTTTTGACTTCTATCTTAATTCAAAGAGGACCACAGACAAACCGAAGGAAGAGCGAAAGGAAGGAGACAAAGTGTCTAAAGGAAATTGCAGCTGACATGACTGTCTTATCTCTCACTCTGCCACTAATTCAGCCAAAATCCATGCTTCTTCTCAACTTCTGACTTACAAGACAAAACTCTCTATCTATACTTTCTGTGTCCTCCCTTTGAAGAGAAAAATCAGCATGAATGGATTGGGCTGCAGAGTCTCTAAAAAGTATTTTTTGTCAGTTGGTTTGTGGAAATAAACTCTGATGAGTTAAATAAATGGAATAGGTGGCCCCAATCATAGTAGTGGTCTGTTGACCTCAACAGTTGGGTTATTGCTAGACAGCTAAGTTCATTCTGTTAAATGGGTATCCCAAAGACTGACTGTATATAATCAACTATCTTTGTTACAAGATGATTATGAAATAATCATAAGAGTAACAATCACTAATAGGTATTGTTTGATTAATATATACCAGGCACTGTGCTTAGTATCGTCCATATATCCCTGCATTTACATTTCTTAATAATATAATTAGATGTGTTAGGTCGCCCTTATATCAGTATTCATTTTTTGAGTTCAAATATTAAGAGAAAGTAAAAGTCACTGTAACACAAAATATTCACTAGTAAATTGACCACTTACAGAATGAATTGTGCTCAAACATCCCTTCCATTTAATGTCGGCATCCCAGTACAAGAGCCAAAGTTTTTGTCCTTCAGTTTCTTATTAATTGAGTCAAACATCCAGAAACACAGTAAAAACCAACAACAAATCATATCATACTTGTAGATTTTGGGAAAGATGTGTATTTCATAAGTTGATAAAAAAATATGTTGGAGCACTATTCAAATCACAATCAAAGACGTGAACAAATGAGGACTTGGCAGAATTTAGAGCAGTTAACAACTGAAAAAGAAAATCAAACTGTTGGCAGGTTATGTTTTTCAAAAAAGAGGAATTTAAATATCAAAAAATATTGATCCCACTTTAAAAGCCAAGTCTGAAGTGAAGATTGTCTATCATGCTATCGTATAACTTTACCCCTCCAAAATTATGCCAAAAATTAATACCTGCTTCATTCTGTCTTTATGCTAAAAATAGCTTATCTTTGCAATGTTTGACAATGAATTAAAATGAATTCATTATTAGATAGTTTGGTGTGAATGTTTAAAGATGAACTCACAAACTTCTTATAATTTGCTATAAAATTTATGGTATTTGAAGCTTATTCATTTTAAATGGGTTTTTCTTCCAGTATGAGTTCTGCACAGGTAAGGAGGCTCTCCTATTTTATTATTACCCATTTTATATATAGGAAAACTGAGGCTTTACATGGATCTGTAACTTGACCAATAACACAGTCAGGCATCTAGTCTGCAACATCCAGTCTCCATTCTACAGTGCATTGCTACTAAAATTAAGATTCTAAAATCATTCTAATAAGAAGAATTTGACCAATGAAGTCAACAAAATGGAAGAGAGGAACGTTAAATCCTTGACTTTTAAAGTTGTTGAAAGCAATATGATGGTATGATATAGAATAGGACCTACTAGTTTAGAAGCCAATAAGAATTCATTATTTGGGGGTCAAAATGCTTCTTCGTCCTTAGATAAAATGGATACAATTGGCAATAGAAGAAAAACAATTCTAAAAAAGATGGATGGATCACTTAGTTCAAAGCAAATTTGAAAAATTTTAAAACATCTGAAATCATAAAACCATGTTGTCCAAGCCCAATGCTACACTCTGTTCAAGTTTATACACTGTGGGTATATGATAAATTACACATTCAGATTGAAACAAATGCTGCATAACTGGAAACTCTTCATACACTTTCCATTTACAGACATCCCTGTAAGTCCCAGACTTTGCAGGTGTACATGCTAATTATAGCAGTGGTAAATTTCCTCACCATGTAGACTTCATGATAAATGGGATATGTTCTGAGCTTCAGCTTCTTTTAATTCTGGTTGCTAAAACACATGGCTTTGCTCATTCCTGCTCTTTAATTTGCCTCAAATTTTTAGTTGGATAAGCATTATATTCTTGGGGGAAGGGGAGAAAGGGCACTTTTTTTATCGTCCATCTTCAGAATTCCCAGTGGCATAAATTAAGTGTAATTTTATTAGAGGTACAAACAATAAGAACAAAAAATTTTACTGGTGGGAAACATATACTTGAAGAGGAAAGTTAGATGCTTACCAATACCAATCTTAAGAATCAATGAAAAATATTAATCCCCTTCTTAAGAAAAGTCAATGTAACAAAGAAATTGAAAACAAAACAAAATGTTTTTTTAAAGATTTTATTTATTTATTGGAAGAGAGAGAGATCCCAAGTAGGCAGAGAGGCAGGCAGTGAGAGGGGCGGGAAGCAGGCTCCCTGCTGAGCAGAGAGCCTGATTTGGGGCTCAATCCCAGGATCCTGACACTATGACCTGAGCTGCAGAGGCTTAACCCACTAAGCCACCCAGGTGTCCCTCAAAATAAAATATTTTATATTCAAAATGAATTAGTAGGTAAAAATGAGACATAATCACTCATCATTGATGAGACATATTTAAGGTAGTGTAACTTTCTAACATTTATCAGTTACAAATTATTCCACATGATTTGCTTTCCTTCCTTTAAAAAATCACTGTATAGTAACAGACAGAAATATGGATGCTTATTAATTTTGACTTCTGCTTCAAGATAAAATAAATGTGCATAATTGGTAAGGTGAATTATATGGTGGTCAATGTGTAGTTGTGCCTATTTGTGAAGGTGAATGCTACTATTTAAGCTGAATTTTCAGCTACGCACTCACATGAGAGTGAAATTAAAATATTTGATCTGAGCTATTTAAGGTAAGATTATATGGAATGGGTCAATTAGGTTATACACAGCTACATAAATACACAGAAGCTTAAGGAAAAGTCAGAGAAATCTTTTTAGTGATAATAATAATAATAATGAAAATCACAGGCACCCTACTGAGGATCCACGGTGAATAAATTGTGACTGAATGAAGAAAGCATTTAGTCAATGACTAACCTAAAGTCTCCGAGCAAAAGTGAGAAATACTTAAAGTGCATGAACACAAGATCATTGGATGAATGTTCTTCTGAGCCTGGAAAAAACAGAGCAACAACCCTATGAGAATATATTTGGGACATGTCAACAGAAGTCTCTCAAAAGCTCTAACGCTGCAGAAAATGTCCTGTATCATCTGGCCATATCTTATCAGCTTGGGAATCCATCTGAGCAAATCATTGTCACTATTTTTTTGCAAAAGCTGGAATAATCCTTTCTTCAACTAGAGACTGGAGTGCTGGCCACAATCACAGTCACCTCATTCGTAAGACTCAGCCAAAGGAATGTGTCTGTAAAGGTACAAACAGCCACTATAACAAATGTCACTCCATACGACTGCATGTTCAAACAAATTACCCAACTTCTAGAACGCACTATCTATGCTGAATATCCATCCCCATGTTGTGCAGCAGAAAGGAATTTATAATTTGTGTGTTTATAAAAATTTCAAATAATACTGATCTGGGTAGGTTAAATGCATTCAAAAACAAAGTAATTGCTAGTTATCAGAAAAGAATAAAGAAAAATAAGAAAAAAAAAAGTCTAAAGTCACAAGGGAGACAAATAAATGTGTTATCTTTTTTCCCTAGTCTTAAACTGACATAATGCTTAAATGTAGGATAGATGGGAGCTAGAAAGTATTTTTCCCTCAAAATCAACATGAGTCAAATCTTAACAGCATTCAGAGGTCTTATAGTGCCCCCCCCACAAAAAAGGGAGGGGGGAAGCAGGAGAATCTTGGAAGTATTTTAGGAATAATAAATAACAGGGAGGAGTCAAGATGGCGGAGAAGTAGCAGGCTGAGACTACTTCAGGTAGCGGAAGATCAGCTAGATAGCTTATCTAAAGATTGCAAACACCTACAAATCCAACGGGAGATCGAAGAGAAGAAGAACAGCAATTCTAGAAACAGAAAATCAACTACTTTCTGAAAGGTAGGACTGGCGGAAAAGTGAATCCAAAGCGACGGGAAGATAGACCACGGGGGGAGGGGCCGGCTCCCGGCAAGCGGCGGAGCAACGGAGCACAAAATCAGGACTTTTAAAAGTCTGTTCCGCTGAGGGACATCGCTCCAGAGGCTTAACCGGGGTGAAGCCCACGCAGGGTCAGTGTGGCCTCAGGTCCCGCAGGGTAACAGAAGGATTGGGGGTGTCTGAGTGTCGCAGAGCTTGCAGGTATTAAAACGGGGAATCCGGCTACAGAGACAGAGCCGAGGAGTGACTCTCAGCTCGGGGTTACCTTGAACCGGTCGCAGGCTCGGTCAGCTCGGAGCGCGGCCGGAGGCCGGGGTGAGGGGAGTAACTGGGCGCTGTTCTCTGAGGGCACACTGAGGAGTGGGGCCCCGGGCTCTCGGCTCCTCCAGGCCGGAGACTGGGAGGCCGCCATCTTCATTCCCGTCCTCCGGAACTCTACAGAAAGCGCTCAGGGAACAAAAGCTCCCGAAAGCAAACCCGAGCGGATTACTCAGCCCGGCCCCTGGTAAGGGCGGTGCAACTCCGCCTGGGGCAAAGACACTTGAGAATCACTACAACAGGCCCCTCCCCCAGAAGATCAACAAGAAACACAGCCAGGACCAAGTTCACCTACCAAGGAGTGCAGTTTCAATACCAAGGAGAGCAGCGGAATTCCAGAGGAGGAGAAAGCAAAGCACGGAACTCATGGCTTTCTCCCCATGATTCTTTAGCCTTGCAGTTAATTTAATTATTTTTTTCTTTTTCAATTTTTTTCTCTTCTGCTAATTTTTTTTTAACTTTTACCCTTTTCTTTTTTAACGTTTTTTAACTAGTTTATCTAATATATATATATATAATTTTCCTTTTTATATTTTTTCATTATTGGTTTTCTTTTTTTTATTTGTTTTTTTTTTTTTCTTTCTGTTCCTTTTTTTATCCCCTTCCCCCCCCCCCCTCACGATTTGGGATCTCTTCTGATTTGGCTAAATCATATTTTCCTGGGGTTGTTGCCACCCTTTTAGTATTTTACTTGTTCCTTCACATACTCTTGTCTGGACAAAATGACAAGGAGGAACAATTCACCACAAAAAAAAGAACAAGAGGCAGTACCAAAGGCTAGGGACCTAATCAATACAGACATTGGTAATATGTCAGATCTAGAGTTCAGAATGACGATTCTCAAGGTTCTAGCTGGGCTCGAAAAAGGCATGGAAGATATTAGAGAAACCCTCTCGGGAGATATAAAAGCCCTTTCTGGAGAAATAAAAGAACTAAAATCTAATCAAGTTGAAATCAAAAAAGCTATTAATGAGGTGCAATCAAAAATGGAGGCTCTCACTGCTAGGATAAATGAGGCAGAAGAAAGAATTAGCGATATAGAAGTCCAAATGACAGAGAATAAAGAAGCTGAGCAAAAGAGGGACAAACAGCTACTGGACCACGAGGGCAGAATTCGGGAGATAAGTGACACCATAAGACGAAACAACATTAGAATAATTGGGATTCCAGAAGAAGAAGAAAGAGAGAGGGGAGCAGAAGGTATATGGGAGAGAATTATTGGAGAGAATTTCCCCAATATGGCAAAGGGAACAAGCATCAAAATCCAGGAGGTTCAGAGAACCCCCCTCAAAATCAATAAGAATAGGTCCACACCCCGTTACCTAATAGTAAAATTTACAAGTCTTAGTGACAAAGAGAAAATCCTGAAAGCAGCCCGGGAGAAGATGTCTGTAACATACAATGGTAAAAATATTAGATTGGCAGCAGACTTATTCACAGAGACCTGGCAGGCCAGAAAGAGCTGGCATGATATATTCAGAGTACTAAAGGAGAAAAACATGCAGCCAAGAATACTATATCCAGCTAGGCTATCATTGAAAATAGAAGGAGAGATTAAAAGCTTCCAGGACAAACAAAAACTGAAAGAATTTGCAAACACCAAACCAGCTCTACAGGAAATATTGAAAGGGGTCCTCTAAGCAAAGAGAGAGCCTCAAAGTAGTAGATCAGAAAGGAACAGAAACAATATACAATAACAGTCACCTTACAGGCAATACAATGGCACTAAATTCATATCTCTCAATAGTTACCCTGAATGTTAATGGGCTAAATGCCCCAATCAAAAGACACCGGGTATCAGAATGGATAAAAAAACAAAACCCATCTATATGTTGCCTACAAGAAACTCATTTTAAACCTGAAGACACCTTCAAATTTAAAGTGAGGGGGTGGAAAAGAATTTACCATGCTAATGGACATCAGAAGAAAGCAGGAGTGGCAATCCTTATATCAGATCAATTAGATTTTAAGCCAAAGACTATAATAAGAGATGAGGAAGGACACTATATCATACTCAAAGGATCTGTCCAACAAGAAGATCTAACAATTGTAAATATCTATGCCCCTAACGTGGGAGCAGCCAACTATATAAACCAATTAATAACAAAATCAAAGAAACACATCAACAATAATACAATAATAGTAGGGGACTTTAACACTCCCCACACTGAAATGGACAGATCATCCAAGCAAAAGATCAACAAGGAAATAAAGGCCTTAAATGACACACTGGACCAGATGGATATCACAGATATATTCAGAACATTTCATCCCAAAGCAACAGAATACACATTCTTCTCTAGTGCACATGGAACATTCTCCAGAATGGATCACATCCTCAGTCCTAAATCAGGTCTCAACCGGTATCAAAAGATTGGGATCATTCCCTGCATATTTTCAGACCACAATGCTCTGAAGCTAGAACTCAATCACAAGAGGAAATTTGGAAAGAACCCAAATACATGGAGACTAAACAGCATCCTACTAAAGAATGAATGGGTCAACCAGGAAATTAAAGAAGAATTGAAAAAATTCATGGAAACAAATGATAATGAAAATACAACGGTTCAAAATCTGTAGGACACAACAAAGGCAGTCCTGAGAGGAAAATATATAGCGGTACAAGCCTTTCTCAAGAACCAAGAAAGGTCTCAGGTACACAACCTAACCCTACACCTAAAGGAGCTGGAGATAGAACAAGAAAGAAACCCTAAACCCAGCAGGAGAAGAGAAATCCTAAAGATCAGAGCAGAAATCAATGAAATAGAAAAAAAAAAAAAAAAAAAACAATAGAACAAATCAACAAAACTAGGAGCTGGTTCTTTGAAAGAATTAATAAGATTGATAAACCCCTGGCCAGACTTATCAAAAAGAAAAGAGAAAGGACCCAAATCAATAAAATCATGAATGAAAGAGGAGAGATCACAACTAACACCAAAGAAATACAGACAATTATAAGAACATATTATGAGCAACTCTATGCCAACAAATTTGACAATCTGGAAGAAATGGATGCATTCCTAGAGACATATAAACTACCACAACTGAACCAGGAAGAAATAGAAAGCCTGAACAGACCCATAACCAGTAAGGAGATTGAAACAGTCATCAAAAATCTCCAAACAAACAAAAGCCCAGGGCCAGACGGCTTCCCGGGGGAATTCTACCAAACATTTAAGGAAGAACTAATTCCTATTCTCCTGAAACTGTTCCAAAAAATAGAAATGGAAGGAAAACTTCCAAACTCATTTTATGAGGCCAGCATCACCTTGATCCCAAAACCAGACAAGGATCCCATCAAAAAAGAGAACTACAGACCAATATCCTTGATGAACACAGATGCAAAAATTCTCACCAAAATACTAGCCAATAGGATTCAACAGTACATTAAAAGGATTATTCACCACGACCAAGTGGGATTTATTCCAGGGCTGCAAGGTTGGTTCAACATCCGCAAATCAATCAATGTGATACAACACATTAATAAAAGAAAGAACAAGAACCATATGATACTCTCCATAGATGCTGAAAAAGCATTTGACAAAGTACAACATCCCTTCCTGATCAAAACTCTTCAAAGTGTAGGGATAGAGGGCACATACCTCAATATTATCAAAGCCATCTATCAAAAACCCACCGCAAATATCATTCTCAATGGAGAAAAACTGAAAGCTTTTCCATTAAGGTCAGGAACACGGCACTGATGTCCATTATCACCACTGCTATTCAACATAGTACTAGAAGTCCTAGCCTCAGCAATCAGACAACAAAAAGAAATTAAAGGCATCCAAATCGGCAAAGAAGAAGTCAAACTATCACTCTTCGCAGATGATATGATACTATATGTGGAAAACCCAAAAGACTCCACTCCAAAACTGCTAGAACTTGTACAGGAATTCAGTAAAGTGTCAGGATATAAAATCAGTGCACAGAAATCAGTCTCATTTCTCTACGCCAACAACAAGACAGAAGAAAGAGAAATTAAGGAGTCCATCCCATTTACAATTGCACCCAAAACTATAAGATACCTAGGAATAAACCTAACCAAAGAGACTAAGAATCTATACACAGAAAACTATAAAGTACTCATGAAAGAAATTGAGGAAGACACAAAGAAATGGAAAAATGTTCCATGCTCCTGGATTGGAAGAATAAATATTGTGAAAATGTCTATGCTACCTAAAGCAATCTACACATTTAATGCAATTCCTATCAAAGTACCATCCATTTTTTTCAAAGAAATGGAACAAGTAATCCTAAAATTTATATGGAACCAGAAAAGACTGTGAATAGCCAAAGGAATATTGAAAAAGAAAGCCAAAGTTGGTGGCATCACAATTCCGGACTTCAAGCTCTATTACAAAGCTGTCATCATCAAGACAGCATGGTGCTGGCACAAAAACAGACACATAGATCAATGGAACAGAATAGAGAGCCCAGAAATAGACCCTCAACTCTATGGTCAACTAATCTTTGACAAAGCAGGAAAGAATGTCCAATGGAAAAAAGACAGCCTCTTCAATAAATGGTGTTGGGAAAATTGGATAGTCACATGCAGAAAAATGAAATTGGATCATTTCCTTACACCACACACGAAAATAGACTCAAAATGGATGAAGGACCTCAATGTGAGAAAGGAATCTATCAAAATCCTTGAGGAGAACATAGGCAGCAACCTCTTCGACCTCAGCCGCAGCAACATCTTCCTAGGAACATCGCCAAAGGCAAGGGAAGCAAGGGCAAAAATGAACTATTGGGATTTTATCAAGATCAAAAGCTTTTGCACAGCAAAGGAAACAGTTAACAAAACCAAAAGACAACTGACAGAATGGGAGAAGATATTTGCAAACGACATATCAGATAAAGGGTTAGTGTCCAAGATCTATAAAGAACTTAGCAAACTCAACACCCAAAGAACAAATAATCCAATCAAGAAATGGGCAGAAGACATGAACAGACATTTCTGCAAGGAAGACATCCAGATGGCCAACAGACACATGAAAAAGTGCTCCATATCACTCGGCATCAGGGAAATACAAATCAAAACCACAATGAGATACCACCTCACACCAGTCAGAATGGCTAAAATTAACAAGTCAGGAAATGACAGATGCTGGCGAGGATGCAGAGAAAGGGGAACCCTCCTACACTGTTGGTGGGAATGCAAGCTGGTGCAACCACTCTGGAAAACAGCATGGAGGTTCCTCAAAATGTTGAAAATAGAACTACCCTATGACCCAGCAATTGCACTGCTGGGTATTTACTCTAAAGATACAAACGTAGTGATCCGAAGGGGCACGTGTACCCGAATGTTTATAGCAGCAATGTCTACAATAGCCAAACTGTGGAACGAACCTAGATGTCCATCAACAGACGAATGGATAAAGAAGAAGTGGTATATATACACAATGGAATACTATGCAGCCATCAAAATAAATGAAATCTTGCCATTTGCGATGACATGGATAGAACTAGAGGGTATCATGCTTAGCGAAATAAGTCAATCGGAGAAAGACAATTATCATATGATCTCCCTGATATGAGGGAGAGGAGATGCAACATGGGGGGTTAAGGGGGTAGGAGAAGAGTAAATGAAGCAAGATGGGATTGGGAGGGAGAGATAAACCATAAGTGAATCTTAATCTCACAAAACAAACTGAGGGTTGCTGGTGGGAGGGGGGTTGGGAGAGGGGAGTGGGGTTATGGACATTGGGGAGGGTATGTGCTATGGTGAGTGCTGTGAAGTGTGTAAACCTGGCGATTCACAGACCTGTACCCCTGGGGGAAAAAATATATGTTTATAAAAAATAAAATTAAAAAAATAAAAGAAATAATTTAACATATGCTGAGTCCTATGAAATATTTTAGATAAGAAAAAAGAATAGCTCCATCCTCTGAGAACCCTACCTCCCATTTATTTCAGAGTAATATAAAGTGAAATATTTGCTTAGAGGGTTTGTTTTTTTTTTGAAAGATTTTGTTTTTTTAAGTAGGCAGAGAGGCAGGCAGAGAGAGGTGGGGGAAGCAGGCTCCCCACTGAGCAGAGAGCCCAATGCGGGGCTTGAACCTAGTATTCTGAGATCATGACCTGAGCTGAAGGCAGAGGCTTAACCCACTGAGCAACCCATGTGCCCCATTATAGGTTTTAAATAGAATGGAAATTTTTATAATCCTTTTATGGGAGGATGATAGCAAACCCTGTATAACTGCTATGACATACCAGTTCATACCCACCAAGAGGACTATAATCAAAGAGATGAACAATGGCAAATGTTGGCAAGGATGTATAGAAATTGAAACTCTTATACATAGCTCACGGGAACATGAAATAGTGCAGTCACTTTGAGACAGTTGAGCAGTTCCTCAAAGAACATAGAATTATATGACCCAGTAATTCCATCCCTAACATTTACCCAAGAGAATTGAAAACATATGTCCACCTCCACAAAAATTTGTACATGAATGTTCACTGAAGCATTATTTGTAATAGCCAAAAAAATGGAAATCTTTTTGAAATATCCATCAATTGAAAATGGATAAACAAAATATGGTATATCTATACAATGGAATATCATTCAGTCATAAAGAATAATAAAACATGCTACAAGATGGACGAAACTTTAAAATATGATGCTACATGAAAAAAGCCAGACGTAAGAAGCCACATATTACATAATTCCACTTACACTAAATGTCCAGAATAAGCAAACCACTAGAGGTGGAAAACAGATTAATTGATCTGGAGAGAGGGTGGGGATGAGGAATAACTGCTAAAGGGGGTCAGAATTTTTTTGGAGATACTGAAAATGGAATTGGAAATGTCCTGGAGTCAGACAGTAGTGATGGTTATACAACTTTGTGAATATATTAAAAACCACTGAATTGTACACTTTTAAAGGGGTGAATTTTATGATGTGGGTTATAGTTCAATATTTAAAAAATAAGTGTATAAGTGAGAAACTCATATTAGGAAAATAGTTCTGTTTTGGAAAAAAGAAATTTTGTCTTATAATCTAAACTTCTGCAGTTTAAAAGTATTCATTATATGATAGTGCATATCAACTGTTCCCTGTTCTTTACAAAAGATGAAATAAAAATTAAAAAAATGAAATTATAGGATTAATAATATATGGTCTCTACCTGCATAGTTTTCCCTGTACATTGAAGTAGACAAACAGGTAAATAATTACACTATATGAAATACATAGAAAAAAAAGATGTATATACAAGGTATAATAACACAGAGGAGAGATGACCTAATTATGGGGAGTGTCAGGGCTTAAGGGCCTTCAAAGACATTATAAGTTGATCTGTTATTTATTTATTTATTTATTTATTTATTTGAGAGAGAGCACATGAGCAAAGGGGAGGACTAAAAGAAGGGGGAGAGAAAGAGGGAAAGAATCCCAAGCAGACTCCACACTGAGCATAAGCCCCATGTGGGGCTCGATGTGGAGCTCAATTTCATGACCCTGAGATCATGACTTGAGCAGAAACCAAGAGTCTGATGCTAACTGACTGTGCCATTCAGGCACCCCAAGCTGATCTGAGTCTAGATGGAAGATACACATTCAACAGATACAGAGGGTGTGGAAACGTATTCAGAGACAAAAGGTCAGAAAAACCATGTCCACCTCATAGACCTACAAGTCATTCTTTTTGGGCCAGAAATGTCAAGTGTTTGACATCAAGAAGAGCTGATGAAGTTCACATGTTTTATTCTTACAAGGAATCATACCGCGAGCTTTTCTGTAGGAAATGGAGTACCATCACAGATGTTATTTCGGAGCAGTGAAATGTTCAGATTTCAATCAGGTAAATGATGCTGGCAGCAAAGTGGGCAAGAGATGGAGGAATACAAGAATGGAAATGGAGAGATCCTTACAGGAAAAATGCTTGTGGCATGTCAAGTGATGAAGCACTGTTAGTAGGAATGGAGATAAGCAGACCATTACAGAGATACTTAGAAAGGCCCGGTAAGCTAAAAGAAGAGGAAGAATTGAGAATGATTCATGTCTGGCTTAGACAGGAAGGGCTTCAGCATTTGTATTGTTTGCTTTCCTAACACAATTGCATTTAAATTGTATTTTTGAATTTGAAGTGTCTGTTCTAGGTTTAGACATCTAGTGTGTAGAATTTTGGGTTTGCAGCTTTGGGGAGAAAGTATTTGGAGGTAGTGGGTATATGAATCGGGAGGAGGGTCCTTAGCACATATCTGAAGTATTGGGAACAGATAAAGTTGAATAAGCAGAAATGATAGGAAAAAAAAAAAAAAGAAGAAGAAGAAGAAGGCAAAGACCAGAAACCGTTAGAAGCCTAGATTATGGATAAGCCAGAATATGGTCTGGCACATATTGCTCAATAAGTATTTGTCAGATGAATGGACAAATGCCTTCATGTTTGATCCCAAGAATGAGGGGATAAACATGGAATCATGGAAAGAGGGATGCCATTTTCCAGTTTTATGTCGCAATTAGAAATAAAGTCAGTCTTGTTCTGCATTGATGGGCATAAAATTTTGAAAGTTTTCAGCTCAAAAAAGAAATTACTGAAGACATTAATAAGAATACAATGGGGACTGAAGACTGATCCTTGTTGGGAAGAGAAGGAAAATCCAGCAACTAAGAGAGATAAGCAAGCAGCCAGTGAGTTGGGGTAAAGGGAGATCAGACAGTTGCCTTAGAAACACAGTGAAGAACATGGAGAAGGGATTGTCACCTGTGCCAAATGCTGCTGATAAGCCAAGTTGAATGAGACTAAGAATTTTATACTGGTTATACCATAGAGGTCATTTGTGACCCTAACAAGCACTCTTTTCTGGAATGGATGTGGAATAAAGCATAACTGCAATGGGTTCAAGAGACAGTGGTGTGGAGGAGAAAAAGAAGTGGGTTTGGGTGAAAGATCCAAGTAGAGAAGGAGAAAATGAAGAAAACAGCATCAGAGATGGAGCACCACAAAAGGGAGCAGAGAAATTAACGGAACTATAGTGGGATGTGGAGTCAAAAGAGGGCTTTTTTTAAATAAAAATAAGGTAAAAGATATTACAACATGCTTTTATGCTGATGTGAATAATTTACTGCAGAAGAAAGGATGATGCAGAAGAAAGGGTCCACAGAGCCTCATGGAAGTGAAGGAGGAACTGTATTTGACACAGAAGTGAAAGGATAGGAGCCGAGTTCCTGCAGGAAGAGCAGAGGATCTGGGTCCAGATGTAGGAACATTGATAGATTAGGTGGAACTTAATTTAATTTAATTTTGCAGATAAGAAAAAAGAGTAATAAATGACTTCTCAAGAACCAGGAAGCCAGCATAGCTAATTTAATTTCTGTCTAAACTTAATGTGACATACATTAAATGTTGGTCTAAATAGCATCATTACTTTAAAATAATACTGTTATTTTTGTCAAGTAATTTGTCTCTTAGGAACTGTAAGAATAAAATGGTATAAAAGTTCGGATACAGGAGGTCGTTGGTTTTTATGTACCAAATAATATGAAAGCAATTACATTGGAATCTATGTAAAAGAAATTTTAACACAACCGGAAGATTTCTAGGGTCACTTGACTAGCTTAACATTAAACAGGAAGCCATCAATAGCAATATTTACTTTAGGAATACATATCCAAATCAAACAAGCTCAGAGGGGTACATTTCCTTGCAAAATAAACAGAAAATGAATAGCCTAATAGCTGTCCTCACAGTAACGGTATACTTGCAGAGAACACTTTTGAGGAATTACAATTTATTTTACTTAGGGGGCATTCAAAAATCCTTTATCATTGAATATATGAATAGATGAATAAACCTTGAAGAAACAGTGAGGAGCTTTCTAGAGCCTATGAATAGTTGAATTATTCTTCTATTCATGACTTATATCCCCTTCTAGAACAGTGCCTGTCTGGGACCTAAAGCAACAACTACAAAACAAAGCAAAAATAGTTTTATAAACTCTAAATCCGTAAGTTTTTATTGAAAAAAAAAAAATACCATAAGGGATACACTTACTTACCAACGTCAGGCTTTTATTGGATATTGGAAAGAGGCTTGAGCAGGCAAGGTGAGAAAGGGTTCCAAAGACATTAGGAAATATTATTTTATAAATGTAACACTCAGTGAATGTTTGAGATGATAACCCTGATCACTATCTCTGTTTTGCAACTTGTTTTGCAACTAGATTTTTTTATATAGTTAGTGATTAGGTTTTCCTTACTGTAAATAAAGCAATTGGGATACTGTCTCAACTATTTGTTCATTTTCCAGTTGGAAGGTAGTTACCAAATGATCAATTGGGGACAATACTGTGATTATATGCAAACACATTTTGAGCAACAAAGCAGATATCCTGCTACTTATTCAATTTAAAAAAAATAGAATTACTGTTTTTTGCATAGTACATAAATACAAAGCAAATGCAAAATACAAAGAAGAAATCTCTCTGAGACTCCAAATGTCAATCCTCTAGCTTACATAAGAGTTGGATTTGTTTTAACCCCTTTACTCCAAATAAATGTGCCATAAATACTAGTTGGGAAGGAAAACAAGCAAACTTAAAAAATAATCTTTCTTTACAAGAAAAGAAATGCCGGTTTTTTTTAAGTTTATAATTTGATTATTGGCCAAAATAATCACTTAACAAATAAAACCATTTAAGATTTTAAAGTAAATTTGGGCCTTATTTTATACTCAAGAGCATATTTATTCAAGTCACAAGCATACTTTTGAAATCTGAGTGTAACTAAAATGATAATTCATAAGTTGCTAATTATTCTTTCCTTCTAGTTCTTTAAACCAGATGGACACATTATTTTAGATTAATTGTTTGAGGTAGTCTCAATTTGAAACCCTATATTGATAGTTCTGTGATAATTTAAATTCAGAATGGTTTTTAAAAATCATGTATACTATTATCATCTACTCAAGTGTCAAATGTTCTTAGTGCTTGAAACAAATTGTAATGGCTCTGATTCTAGCGATTTTCTTTAAATGTGCCTAAAAAATAATTTATGGTATTTTCTTAATTAGTTGGATTTTTAAATTCTGTAAGGATTTTTTTTTAATTCAAATCATTTTGCATGATGTTAGAAATATGCAAGAGTTCTATAGCACTCCATACCTAAATTACATACTCATCTTCACTCTTCACTGTCCTTTGCCAGGTAGATTATTACTTGGGTTTCTTGCTATCACAGGAAACATATAATTTCACAAAACACACAATGTACAGTGTCAGGGAACTAAAACTTGATGACTTCAGATGAATGGGCATATTTGAGTTGGCAAGTTTTTTAACCAATTAGGTCTTTAGGGGGTGTGTATATGGCTCTGTGGACCTCTAAGTATAAACTTCTGGGTTTGCAACAATCTCATCATATTGATCCCATGAGAAGGACTGTCTTTTTTACTTCTTTTATTGACTCAAAGCCAGAATGTACTGATAGCAGAACTGTTGATGAGAATAGAATGTTGATGGTTTATACGTTGGCATACTTTCAGCTCTAAGTGATGGAAAACCCAACTAAAACTAGTTAAGCAATCAGAGATTTATGGGCGCAGTTGACTAGAAGAGAAGGAGGTGAAACCTTCCAGGGGACAATCCTGCAGCGCTAGAGGTCTCTTCCCACTCTAAACAGAAGCTTCCTCTTCAGAGTACTAGCACAGTAGCAAAACTGTGACCAAAGAATGATGGTAATGTCTAGAGGAGCGTCACTCTGAGAATCTCTGTCATTGTGATGATGGGTCATTCTTTGATGCCCCTTGAGAACCTCTCCTCATGTTAATTAGATCACAGGTCATCTCTGGCACCCGTGGCTTGTTCTAGGGATGGCGTTCACCTAAGATGTAACAGAACCACCCTGGAAGGAATAGTGAGCTCAGGTTCTCCTGAGGCCCATGGGAGGTGTGAGGAAGGGGAAGATGCTTGAGTAAGGTCCAGGTACTATTGGAAAGAAGAGAGAAATGAATGCTTATGGGCAGCAGAAATGTCTATTTCAAATGGTGATGGGTGATCCTATATAAAATATAACCCCTCCAAAAATCAAAACCAAGTAAAAACTCTGAGAGAGCACTACTCTTCCATAGGTAAAGAAGAATGTTTATTTTGTAGTTTTGGAATCATCATCAGGAGACTGTCTCTTTTTTTTTTTTTTTTTGTCAATGCTGTCTTTCAAATACATGGTGTGTTTTCATCCTTTTCGCCAAAAGGAGTTATATACCACGTTGGTCATTTCATAGCTACTATTTTTTAAATCAGGCTGTAACTTTGGAAATGGTATCAAACGTTTTCTTTGCCTCTCCCATGTGTTACTGTGCATTTCAGACTATGTTTTTGCTAACCTTCATTGAACCAAACTTTAATGAGCCCTTCTCCCAGTTTAAAGCACTGTGCTAGGGGCTCCTTACCATCCATCATTAGCTATTGGCATATGTATAGTTTAGGGAATTGGTGAAGGAGGTAAAGTTTATGCGGGATATACTGGGCTAGCTTCTGATAAGATTTGTTTAGCGTGATTAACTGATACAAAATAAGAGATATGTAAACTGTTGTTATATTACAGCTTATGTTTATGTCTTGCTTTTGTCACTACACTAAATGCATTCAAGCGTCCTACTAACATTCATCCTTCACTTGCTACTTGGTTTACATAAGATCTTAATTAACACTTATGAAAGCAATAATATGGTTAGAGATCCAACTATTATTATAACCTGGAAGAAACTCCTGAACCCTATGAACGTATTTCCTCGTTTATAAAATAGAAATAAAATCTATGTCACTGAATTGTGGGGAAATTTAAATAAGATAAGCTATGTAAAATCATAATGTGTGCTATAAAGTAGGCCATCCATAAAGGTTAAGCAACTTCTGGAAAATGCCCATTGATGGAATCTCCCAATTAAAGAAGCTGATGTTATAGGAAGGTGAGGCATATAAATGCATTTCCTTTAATTTTATGGAATTACAAGATTATTTGTTTGATTTGTTTTTAATGAAGAGCAACAATAAAGAATACAGAAACTGAGGGGAAAAAAAGGAATATAGAAATTGGTGTTTAGTTTCAGATTCCAAAAAATACATAAGAAGGAACCTAGAAATTTTTTTCCTCTTTATTTTTCCAACAGAACACAAAGATGTATATCCAGTGTGATCTGCTCCACAAACTTAGAGAATAAAAATTGATGCATATCTCTTATTTCGTTCCAATTAATCCAATCAGTAAAAACAAAACTTATTAGTGGAGAGCTCAGTATATCCCTTTAAACTTCACTTACTTCTCCCCAGAGTTTCTTTATCCAGTAAGTTACTAAATAAGGTGTGATTAGGGGGCAGTATGGTCAACAGCATGCTTTGAACATGAAACTCAAAACTTGCCATTCCCATGATCTATCCCAAGTTTCTTCTATTTGCTGCTGGGCCTCCCTGAAACTCAGGTATCAGGACATCCTTTATAATTCTCTGCTTGGATTCAAGACTGTCCACCTTTTGAAGGGCAAACTGGTAGGTAGGTTAAACTACTTAAGACTGAGACTGCCATGAGCTATAGTAAGTAACATGCCTACCTCAAAAGCTTTGCTGACTTTGTATTTTTATCTTGGCTCACCCCTGAACAACCAAAAGAAAAATGCTTGATGAAGTCTAATCAGAGTACCTAGCCCACTTAAATATTTTAGACAGTCCTGACTCAGAAAATAGTCAACCATAAAACAATGGGAAGCAAAATTTTCCATTATCTAATGTGAGTATTTATTCATTTGTAACTTGACTGGAAAGTACCCAGAATATTAGGTTGAACCATATGAAATTGACAATTTTTCTAATGTTTTAACCTTAAAAATGGCAATTTCATATGGTATGCCATAATATAAAGTCTGATAAGGGTGACATTACAAATTACAGTAGCATTCACCTGAAGTCTGGTGACCCCCCCCCCCAAAAATACTCTTCACTCCCCACCACCTACCAGCAGTCATATTTTAATGTGTTGGGTATCTTCTGTCCAGGCCCATTCTCTACCTTTCTTACCATCACTCTACTCTGTGGTCCTGGAGCTGGCCTTTATGAACTGGTCTAGCCATATGGCATCCACTTGGTTTAGATAAGTAGAAGATCAGAGGGCAGGAGGACAATGAGACAGGAGTATTTATTCACCCTCTTTCTACTCTACCAACTCATCCATGGTTATCTGCATTCCTTCCTAAAGGCCACAGCTCTTGTCAGACAACTTTACAAATAGCTCCCCTCAGGATTCTGGTCCTGGGAGAGACAGTGGTTCTCAGCTGTTGAGTCCTGGGAGAGACAGTGGCTCTCTGCTGTTGAGTCCTGGGGTTCTACACCATCCCTTATTTTTTTATTTCTTTAAACACTCTTCACACTTTTATAATAATTCTTTTACCAGGTTTGAGCTTGACCTCTGCTTTCTTCAGAAAGCCTGGATGAAACAAAAAATCATTTAAGCTAGGTTTTCCAAAATTGTACTTCCCACACATGAAACCATATGTCATTTGGAGGGGGGGTATTTCCTCTCAGCACCCCTGGAACCAGATGGAGGGGGAACGGTATTCCAGGTTGCAGACTCAGCCATGCCCACACGGAACTGAAGGAGTCTTCAGATGATTCCAACCCCAACCTCCATGTCTTCCACCTGAGATTCCAGATATGGCAGATTAGAGATGCTGCTGGACCTTCTCTGAATCCCGGACCCACAGAAACCGTAAGACACAACAATCTATTGTTGCTCTAACCCACCACATTTTGAGACAATTTGTTACACAGCAACTCATAACTACTCCACTTGTCCTCTCTAGTGTTTGTGCTTTCAGGAGCTCCTGGTCTGTTTCTCTTTCTCACTCTCCATCATCTCTGATGTCTGTGAGAAGAGGAGGCCCCAGCAATCACTGAGCGCAGTCACACAGAAATGAGTCGCTCCTGGGGCGACTCATTTCTCCTGTTTTCTAAGTCTTTCCTGGCAAGACTTAACAGTGTGAAACAGGGGTAAAGAGCACACACACTACAGCTGAACATTGTGGTTTCTAGTGCTAGTTCAGCCACTTACTAGCTGTGAGTCCTTGGGCCCATTATGTAACTTCAACACCCCCTGGTTTCTTCCTCTGTAAAATGGTGATAATAACACAGAGCTGATAGTAGTATTAGGGTGATTAAATGAGTCATTATTTGTAAAGGTCTTACAAGAGTGTCTGGAGGGGCATGTGGGTGGCTCTTTGGTTAAGTGTCTGCCTTTGGTTCGGGCCATGATCTCAGGGAGCTGGGATGGAGCCCCAAGAAGGGCTCCCTGCTCAGCGGGGAGTCTGTTTCCCCTCCCCCCTGCTCCTGCACGCGCCCTCTCTCTCTCAAATAAATAAAACCTTAAAAAAAAAAAAAAAGAAGAAGAAGAGTGCCTGGAATATAGAAAGTGTAATATATAAATGCTTGTTAAAGAAAATAATGCAGTGTGTTAGAGAATAATGGCTTCCCTCACAAACAAAGCAAAAGGGTAAGACTTACTGAATCCAGAAAACCTTAAGGATGACCTTCAAAACTTAGTCTTTTCTAAAGTATTTCATTAAGAGTAGCATGCTACGGGGCACTTGGGTGGCTCAGTGGGTTAAAGCCTCTGCCTTCGGCTCAGGTCATGATCTCAGGGTCCTGGGATCGAGCCCCGCATCGGGCTCTCTGCTCAGCAGAGAGCCTGCTTCCCTCTCTCTCTCTCGCTCTGCCTGCCTCTCTGCCTACTTGTGATCTCTGTCTGTCAAATAAATAAATTTTTAAAAAATCTAAAAAAAAAAAAAAAAGAGTAGCATGCTAATTACTTCATAGAAGTATATAAATGTACTGTTTCGCTAGGCAGATTTTTCTGTGGCTATCTGAAGAATAATCCTGAGCCTCTTTCCATAGTCTGTAGCTTTCTCCCCTGCTCCTGAGACATGTGTAACAGGTCTGACACATGAGCTGAGATTCCAACAGGAAACAGACAATGTCCTTAAACTGGGGTAATTCAGGATAGTTTAATTAAGGGGCTAGTTTTAAAAGGTGAGCAAGATTTAAGAAAGTCACAAACAAAAGCTAGTAGAGCTAGGGATAGCAGGGAGCCATTATCTCTGATAGGCTAGAAAGCATGAATAGCTATATGGAGAGGGCTGCCTTCAAGACACTCTGTCAGAGAAACATGGCCAACCAGTGATGACACAGCTGGGAGGTTACCAGGTGTCTGCTTATTTACTGCTCCATAACAACACACACCCCCAAACTAAGGAGTGTAAAACATTATGTATTATGCTCACCATTTTGTGGGGCAGAAATCCTGGCAGGTCATAGCAGAGATACAATGCCTGGAGCCTCAGCCTCAGCCGGGGTGGCTTGAAAAGCTGGAAATGTCTGCAACAGATTAGTAGGGGTCAGATGCTTGGGGTCTTAGTTCTGCTATTGGCTGGGTTTCCCGATTCTTCACACACTGGATCTGTTGGGGTTGCAATGTCCTCCAAGTTGGTGTCTTCACTCACATACCTGCCTGGAAAAGTTGGAACAGCTGGGCAATGGCTGGCATTGTTCTCTCTCTCCATGGGGTCGTCTCTCCCTACAGCCCACTCCAGCAGGGCAATCTCGTCAGATTTTTTTTTTTCAAGATTTTATTTATTTATTTGAAAGAGAGAGTGACTGAGACAGAGAGTGTGAGCACGGGATGGGAAAGAATCAGACTCCCTTACTGATGAAGGAGCCTAATGTGGGGCTCAATTCCAGGGCCCCGGGATCATGACCTGAGCAGATGGCAGATGCTTAACTGACTGAACCACCCAGGTGCCCCTGGGTTGTCATATTTCTTACGATATATATCAGATCTCCAAGAATGAATGCTCCAAGAGACCTGAGCAGATGGGAGCTGCAAGATTTCTTATAATGACTAGCCTCAGAAGTCCCAAAATGTCACTGTCCTGCACTCAGTTGTTTAAGCCAATCATTAGGCCAGTCCCAATGAAAGGGGAGAGGAGAATCAGATTTTACCTTTCAGGGGAGAAGTAGCAAAAAATTTGCCACCATGTTTAGTCCATCATATTGGGCTAATAAAAATTCTGAGCTCATTCTCTTCCTACCTCATCATTTCTTACTGATGTTCCCTGTTAAACAAGGCAACCACTAGCCAGAGGGCAAAAGACCTTGCTGATGTAATGTTTATAGATCAGCTTCCCGGGAACACAGTAGGACCTGGGGGGACAAAGAGAAGATATTCAGTATGTCCAATGACTTTCCTAATGCTCACTGCTTACTTTAGGGCTTTCGAGCACTGTGCCAGAGTTATGTAGGAGTATGTTCTTGAGAACATAGGAATGACCCTGAGGACACAGAGAATGGTGTAAGCCCTCCATTACCTTCATTTGTACCTCCCACCATGGTACCATTTACAATTGCAGTTTTAATCAGTGTTCACACGGAGTTTTCACTTGGACTAGAATTTCATTTCCAGAATACACCCTCCATTCCTGTTATATCACTTTTTCAAAGCCTACAGGAAAAATGGTCTCACCTCTGGTTGGAATCCCCTCATTGAAAGTGAGTCTTACCTTAGGGAAACCGGCAACACGCCAGTCCATATGTGCTAGTATGTTGAGGCTTGGGGTTCAGTACATTTATACCTCAATAGTCTAGCAACATTAGACCTGTGCCTGCCCTCGTCCATCATGAAGTTTGCTTTAAAAAAAAAAAAAATGTGGGTAGAGGGCCGGAAATGGTAGAGTCTCAGGGAAGGCCTTAAAAATTATATCCTACATCCTCTTTACTTTCTTGTTTATCTTGGAAATCAAATAGTTAATATCGTCTTCAGCAAAGACTAGTAAAGCATTCATATCAGACTCCATGACTGGCTGAAAAGAGAGAATTACAAAATGAATTAGTAACACCAAAGAGGGGAAACTGATTTCAGAGGATAGATTTGCCGTAAGTTTCGAATAACATGCTTGATTTGGAGGAAGGAGTTTGATGGGAAAATGATGCTAGAATCCCCATTATATAGTTATTCTCTCAATAAGAATTATTAGTAAGAGTTAAGAGTGCCTGGTGTAGGAATTAGTAAGAAGAGCTTAGTGTGCCTGGGTGGCTCAGTCAGTTAAGTGTCTGATTCTTGATTTCAGCTCGAGTCATCACCTAAGGGCCATGGGATCAAGCCCAGCATAAGGCTCCCCACTCAGTGAGGAGTCTGCTTGAGATTCTCTTTCTCCATCTCCGTCTGCCCCTCCCCCTGGCTCTCTCTTTCTCTCTCTCTAAAACAAATAAATGAATCTTAAAAAAAAAAAAAAAAAGAATCATTGAGCTATATGCACTGGGCACTCTAATTATTAGTGTTGTATATTTATTATATCACTTAATAGTCACAACAACTCTATGTGGGCTGCTCTTACTTGTGTTGTAGATAAAGAAACTGAGGCATGTAACAACTAAAGTTGTTACATAAATTCCCTATGGTTTCGCAGCTGCAAATATATCGCAGATGATACAAACTTCCAATCTAGAGAACAAAAATCAGTCCCATTACTTTATAATCATTTCTTATTTTATAAAAAGAAAAAATGTATTTCCCATCAGACCATAGGAGGAGTGACTTTTGGCTGTTTAAAATATACAAAGAAACAAATTCCCTCTCATCATAAAATAAACAAACCAAAATATTGTCACTAGTGAAGAGACACAAGAAAACTAATTCAGTCTCTGAAAACATTCTGAAGAGGAATTTACCAAAATGTTTTCAGCAATGGCAACACAGTTTATAAAAATATATAGCCTTCCAAGGTAGCTACTGCAAAGAGAAAATCACTGGCATTGATAAATTCTAGAGTTTTAAAACATTATTGAAACATTTTTCAGATTCCTAGCCCTAAAATAAGAGATTATGCAGGACTCTCATGCTGGAATAGCTTATGAGAAGCTTCTAATTGATGCACTCAGTGATTTCATCGGCAGAGAAGAATGAAAACAAATGAACTTGAAGGCATTGGGGTCTGTTCTATGGATGTAGTTCCTTCTTTCTATTGATTTATTGATTAAGTCTCTTGGGACTGCAATTATGTAAAGACAACATTTTCTGTGAGCATCGCTAGAAAATTTTACCATGGAGCTTCTAGATTTGAATGGCTGCAAGTTATTCCCTTTCAATACATTGTTAATTTCCCTATAAGAAAAAAATGGGAAAATGGAATCACTGTGACTGTATCTGTGAAGAATGAACTTCTATTTTAATCTAGATTTCTATACAGCCTTTGTTTATTTAAAAAATACAACTTTTTCAAGGCATGGATCAAATTTGAGTGAAAATTTTTGCTAATTTTGAAGGCTGCTTGAGTTTTGCTAAATTGATTTTCATTAAATTATAAAACATAGGTTTTTTAAAAAAGAAAATCAGTTCAAAGAAGTTTACCCAAAAGATGAAAATTATCACCGTTCATGAGGTTCCTTCTTTTTCTCTTGCTCAATAATTAAACCACACTTTTCCTTAGAAACTTGGGAAGAGGCAGGCTCCACCATGGTGTCTACAAAAAGACATGAGATTTCTAAAATGAGACTGTCCACATCAACTGAAAATTTTTTACCTGTAATTTATATTTTTTAAAAAAGACAAGTGATTCTCTAGACTAGAAATTCAAGATCAATAAATCTCTGTTTCTCCAGATTTTCTTTTAAAAGTACACATTTTTGTTCCTCCAACATTTAAAGAGTCTATTTTAAAAGACCTACTTTTAAACTGGTTTTTAGTTAAGTGTGTCACACCTGGATACAGTTGGCTTAAAAGTGTTTCAGTCCTTGCTATTTCTTTCTAAACTAATTATTTTATTTTTAGTCATTCTGACTAGTGCAGGATATTTTCTCCAGAGAATGGAATCTCTCTTTTAATAGGAAAGTGGATGATTGGGAGGGAGACAAACCATAAGTGACTCTTAATCTCACAAAACAAACTGAGGGTTGATGGGCGGAGGGGGGTTGGGGGGGTAGGGATATGGACATTGGGGAGGGTATGTGCTATGGTGAGTGCTGTGAAGTGTGTAAACCTGGCGATTCACAGACCTGTACCCCTGGGGATAAAAATATATTATATGTTTATAAAAAATAAAATTAAAAAAAAATTTACTCAAAAAAAAAATAGGAAAGTGGATGAGAAGAGGATAGATATGTTCCGGGTCTGAGTATTTATGATATATGTTATGTTTCTATGAGCGGTTAATATTATTTATCAATGAAAACCACATAATCGCTCTGTTTAACATACTCTCCATATGCAGGTGAAAGGGCAGTGAGGAACCTGAAGAGCCCTTGAGATCAATCTGTCTCTGATACAGGACTTCAAAGCATTATCAACAGATGGTTGTCCACCCCACTTGTAAAAGTCTCTAGGGAAAAATTCCACAGTTGTTTTTCATCATAAATCCATCTGTGTCGCATCCTTCTGTCAGGAAAGTGTGTCTAGTATCTGTCCAAAATCCCTCCTGTTTTCATGGAAGTCCATTTCCTCTATGTGTGACCTTCGCTAATACAAAAAACAGCTGCTCACCATCTTCTATGTAATGTCTTTTCACATGGATCAGCCTTTGTATGTCAAACTGAATTCTGGGCTGCCACAAGAGACTTAAGTAGAAAACCCTATGTTTGATTTGGGAAAGAAAATGCTATGTACTGATCGGAATAATTGCACCATTACACAGTTTCATTATTCATAAGCTGGCTCGGTCTTTGAAATGAAAAATTATGATCTAATTTAAATTCACGCATTTAAGATACTGGGCTGATACCAGCTGTGCAACAGTTTGAAGCGTGTATTCCAACACTGTCCTCAGAAAACTTTCACAAGAGCCCAGGGCTGCTGAGAGTAAATGTGATTTTGTTAAGTGTGATAAGACTTCCAAGACCATAAAAAGACATAACCCTTCCTTAAAGATCAATTACTAATGTATTTACATACACTATACAAAGATACTGCCAAAGTAATCTAAGAAAACTTTTTTTTTTTTCAAATTGCCCCCACAAATATTTATTTTTGTGCTACATCTACTCACTATGCTTTATGACACAGTGTTATCCTAGAAGGATTCCTGAGGTGGCCTCCATGGATCCTTCTGGTGTTCATACCCTGTTGTGATTCCCCTCCCCTCATGTGAAGGCAGAACCTTGACTTGCTCCCAACAAACAGAATATGGCAAAGGTGATGGGATGTATGTCATATGTGAATGTGTGGTTATGTACATAAGATTATAGTCCCATCTCACTGGGGTCTCTCTTGCTGGTTCTGAGGAAGCAGGCAGTCATGTTAGGATAATGAAGGCAGGGAAACAAAGGTGCTTCTTGAGGTACAGGGTGGCTCCCAGCCAACAGCCCTTTAGGTCTCCAGCCAGAACTCAGCAAGAAAAAGAATCCCTCAGTTCAACAACCACAAAGAACTGGATTCTGCCAACAGACTGAGTGCACTTGGAAGCAGAACTTTCTCCCACCGACCCTTAGATGAGATTGCAGTTCTGGCTGACCACCCCGATTGCCTTGTGAGACCTCCCCTGAGCACAAACACAGTTTATTATTTTTAAAAGACTTTGTTTATTTGACAGAGAGAGAGAGAGATCACATGTATGCAGAGAGGCAGGCAGAGAGAGAGAGGGAAGTGGGCTCCCTGCTGAGCAGAGAGCCAGATGCTAGGATTGACCCCAGGATCCTGAGATCATGGCTTGAGCCAAAGGCAGAGGCTTAACCCACTAAGCCACCCAGGCGCCCCAGAAAACACAGTTTAGCGGAGCCTAGACTCCTTATTCACAAAAACTGGAAGATAACAAATGTGCATTGCTTCAAGCCACTAATATTGTGGTAATATTGTTACAAAGTAGTAAATAACTAGGTCCTCAATCTCAAACTAGGTGTGTTTGTTTGGAAATCCCTCAATCCGATCCTCATGTTTAGATTTAGATTCAGGAATAACATAAAAGTGATATTGTGTCCTTCTCAGAATATCCTATTAAAAGGTGTGTATGCTTGGTTTGTCCCAGTATAAGTAATATTAGAGACCACTTGCTTAGAAAGGTATCCATAAGTTCTCTCCATTGTAAAGATACTATTTCCCCATGATAACTAATAAAAAACTTACAAGGAGATACTTTAAGACTAGTAAAAACCCATTCATCATCAAACTCTCCCTGATTAGTTTTAGCAAACATCAATGATTCTCTTACTACGTAACTCCTTTTGTATTTATTAGTTAGCATTCTACTGTAAGGGACATTCTCTTCTTTCCTATTTACTTACTTATCTAGTGATTTATTTATATCAGAGTGAAATTACAGTTTCTTGTTTTAGTCAGTTGTTAAAATTTGTTACTATTACTGTATATTTTGATATTCCAATTGCTCTAGATTTATCCTTTGAAAACTCTCTGAAGATACATCATCTGCCCTTCTGATTTATTGCCATCATCTTAAACCTTTCTAATTTTCTAGCTAAACAAGATTTTCCAGGCTTATCTTATGCTTTTTGTGTCCTAGATCTGGATTTTTTTCTCCAAAGAGTTCTGATTTCTTTTAAAGTGAGGAATGGTATTTAGAAACCAAAATCTGGGTAATAAGTGTGCTCACTGCTACCGAAATGTCATTGCTTCTAGTACTTCTCAGTGACAGAGCTGAAATAGATACAGAAATATATTCAACAAAATATGTGTAAGACAAATATACTAAAAATACTGGGAAAAATCTTAAAAGACTGGAATAAGTGGATAAATATACTATGTTCATGGATTATAGGACTCATTATTATTAGGATGTCAATTATGAAAATGTCTTAGCATCTTATAAGGCTGCAAATCTATATATTGGCTGGAATTGTGGTCACATCTGGGGGCCAAATGGGGAAATATCCACTTCTGTGCTCACACAGGTTGTTTGCAGAATTTAGTTCCTTATATTTGTAAGACTGAGGGATTCATTTTCTTACTGACTGGAACTCCTTTGTAGGCTGTCAGCTGGAGGATCCCACAGCTCTTATAAACTGCCTGAATTTCCTCATCATGTGGGATTTCTCCACATGATATAACACATACATACACACACACACACACAAACACACACACACACTTAATTTTTAACCTCCAATTCCATTCAACACCACAATGTATCTTCTAGTCTTCTCCCTTCAATAGTGTGAAAATTGGAACTCATTATAAATGCAAATATATTAATTTTCTGAAGCCTTGAATATACTGTAAGGTTGCAAAGGGGACAGAATATATTGGTATTTGAATAAAAATATATATGGTATTTGAATTAAAAAAAACGAGGCAGGGAAGTTTCGTGACTTTAATAATTCACATTCCTTTTTGGGGAAAGGAATTTGATCATCACAGATTTATTTTTTTCTAGTTGTATGAGCAGAACCTCAACAGTAGAGGTAGGTAAAAGTCAAATCATGCAGAACTTTGTAAGCTACTTTAGAGAGTTTGGGTATTATTCTAGTACAATGGGAATTGGAGACCTTTCTGTTAGGCCTCTATTGCACATTTGTTTGTGTAAACACCATTAACAGCTTTTTAAAAGTTATTTTCTGGTAATGTTTATTATTTACTCAATCTTCAACTCATTCTAAAACAAGATTGGAGGTGCTTAGTGCAATCTATACCAGTAAGTTAAAACATTAAGCAATCTAGCAAATAGGGATAAAAAATAAAACAGAGCTGGGAAACAAGAGGTCAGGGTGAAGTCACCTTTAAGAACTTTAAAGTTACAGAGGTTTGTTACAAATTTTATCTGAGATTTCTGGAGACTAGAACAGTTTGAAATAACTCATCCCCCAATCTCCTGTGATATGCTCACTTCAAATAACAGGCCTTCACAGGAACCCCCAAACTACCATGTACACCACACAGAATTCAGACTCATTAATGGCAGAATCCTCGGATTGTTTTTCTTGCACTAACTTTTCAAAAAACTTTCTGGTTTCTGATAATTTAACCCTTTCAGTCTAATAGAAAAATGGACAGGGAGTGCTTGTTTATTTAACAGCAGCCAACTGAAGCAAACGATTCAAGCCAAAAATTCACTCCATTTTTGTAGGAAAGTATAGTTTTAAATTGTAATTGACCCTCTGTTAGGAGAAATACATGGATTTCCACAGGGAAAAACTGAGCACTGAGGACAAAGTCTCTAGTTCACGAGCACTGTAGTCACACATCAGGATCACAGTATTAAATTAGAGACAACTTGCACATTAAAATCTGATATAATTTATCACACGTTATTTCACATTCTACTGCTTTGCTTACTTTTTGTTGGTTTCTGTTTACTTGCATACATCAGTAAAGTTTCAGAAAAACTTCAATTATAGAAGGACAGTTATTTAATGCAGGAAGAATAAACAATTGCATTGGGAGACTGGAAGACATTTTGTAAAGTTCTTATACTATCAATTTAATTATGTATTTCTGTGTAGTAATACTCATTCTATGAGTAATGTCTTACATTCTTGCCAAGAATATTTTGAAAGGACTTTGTTAAAAGTATGTCAGCTAAATCACTATGGGTATATCACCACTAATGGTGTCATTCATACGTTGTGAAACATACAACTCCAGATCTAATTTTGTCCCCAAATTAGGTCATTGCAAATTATCATATTAAAACTGCAAATTGAGGGACAAGGAGATGGAGATGAGAACAAAGCAAAAGGAAGACACCAATTCCTTTTTGTAAAACATGATTGGGATAGGACAAAACAGAGTAGAAAGGCTGAGCCCTTTGAAACGGATACTTTTTTTGTGGGGTGTGTGTATTAATTCCGTTTAAATATAAATATAATTAAACTTCGGCTAACCAGCCCGCTCCGCACTGTACCCGGGTAGCACCTGTGCTCTCAAGTTAACCTAATTGTACAGAGGTGCCCGTTTTCTAACTTCATACACAAGCCATCACTATTATTTGAGTTTTCCTTTTTCTTTTCCCGGAAAGTCTTGTTCCAGTCATGAAAAGGGTATGTTTGATGCAAAGACACGTAGTTTATAATTATTACTGTCGTTATTACTAACATATTAAGTACGGGAATGTCTTTGTTGGAAGTTACCCACCAGGGCCTGCAAATCTGCGGCACACACTTCCCCACCACCCCCCGCCCACCGCCCCCCACCGTGCCCGGCGCTGGCTAGGCTCGGAGAAGGTCTATCCCTGCACCGTTCAGAACCAAGCCCTGGGTTGGAGGAAAGCGAGGCGCGATGGTCATTGTTCACTCAGGCCTGAGGAAAAGTTGCCAGAATACCAGCACCTCTTACTTTTGGCGAAAAGTTCCCCTAACTCCAGCTTTCAGCACTTGGGATGGGCGCACACATCGCGACTCTCCGTTTCTTACTGTGGGGCACTCTGCAACACACCCAGAGTCACCTCTGCGCGCTCCACTGGAACCCGCTCAGCACACAGCGCACCCCAGCGGCGGCGTGGCCTCCTTCCAGCCATGGCCACTTAGCTTCCGGAGAGCTAGCCAGTTGCCTCCGCCGCCGCCTTAGAATCTGGGGACCCGACAGACTGCAAGACCAGTTTCCGTTGGACCCCAGGGAGGACGCGCGGCTGCTGCGCCTGCCCCCACCCGCCACACCTGGGAGCGGTGAGGACCAGGAGAGGCGGGGCGCGGCGAGAGGCTGGCGAAGTGCGGGAGCGGCTTCGCTGAAAGCCAGCCGGACTGGAGCAAGGAGGAGGGGGAGGGTCTCGAGGCAGAGTCCTGCTACTCCGAGGGAGGGACCCCAGCTGGGGTGGAAAACAGCACAAACCAGCTGCAGAGACGCTGGGCGCGGATCATGGAGCGGGCCAGCCCTGGCTCCGGGGGGTCGCAGCTGCAGCGGGACCAGGATTGCGTGGAAGCGTGGCTGGATGACCACTGGGACTTTACCTTCTCTTACTTTGTTAGGAAAGCCACCAGGTAAGAAGAGGACCCCTGGAAGACCCACCCGGGGCTCTGAGAGTGACCTGGGGGCGCATCTCTCTCCCTTACTGAATATTCCTCTTCCTTTACCATTAAACAACCTCTGTTCCCAGGCCCTTTGCTTTTGAAGTAGGTCTTTGGAGCTGTTAGGGTGTAAAGACCTTGACTTCATGGCTAGTACAGTCGAAAAGCCCAAGTGTGGGATTCGATCTAACTTGCTCACAAAGTTCAAATACAGAAATGTACATGCGGACGCCCCCCCCCCACCCCCAGCCCCAGTCACATACCCCGGCTGCCCTGGTATTCCCTGAGAGCATGATTATTTACATACGTCCGCGCTCACGGGCCTTCCCGCAGCCCTTCTCTAGCCTCCTGGTACCCCTAAATATCCTTAGCCAAACCAAAACAGTTTTTGAGCCCCTTCCCTGCAGCTCCGGAAGCACCATTTCCAACTCGGTCCCAGCGGCTCCGCTCCTCCCCTGTCCCCCCTCGCTCTGGCCCTTGGCGGGGCGGGGAAGCCGGGGTAGGGGCGAGACCACGAGGAGCCCAAGGCAGCAACATGCCGGAATCTTCCCAGAGTAAGTGCTGTCGCCTTTTGCCCCCCTCCAATCCCTTGCTTGGCCCGGGCCCTTCCTTTCACTCTTTTCTTGCTCCCAAGGCGGCGCCGCTGAAAGGGCTCCGCGGAGGGGTTCGCGGCGCGCACACAAAGGTCGCTGGGGAGGCGCGGCTGGAGCGGACAGCGGGGGACCGACGGGTCCCGCGCGGCCCCAGCCGACCCCAGAGTCCGGCTCTTCTTGGTCCGGAGCCAAGCGCCGGGGCGGCCGCTGCGGACCGCGGGGAGGAGGGCTGCCTGTCCCTTGGGAAGTGGCTGCCGGGGGGGGGGGGGCAGTTGGGGCGCGCGTGGGAAACGCTCGCTGTGGAGTTGGGGAGGAATTGAGGCTGAAGCCGAGGAAGGAGGAGCTGGAGCAGAGAGTGCGAGGCGGGCGGATCCCCCGAAGCCTGAGGAGTTGGTGAGAAGCCGCTGGCCCGGGCAAGATTCCTCACGCGGACTCAGGCCGACTCCTGGAAGTGCCTCTTTGGGGAACGGTCCCGAACCCGCCGCCGCTGCCGCCTTGTCCAGGCAAGGGCCGTCGGGCAGCTGACGCTGGCTGCCTTGGCCGCCCGGAAAGCGCGCTCAAGGCGGTGATGGTAGAGCGGCCGGCCAGGGCAGGGCGCTGGGCTCCCACCCGCGGGCGCTCGGTCTCCGCTGTGCCGGGCGCTCCCCGCCAGGGGGCGGCGCAGCGCGGGGCGAGCGGGCGGCAGCCGGCGGTGGCGCGGTGGCGGGGTCGGTAAGGGAGCAGGCTTCGAGTCAGCACCTCACCTGGGCACGTCGTCGCCCCCCGGCGCCTCCTGGAGTCCAGAGTCTGCGGAGGCCGCATGGTCTGCACTTCGAACTTCCCATGTTTGCTATGTTGCCCTTTGGAGACAAAACAAGGTAGTCCCTTCAGCATCGCCCCCACCCCCACTTCCCACTTTCCCTTGGGGGCGCGGAGCTGGGTGTTGGGTGATGGCGCCCGGGGCACAGCAAGGGGGGGATGCTTCACTGAGAATGGACTGTTTGATATTTTTGTCTTCCTTTATTCTTTTACGGTGAATTACTTGGGATCTGTGAAGGGGCTCGTTTTAAGGCTGTTTCTCCTAACGAGTTTGTGTCGATTTCATCACTTTTGGGGGTTTTGGACTGAGGCGACAGCTTAGGGCAAGTCTTATCTCTTCCGTTTAATTACTCCGCCCTCCTTTCAAAGTCCTCTTACCCCGCTTTGGTAGTCTTCCTTCAAAATCCCAAATCTGGAGCAACCAGAGGATAAACCCTGAAAAAAAAAAAAAAAAGATTTCTTTTCAAAGGACACTTTCCTGCGAGTTTGGGGTGAGGCACTAAGGCCATCTAGATCTGGAAATATTGATTGTTGTGGGCCCTCAGTTTTCAAAGGTCACCTGCTACCCGAGACCATCTGTCCCTAGTTTCCTTTCACCCTTGTCCACTTCCACTTCTCTGTCCTTACTGAATGGGAAGGGGGCAGGAGAGCCGGGCTGATATTTTTCAGTGTGTCGGGGTGTTCTTTGGAGGTGTTCTGTAGGCAGATTATTAGTAGTTGAAAGAAAAAAGTGATTTGTCTTATAAATCAGCATCAGTGTCCTCTTTTTTCCCCCTCTCCCTTTAGAGACGGAAACTTGGGATAGTTTGGTGATCGTTTCTAAGTAGTCATAGATAAGAACACTTCACTCAAAGCCTGCTGGTTCTTTGAAAGTAACATTTTACTGGAAGTTAAATGGAAAGGGTTAAATTTAATTTTCTTTTCACCTTTTTCTGCCAAGTAGCATTCGACTAAAATCCTCATTTCTCAAAGTTACACTGTTCACTGTAAAATTTAGATCATCTGAAACTCTATCTAAAGACTTTTTTTGGCTATGGTTTTTATATTATAGTTGATGTTGATAATATGACAAGTATGTGTGTACATGTACATTTTTATATATTTGTAAGAGTTTATGTTGAGTGTAAGTTGAAAACGAAAGTGTAAAATATTTAAGAGTAGTACAGGCCCTCATTAGGAGATATAAAGTGCTGAAAGTTGTCAGTTTAAAGAATATAACCAATATAGTCAGAGGTTCCTGTTTGGGCTTATATTTGGTGGCATTAACTGGAGATTTAAGTTTGAGAGATTAGACAGTAGTTGGTTATAAAAATTCCAAACTTCTAAACCCAGTGTGATTGATATGGTTGTGGTAAAAACTTATTTCAGATGGTCTAACTCTACAGCTAGGGTCTTTTTTTTTTTTTTAACTGGAAGCTGTTACTTTGCTTTTTTCCCTTTGTTACACTTTGTAAGCGTAAAATGAGTACTGTATGTGATCCAGGACCCCATGAAACAAGATAGTTCTGTAGAAATATTTAACATGTTTTAAAATTTTAAATAAATTTGGAGTCACTTAGATTGGCCATCTGTGCTTGTAAACAGGTATGTTAATGGAACTATTTCTACTTTATTCGATTTAATTGTTGTCTTTGGACATTCATGCATGCTTTTTTATCCTATCCCTGGACTGAATGATCTGTACTCAGTAGTTGTCATTGAACAGAATGAAGGTTTCTGGCATTCCTAATTCTCATTTAAATACCTGTGAGTTTTCATTGACCTTGAAAGAAGTTCTGCTGCTGTATTACGTTGTTTCCTATAACTGTCTTCAAATACAGAGTTAAGCACCTAGTTAAAAGCTGCAAGCTTGGGGCATAGATGCTTTTGAGTAATCACAGCCTGTTTATGTGAATTTGAGTGTCACTTGAACAATTCATAACAATCTATTGGCATAAAAATTCATTTGAGACTAGTAAACTACAACATATGGAAACTCCCACCCTCAATTCTAGACAACTTTGCAGTTCTACCCCCCTGAGATTCTTTGTTAATTAAGGGCTCTAATCTTCATGCATTTGCAAATGAAGGCTTCTTGGTGCTAATGCCACTTTAACAGCTGTCGTTGTTTTTGACAGCATTTTAAAATAATGTTACCTTTCATTAGTTAACTAATCATTTCTGCCATTGTGCATGTTTTAGATCATTTAGTATTGTAGGGGTAACGTGATTGACTTTTTATTGCTTTGTTTTGTACTAGGCAAGAGCTTGAGAATATTTGGCATATAATGGAAATAGGAGTTACTAAGTGAGGACAAGTTTTTATGACCGCTTGGATCAAAGTCCAGAAACAGAAGTTTTACACTTCCATGTAGCTTTCTATGATAGACTTTTTATTTGACACTGCAGAACTGTGCTGAATTAGTTGACATTCTGGGTCCTGTATTTGGGATTTTTTTTTTCTTTTCTCTTCTCTTTCTTACTTTTTTCTTTCTTTTTTTTCATCATTTTTTCTTATCTCTAAAAACTGTAACATTTTTATTTGCAAGATATTTATACTAATCAGATGATTGGATATAAAATAAATATTGCCATCCACTTTTTAGAAATACTGTTTCTGTAATTGTATAGGAATATAATTTTTAATTTTCAGACAAATGATTTGCTAAGCATATTTTATTAAGCTGTCACTAGTGTTGAAGATAATAAAACCCTGTGGTTATTGACTCAGTCTGACTTTAATATTATTTATAATATTTTTATGATGGTAATTCTGATGCAGTAATGACCTTTTCTTTTCATATGGCTTATAAGCAGGGTTCTTTTGGCCAACTTTAAGCTGTTTTTTAGTGCCCTGAAAGTACTCATGTGTATCAAGTTCTTTCCTCCTAGAAGAAGTTATAGGAACCCCTAAAATGATATTTTTCAGTGCCCTTCCAACGATAGTGTTCTCAAGGTTTCAAAATAAGATCCACTTTAAAGTCTGCAGTGCAAGCTCATGAGTCCTAACAATGTGGTAGAATTATTGCAATGACAAATAGTCATAGATGAATATCTTAAAATAAATCTATTTGCTTTGCTAACAAAAACTTAAGTAGGCATATAGTACAATTCAGTAACTTTTTTTTCAGATCTGTAGAAATCACCAATATTTTCATAAGATCATGTTTCCAACACCTCAAGGTGTACAATTTTTAGCATTTTGAATATGTTGTGCAATAAAGTTTTCTTTTAAAGTAATTCCACCTAAATATTTAGATATTTAAAATATCTGAAATTGGCTTTTAGGTTTTATAGGTAAAGTCTGTATCTTCATCCTTATCTGATTACAAAGAATGTCTAAGATACCCCTTCCTTTAGATTTGAAACACAAATTAACTTAGAACTTTGCTTGAACTTCCTAATGCATTTTAATAATGCTCAGGAAAGATTTCTTCTGTAATTGAAAAGGCTACACAGAACTGTTTGGTGTTTATTAGTTTATAATTTTTCAACCTAATAATTTATTAAATCTGTAACTGTTATGTTGAGTTATATTTGTTCTTTGTTCTCTGAGCTGGTTTTAGGATCACAGGCCCTTTCTACGATGAAAGCCTTTGGTAAGGACTGCAGGGCAATTGAATAAATCACTGGGTTGGTTGATCGTGGAGGGTTGAAAAATGAATTTAGGATAATTTCTTGAATTTCTGAATTTAGGATGCAGGCTAGCTACTGACTTTGCAGGACTTCCTGTGAAATTAGTTTAGCTGGACAGATGTAGATTCAGTTTGACCAGTGTTTACAGCTGATTGATGTGGTCTTGGAGATATCTGTTATATCAGGTGTTCAGTAAAAAGTCCCTGTGAGCTACATACCTAGGAATAAAAATTGAAGAAAGTATTTCCAACATGAGTCATTCATTTGTTATTTAGCCCTGTAATCTTATTTATTGACTTGGCATTCCCATTTAATTTGAATTTTATATATATATATATATATATATATATATATGGTGATATAAATGCTTTATTCATTTTCTTTAACTGGTAGGAATTTACACTTATTGCTAACCAAATGTTTAAGGCAGGTAAAGCAAACTGAGTGTTAAGTTCTTAAGAATCATTTTGCTAGGGATACCTGGGTGGCTCAGTCAGTTAAGCGTCTGCCTTTGGCTCAGGAAATGATCTCCGGGTCCTGGGTTTGAGCCCTATCTCTGGCTTCCTGCTCTGTGGGGAGTCTGCTTCTCCCTCTGCCCCTCCCCCTGCTTGTGCAGGAGCACACGGGCATGCTCTCTTTCTCTCAGATAAATAAAATCTTTCATTTTGATAAGTATTCTAAAAAACTTCTAAAAAGCTCTTAAGGATATCTATTTATTATTTCTCTGGTTTGTAATTTGTACTCAACATACTTTTTCAAATGTTTTCTGCCATTGCTTTAGCTTCTGTATTCTTCAAGACTTTTCCCTTGATTGTCAATTTTAAAATCAACCTTTTGCAAATTATCTTCTCTGAATAATTTTATTAAATCTAAACTTGGGAGAAGAAAGATCCCCCCTCTAGTATCATATCCCTAGTGATAACTATAAAAAATAGCAATCATTATTTCTACTCTTTGTTGAATACATATGCCAAAGTTGTAAGAAAAGGTCCTAATCTTTTAAGCTGATGAAATAATTAAAGCACACACACACACACACACACACAGGGTTTTTGAATTAGAGGGATCATGTAATCCATTGTTTCTTACACTTAAATAATGTTCCTTTGTTAAAAAAAGACATTCTTATTCATCTCTAGTATATTAGTTAGAAAGTGTTTGGTCGTAACTACTTCAATTCATACAAAATTGACTTACATAATTAAGTACGTGGAGATTGTTTTGATTGTAAAATTCAGCTGATCAAATATTGTCAAGATTCTGCTTGTCTTTATATCTTTTTATCTGGCCTTCCTTCAGTCCATCCACCCATCCATTCTTTCTTCCTTCCTTCCTTTCCATCCATCCATCCATTCATACTCCATTTTTGGGCCCTATGTTGTGTTGGCTTTATTCTGTATGCTTTCATTATATGCTGGAAGCTATTTTCAGGGCAACTTTCTATGGGTCTTAAAATTCTCATGTTAGATAAATACCTTGTTATTTATGTCAGTCCTTTCAAAATTACACTGGCCTTGCTTGGGTCATGTGCCTGCTCTGGACCAATCACTGTGTCCAGAAGAATAGGGTTATCCAAGTACTTTGATGTGGCAGGTAACCTGTAAGATGAAATGCCTTTAGGGGACAGGGAATTCCCAAAAGAAAGTGATACAGACACACCCAGAAGTTCCAGATATCGATCACACCTAGTGTTGGACTTCCTTTTATTTAATGTTAGTTAAATGTGGAACTCTTAAGAGTAGGTATAATTTAATCATAATTACAGCATTTTCCCAATTATAATACCAAAATAAATTTATAAGTTAACTGTGAATAAAAGTGGTACATCTCCAGCCAGATGCTAATTGACAGCATTTATTAAATCAACATGGCAGAGTGAAGATGGCGCTGACTGCCCAGTAAAGGGTTTGGTGAGGTCAGCTCACCTTTGCTACAGTTGCCCTGATGATTCACTTCTCCTACTGGGTCTGCTCAGTCACCAAGCTTTTATTCCCATAGCACAGCATACCAGCTTATAGTTTGTACTTGATTTGAAAGCATATTTGCATATATTAAATTTGTCTCTTTTTTATTTTCTCTTTTATGCTAGAACCACGGAGCTATAGTGTGATTGTAAACATAAGTATAAACCTGGTAGAATTGCAGGACAGTGCTTGATTTTAAGGTGGTCATCCCAGTCTTTTAAAGTATATGTCTTTCACCTTTTTGTTTTGTTTTGTTTTAATTATCATCATTGTGAAAATGCAAAATTAATAGCTTTTCATAGAAAAATTACAGATATTCAAGACATACTTGTTTGGGACTCTCAGGCTTTCACATACCTCAGATTGAAAAAGGCGAAGCCAGTGCTATCTTCCCTTATATCAGCTACAAAATGAATCAGATTATGTATTTACAGCGTCGGTGTCTGTTAGTTATTATGCTTCCTTTCAGCTATAAGTAGGTTTTCCTTTAAGGAATATTTTTCACATATGTGACTGTGAATGCACGGAAAATTACAGAACATGTTTCGTTCAACTCTTGGTCAAATTTGAATGTAAAACCATAAGATGCAATTCTGTATTTTATTTATATTTGGTCCCAGTTAACTTCTCAGATGTTTTCATAACTAAAGTGAACTTGGAAATACTGAATAACTTCAGGCAGAGCATTCATTTCCTTTCCATGACAGATCCAGGAGAAGTAATCACTATAAACTCAGCGTAGAGATTATTCAAGGGTATCACTTGGACGTGCTCCAAATCTTCCCAGGTTCATTTAATAGCCTGTTATAGTATAGTCATCTTTTTTGTCATCTAAGCCAGTGCTTTTCAAAAGGGTTGTTATTGGGGGTGCCTGGGTGACCCAGTTAGTTAAGTGTCTAGCTCTTGATTTTGGCTCAGTTTGTGATCTCAAGGTTGTGAGATTGAGCCCCACATCTGGCTTGATCCTGGGTATGGAGCCTGCTTAAGATTCTCTTGGGCGCCTGGGTGGCTCAGTGGGTTAAAGCCTCTGCCTTGGGCTCAGATCATGATCCCAGGGTCCTGGGATCCAGCCCTGCATCGGGCTCTCTGCTCAGCAGGAAGCCGGCTTCCTCCTCTCTCTCTGCCTGCCTCTCTGCCCACTTGTGATCTCTGTCAAATAAATAAATAAAATCTTAAAAAAAAAAAAAAAAGATTCTCTCTCTCTCTCTCTCCCTCTGCCCCTCCCATGCCCCCCCAAAAGAAAAGTTGGGGGGATGCTATTAGCATTCAGTGGTGACCTTTTTATGTTGTTGTGAGAGGCTGTTCAGCACACTGCAGGATGTTTAACATCTCTGTGGCCCAGACATTAAATGCCAGAGCACCCCCATCAATTATGATCCACATTTGCAAGTGCCTCCAAGGGCATATTACTACATACATATTGCTTGTGTTCTAATACTAAAAACATAGTATTTTGAACTGTTTAATATTGATTTCTACTGATGGTGGGTAAGGGCCCTAGGTGGGAAAAATCTTAGCTTCAACTGTAGAACTATCTCTTTAAAAAAGTATGACCTTAGGTGCTTTGTCTGCCTTCTCTGTAAAATGTAAATAGCATTATTTCATAGGCTTCTTAAGAAATTTAAAGGAGATAATGCATATTCCTTTCTCGTTTTTTAGAGTGAATTTCAGTAGTTTACTGTTTTACCTTGAGAATCATTAGCACTTTAAATATAATCATATATTTTAATAGTCATTCTTTTATTCTGGTAGTGGGAATTAGAACCAATGAACAGTGATTTCATAGATTTTAAGAGACCTTATTTTTTACGTGAAAATTAATTAATGATTTGAATAGAACCATTTATGGATTGTGTGAGGTTCTGGAAAGGGAATTTGAATGAGAGTCCAGACCTCCCTGTGTTGTCCACAGCCCAATCTGGCCCAAATCAATAACCCTGAGCTTTCAAGTGGGAGCGGGTAGGGAATCAAGGCAGAGAAATTCATTAGTGAGTTTAAAAATCTCTTTCCATTCTTTTTTTTTTTTAATGTAATTTGAGAGAGTGAGAGAGAGAGCACACAAGCAGGGGGAGCTGCAGAGAGAGAGAGAGAGAAAGAGAAGCTGACTCCCCACTGAGCAGGGAGCCCAACACTGGGTTGATCCCAGAACCCTAGGATCTTGACCTCAGCCTCAGCCAAAGGCAGCTGTTTGACTTAACCACTTGGGGCACCCCCTCTCTGAGCATTCTTGATTCTCACAAGGAGAACAGATTATCAGATTCTCAAATTAAGTAGTTTTCTTCTTTAACTACTTTCCAAATATGAGTAGTGGATCCAGGTCAAATTATGCAAGCGGTATAACTGAAACTATAAAATTAAGATCTAAAAGCAATTTTTGTGCTTTTCCTATAGATAATTTTGGCAGATTTCCATATGAGTTTTTAACCATCCCTTTCTAGACAGGAAATTAGTACACTTTTCCTAATCCTGGTTTTAAAGTGATTAATTCACACAACTTAAGAAAAAAAGCATTGGCTAGAAAGAAAAAAGGATTATGTTTTAACAGTAAACTTAAAAACATGGGAATGCATTGTGTTTTGTGCATTACTCAGGGCCTGCAACTTTTTACTGTTTTATCTGAGACACCCTGCAAATCTCCCCAAATGTTGCTGCTCAAGGACTTGCTGCATAGCCTTCCATGAAGCCCAGGCTTCAGCCTAGTTAGAGAAATTCCTCATGAGCCCCTTAGGATAGGAACTAAAATGGACCAACTTCAGTCCCCAAATCTGTAGCAGAGTGTTAAAGTATTATTTTGTCTAGTATTAAAACCATTCTCTAGTTTAGAATTATGGTTATTATGAAATATTGCTGTGGTTTTCATTACAGGTAGTTAGGTATATATTTTCTCACATTTGTTGTCAGTTATTTTATCTTCGATAATTTGAAAAAATCATCTTTAAATCTCTAATTTATTTTTGCAAAAAATTAATTTTTGAGTGATAATGGAAAAACAAGTTACGTTCTTGCATTTATTTTTCTGAGCTAAATGTTCAGCTCTTGATTCACAGACCTGTACTCCTGGGGCTAATAATACATTATATGTTTATAAAAAATTTAAAAAATTATAAAAAAATAAAATAAAATGTTCAGCTCTTTATTTTTATATATTATTCAGAAAATTATGTCATATGTAAGTGGAGTTATTAGTCTAGGGAGTCTTAATGTTTTTTCAGTTCTAATTTGAAAAAATACTATCATTAAACCAACTATGTTTTTCATATGTGTTTCTGTAGAGACATTAATGTTTCTAAACTAGGAGCTTAAGAAGCAGTGGCTAACATCTAGTTATTCTGTACAAGGCCACTGAATAAATTATTTTTATTTTTACAAAAAATTGGTTTTGAAGATACACTCCATTTAATAATGTTTGATTAACTTAAAAATAATAACTATCATATATTAAATATTGTATTGGACATAGAGTTTGTGTGTCCCAGACTCTGTGCTATCATTTTATATGCATTATTTCCTTTAATTTTTTACAAAGATTTATTTATTAGAGAGAGAGAGAGAGAGTGTATGTATGTGTGCATGTGCAAGCTAGGGGAGGGGCAGAGGGAGAGAGAGAATCCTCTAACAGATTCCTGGCTGAGCATGGAGCCCAACACGGGGATCAATGGATCCCTGAGATCATGACCTGAGCCGAAATCAAGAGTCAGCTGCTTGACTGACTGAGCCAACGAGACACCCCTACTTTAGTTTTCTTAAGTACCAGAGGGAGGTTTGTCATTATCTCCATTCATTTATGGAAAGAGTTAATAATGTACCTAAGGTTTTACTGTTAGAAAGAAGTAGCCCTGGGGTTGAAGCCCAAGTTTGTCCCACGTAGGGCGCTTACCCACCAGGCGCTACTGGAGTTTAGTGTCAGTGGTAAGGGAAGCAAAGCAAAGGCTCATAGATTTAATGTCATGTGGACTCTAACTCAGGAAAAGGTTCAGGTTTCTCCTAGGGCCATTTAATGTGCATGCGCATTACTAAATAATGGGCCTGGAGACTTTGCCCAAGTGGGTTTAGTTTCCATATATAATTTTAGAGTATAAAAAGTGGGAACTCTCAAATGACATTTTAAAATAGAATGGCTGAATATTTAGGTACTAGGCCATCACAATTATATTTTTAGTATTAGAACAAAAATACCCTAAGTACAGTATATTTTCAAGAATTTTTATCCTTTGATACATTATTTTAGGCAAAAATACCAAATACATTAAACTATTGCTCTACAATTAGGTTTCATTTAATTGTGTTTTTAACTTAGGAGAGTTACAGTGTTTATATCACAATTTTACTTTGCTTTGTAAATTTTTCTTCTTTTTTCCTCAGTTTTCCAGATGCCAAGAAATGTTATATAAAACCTAGGCAAAGTATTTTAATCATTTTCCCTTTTCAGGACATCTGGAATATTAAATACATATTTTAAGGCATTTCTGTCTTTTTTAAGATTCATTTTGTAAGATGAGTGAGCACTTCAACGTTGGTAGAAAGTTAAGTTATTGCTGCATAGAGTCCTTATGGACTCAGATACCTGTGTGCGTGTGTGTGTGTGTGTGTGTGTGTGTGTGTCTTTTGCCAATCGTATTTGAAATACTATGCAAGAGTTTACATCTCTCTGTCCTGTCAGTAAGTTGTGCACTTCCTACTTAATATTTTTAGATAGAAGGCATTTTGAGGAGGCTGTTACATATCTAGATTAGTGGAAAATTTCTAGAACACAAACTATAAATTGTAGTTTTCTTTCCTGTGATAGGTTTTTAATAATCTTGAGTAAAAATGAGAAATTGGAAAAGGAGGAAAAGTTTTGATTGTTAACAGCGTGTGTGCCTTACGGTTACCTTTCATATTTTCAGTGAGGATTACTAATCAACTTGTAATATTTTTAGAAAGAAGAAGAAGTGTACTCAATAAACAAACTTAAGTCTATTTTAATATCCATAAAAAAGGTATGGCTAGGTTTGAACCATTAAATTAAATCATTAAGTTAGTTGATGTTACCATTTTAAGAATGATACACTTTTCATCAACTTAGAAAAATATAAGCACACAGGGTTCTGCCACATTTATAATTTTGAGGAAATAAACTCTGTTATAACCACTGTAAAAAATGACAATTCATCTTCTAAGCTTTCCCACTACCCCGAGTTTTTTTTATCTTTTTTATCATTCACAAATGAATGAACTTGGTCATCCCTCTGTGTATTACTAAAGATTCAAAATGTCCAACTAGAAATATCCAGCTCAGCCTTTTCCTGCAGCAGCTGCTAGAACCCAGCTTCCTGGCCTTTTGAGTGCATGAACTCATTTGGTTTTGTAGGGCGCTCCACCTACTTTGTAACACCATTTTAAAGGGTGCAGTGCTGGTAGTGTTAATAAAGAACCTCAGTGAAATCAAAATGTGTTAAACATTACTCTTCATGACACTGATTTTTAAATCAAATTGCCATTGCATGAGCAGTTTGGACTGCAAGAGTCTTCCCTAAAGTAGAATATTAAGAAAATAAATTTCTGATTGGACTTACTAATATTTAAAAGGATTTGAAATGTAAAATTCAGGTCACATTTGTGACAAGTCATGGCAAGTTTTTGATAACTGCCGTTTAGCTTTATTTCCTGTCATCGAATTAGTATCAATATTTTGGGCTCTTTACTTGCTCAGTGTGGGAAAGTGTCCCGTTGTGAGCCTGAGCAGCATCTAAGGTATATACAAGTTTGAAACCACAGATGATACTCACATTGTGTTACCTGAGAGGAATAACTCCCAACATGGATTTTGGTACCCTCCAGGGTTTCTCTATTTATTTTAAGACATGCTGTAAAAGTTAAAAACAAACACACACAAAACGAAATTTTAATTTAGCCATTTAAAATGAGTACCACTCATTTATGAGGTAAGAAATTCTTTGTATCATAAAATAAGGAAGGATATAAGTGAGTGGAATTTGGTATGGAGAGAAGGAATGATTTGGACGGGATGTTAAACATCAGGATCTTGTCACTGAATGTAAATTTTTGGCACCGATTTTCACAACATTTCCCTTGACCGGGGCTTTATTTCAAGTGTCTAGGTCCTGTTAGCTTTCCCTTACAGCCTTGTAAAGTGAAATCAACTGAAAGACTTAAAAGAGGGCCGCCCTGCTTTTAATTGCTGACAGCTTTGCTGGGCAGTTAGCAAGGACATGCTTATCCACGAAAGCAGAGCCCCTAAGTGCTTGTACATTGGTTCAGAATAACTTACAGAACTGTGTCTCTTTCCTTCTTTTTGCTCCGATAGTTAGGCTGCAACTTGTATAGAGTTATGATAGGACTCTTATTTTTTTGGAAGAGGGAGAACTTCGTGGGATTCTATTAAGAATGCCATTCTGTAGTATCTGCTTTGGCCGAGGGCTTTGAGTCATCAGGTTGCCTGTAGCCATCCTGTTTCCAGACCTGTTAGCCCACTCAGCCTCTGTACACCAGGAGCACCTTTTTTCCCCTCATTGTTTCTCTGATTCTTAGAACTTTATGAAGAAAGGAACAGCCACCGCTTCCTACCCCTGCCTTGCATCTCCATTGGAATGAGTGCTTAGGGTACAGGAAATAGCAAAATCTTAAATATATGGAGGAGATTTTGAAATGCCTTTACAAGTGTTTTCTAATTTGATTCCTGTATCAGCCCTGCAAGGGTGAGTGAAGGAGTAAGGAGGTCCTTCTTCCATTTAAAAAAGAGGAAGTAGAGAGGGAAAAAAGTTATTGAGTTGACTGACCTAATGATCACCCACAGGCCTGTTGAGAAAGGAAGCCTTTGTTGGGGGGGTGGGGGTGTCTTCATGGCCTGTTAATACAGCTGCCCTTGTTTACAACTGAAAGACTGGAAATCCAGAGAAAGTTGTAAATGGTTCAGGCTCACTTCTGTGTAGTCTTATAGCTTCTGATGGCCTGTTTGGTATTCTTGATTTTATACCCTGCTGAAGACAGCACCTTGCACTTCATCAAGATGTCAGTAGAGATGGTATTTTCCCTGTTTTTATAGAAGATGAAGTTGAAACTCAGAGGAGGAAAATTGTTTGCTTCTGGACATACAATTCATTTGTAGGAAATCCTTAGATTAGATTAGAATTTAGGATTCCCAAAAACTTAGCCCCTTGATGCTTTGTAGTCCCAAGGATTTTTAGCAATTAGTCAGCCTCTCATTTATGAGTCAGTTATAATTTGTTTTTTCTCTATTAAATACATGGTGTGGTTTTGAGAGTAAAATGAAAGACCTTGATTTAAAAAGAAATTTTATACCACAAATCATTAATCTATAAGCTTTCCAAAGGTTCAGTTATTATACAAAGGATCACAGTGTGGTAGTCCTTTGTGCTCTTTAGATGGTAAAATTAGTGTTAGTGCTTTGATAGCCTGGAGCTCATTAGTATGCTGTATAGAACCTACCTTTTCTTTGTTGTCTATCTGCCAACAATTTCAGTTGGGGAAAGGAATATAGAATGAGTGGTGTGGTCAGAGGAAATACAGGATACCCAGTTAAATCTGAATTTCAGATACCACTTAGACTAAAAATTATTCATTGTTTATCCGAAATTCAGTTTTAACTGGGTGTTCTTTATTTTTCTTTGCTGAATCTAGCAACCTTAAGAATCACTGTTCTCTTGAACACATTCATTATACATATTTTTTTCAGTGCATTGTTTTAGATTTATAAAACATGACCTGATTTTAGAGAAACAGACCTGGGATTTTTTCAGGACACAATCCTTCAGAATCTTTATTTTCTGAGTCCTTTGAGACATTTTTTACCTCAATGGCTTAATGTGCCATCTTTTTATGATCTGAGTGCAAAAAATTAAGTTAGAGAATGTGTTATTTTAAGTGATCTTATTCTCTCTATGCCTTGTATGCTTGAATTTGAGTTTGACTCTTCTGGATGCAGCCAGAAGTTACAGAGTGCCTCCTTTGGGATAAGCATTGATGTTCTGGGAACATTTATATTCTTACAGGCCATAAGACTTGGAAAAGGAGACCTGGATTTGACTCCTGATTTTGCTATCAAATAGAGATCTTTGGTTCAGCCATTTATTTTTAGCTTCATAATTTAGGAAACAGGATTGTTAATGCCTGCCTTACCGGGTTTAAATAAAATGGTGCCCCCCTTTTTCTCCCAGTATCATTCATATAAGTACTTTTCAAAATCCTAAAAATTAAGGAAGAGAAGTGAAAATAGAAAACCTATCCTATCCACAGGAGTGATTTGCCCAGTCAGAAGTACCATCTAGGTTTCTTGAATCCCATCTGATGCTTTTTTTTTTTACCCTTATATCTGACATATTCACAGTTGTCTTTTCCATCTTTGTTCATTTGTATCCATTTACACTTAACTTCATATGTTGGCAAAATCCAATATGTATATAAATTAACTCCTGAACACAACATAAACTTCAGTTTTGGAGGCGTGGTCACTGAATGGTTTGCCTGGGGAATTTAGTACTCTCTGGTGTGCAGCATAGTGCCTGACACACTCAGATCTTTACCTTAGGAGAATAATTCATTCTGTAAGAAAAATGATATTTAAGCATGAATCCAATTAAAATGGGGAAAAAAAATCAGTAGAAACGATTGATTGCAACTTTATCTTGAAAACGGACCCAGAGATTATGAAAGTAAATTAACCTTGTCCTAGATTTAATAAAATTTATATTATAATGAATATTTCATGCTAAATTTTAGAATAAACAATTTTTAACAAAACTATTACATAATCAATTAACTTCTCCATGTTTGACTTTTATGACAGGGTGAGAGATTCTTTTTTTTCAAGAAATAGTTTTTCAAATTAATATTTTGAAGGTTTCTTCAGATTTTTCAAGGATATTTCTTAGTCTTGAAAATAATTATTTAAATAAAATTCTCTTTTCAAGTAACTTATGTCATTTTCCTTGTTGATTATTTTTGTATTTGTTAGCTGGTCTTTAATTGGGCATAGCCCTTAATTGTTAGTGGCATTGTATAATATTATAATTGTCATGTAATGTAATTGTAAAAAAAATAATATATTGTAATGGTTCTCCAACATTGATCTACTTCTAGAAATTCTGTATCTTATATAAGAATTTTAATTTTGATTTGCAGATTATTTGTATTTGTATAGAGACTGAAATATTAAAAAATTATCGGAAGAGGATTAATAGTCTTAAGAGGAAAGGCCCACTTCATATGGCCACCTGGGTCATACACTACAAAACTTTAAGGGATGTGTGATGAGAGAGAGATGTGAGAAATGATTTAATTTTATTTGTGGGTTGGTTCCTAAGTAAGTGTTTTGATATTATGATAATGTATGTTTTCCTGCATAAGCATATAACTACAGGGACTCAGATAATCAATAATGTGGTCATTATAATGTGGTCATGAGAAACCCCATCCCCCAAGACTGCTGGTTAATAAAAATTCTTGATTGAATGAGTGAATGTACAAGATCTGCTATTCCGGGGCTGCCTGGGTGGCTCAGTGGGTTAAACCTCTGCCTTCAGCTCAGGTCCTGATCTCAGGGTTATGGGATCAAGTCCCGCATCAGGCTCTCTGCTAGGCGGGGAGCCTGCCTCCTCCTCTCTCTCTCTCTTTCTCTACTTGTGATCTCTCTCTCTGTCAAATAAATAAAATCTTAAAAAAAAAAAGATCTGCTATTCCTGTATAATTTAATATTAAATTCCCTCACCAAGAAAATAGCTAGAAACAAAAACACTTGTGAGGCAGATACAGTAATAAAAAAACATAGAACAAAGAATTTTTAAGCACTGGCTCTATTTAAAACATATAGTAGGTCCTTCAGGTTATATGAGAATAAATTAACCATAGTCAGTTGAGACTTACATCATACCATAGTCAGGATGAGACTTACATCCAAGGAGTAAAGAATATTAACAGTTAAACCACAGTGTTGATTTCTTGTAACAAATATACCAGCATTCATATATTCAAAGACTGTTGTCCCTTTTGGTGTAGTTAATTTAGGAGCCTTACTTTTGATCCATTCACTTTACTCAAGAATTATTTATTGTAGACAGACTATGAGACAGGCATTTTCTAAGACAGACAAGTAGCTCTGATGAAATTTACATCTGGTTGGAGGGGACAGACAATAAAACAACAGATTAACCAATAAGAAAAATATCCAGTAAGAAGCATTTAGGCGCTGGGAGGTGAGAACATCATGTGTCAGAGGCCACTCTAGGGGGCATGACCAGGGAAGATTTGTCTGAGTGGAGAACATAGAAGCTATGATCAGCCAGACGTAGGTGAGGGGAGAACACTCTGGACTGGGGACAGTTAGAGCTTGGGGTGCTTGAGGAGGACCAGGGAGGCCAGCCTGGCCAAGTGGAACTGTGGTAGGGGATTAAAAGATTTTGGGTTTTGTTCTCTATTCACTGAGAAGCCAAGTAGGATAACTGACGATGTTAAGATATATTTTGTTCAAAGATTGCTCTGACTGCTGTGGGGAGAATGGATTGAATGGGGGCGAGTATAACATATAGAGACCAGTGGGGGCTTGTGGCCACAGTGGACTTGGACCAGGATTTAATGCAAGAGATAGAAATGAACAGATTGGGATATAAGGTTTGGGGAGGCACATTGATGCGACTTGACTTGGACATGAGATTTGAAAGAAAAAGAAATTTAGAGTAATTCCTACATGTTGATTTGAGTAACTAGGGAGGTGATGGTGCCCTTTGTTAATAGGAGGAAAACTGGCAGAGAGTGAGATTGGAGTAAGATGATGGGTAGGGCATTAGGAATTCTGTTTTCACCATTTTAAGTTGTCTGTTTAGATAGCTGCATGGATCTGTCATGTAGATATTTTGATTAAAAAAAAAAGTTGGGGGCGCCTGGGTGGCTCAGTGGGTTAAAGCCTCTGCCTTTGGCTCAGGTCATGATCCTGGGGTTCTGGGATCCAGCTCCTCATCGGCTCTCTGCTCAGCAGGGAGCCTGCTTCCTCCTCTCTCTCTGTCTGCTTCTCTGCCTACTTGTGATCTCTGTCTGTCAAATAAATAAATAAAATCTTTAAAAATATATAAAAATTCGGAAAAAAGTTGATCACCATTTTCCAATAAGAAGATAAGAAATAAATTGGACTTAATTTTATAATGGTAGCTGAAATAAACGCCTCTTTTATATTGATTTAACAATTTAAGTTACATGTACATATGTTTAAATCACATAAAATATGTTAATTTAGACATAGAGCTTTTTCCCTATCTGTATTTTACAAAACAATTTTAGTCAGAAACTTCCTGTACATTTTTGACAGCTTCACATGCTTTTTTGATATCAATGTCTTTGGCACTGCTACTGCAATTTTGGGGGGTTATGTAAGTGTTTTTTCTTAAAGGGATCTTTGAAAGGTTTTTATAACTGTATCTAACACTTGAAATTCTGAGGTCATTCTGATAATATCTGTTATTATTTTTTTTACCCATTCCTTTCTAGACTGGTACTATTTCAGAGTAATAGATATCTACCAAATAATACAGTGTTGTTCAAAACAAAATAATCAATAGAGTATCTCAAAAATGGAAAACTTAGTAGAGATTCAGAAATGAGTCAGCCTCTTCTTTTTCCCTCTGTATTCTTCTTTTTTCACTTAATAAATTGTGGAGATTATTCACAGCGGCTCATACAACAATTTTTCAGGACTGCCCTAGTATTCCATTGTATAAATGTATCATTATGTATTTAAACAGCTGGTCCAGGTAGCTTGTTTATCTTTGCTATAACAAACGGGTGCTACAATAAATAGTCTGGAACTTCTTTGGCCACATGGATAAAATCTCGGGAACAAAGGATAAATGCATTTGAAAATTTTTTAGAAATTGCCTGTTTACCTCCAGCGAGGTGGTAAAAAGATTTTTTTTTTTCTGGAAAAGTCTCTTAAGGTAGAGAAGGAATTTTATTTTACATCATTCAGTATCAGAAGATTGTGTTGATCTGGACCCAAGGCCCTCAGATAAAGGAATCCTATTTAATATATACATGCATGCAAATAAAGCATAATATTGAATGAATAATGCATTTTAAAATAAATTGTCACAAGACTGCATGCATCATATATACAAGAAAGATAGAAAACAAACTTGAATCTCTTAAACGTGCATCTTAGTCATAGTATAGATTTGTAGGTAAACGTTAAAAATAGTCCTTTAACATTAAAATCACAAAACATTTTGCTATAAATGTAGTTTTATCATTCTATTGTGTAAAACTAATATGTTATTTTCCTTTTTCATATTACTACAGCCAAAATGATTGAAGAGTGTCCGTATACCAACACTCTCCAAAATAGTGCATTGTCCAACTTTTTGTCCTGGCCTTTTAGTGAAAATAATCAATATGTCATTGTAGAGTGGGGATTGTTTTGCTTTTATTATGGGCAAATTCTTTTAAATATCATCAGTGATAGCTAGTTTTTATCTTTTGAATGTGAATTTGAGTCTTGGGAAAAGTCAAATCCGCATAAGAGATATTAAGTTAGCTGTTACTCTGGGGTTTTTTTGTGTGGTATTTTTTGTGGTTTTTGTTTGTTTGTTTTGGCTTTGGTTTTGGTTTTGGTTTTGGTTTTATTTGTTAGTTTTGAGAGGAGGGCTTAGTGAAAAACAAGATGTAACTTTTAGAGGAAACTAATATACTTATTTACCTTATAAATTTTCTTAAAAGTTAGTTTCAGAAGAAGAGCCCCAAAAATGTCTAAAGTAATGTCACTGTCAATTGGTATAAGATTACATTTTTTTCAAGGGAAATCATTTGAACTGAACAGTCATTTTGATGTATATGATCTGATGATTGTTTAAAAAAAAATCGCCTACCATGAAGCCTTTAGCTCAAGTGGATTTCTTTAACAGAGAGGTATATTTAAGACAAATGACTTAAATTTTCTTCGACAAAATTTTTAAAATTAGGTATTGCTTACTTTTTAATTTTCTCCTTTATATAGGAGTAGATAATCTGGAAGAAGAGATAATTGTTACTATTGTTGAACAAGCATTATTAGAATAATATTTACAGAAGTCTATAATCTTTGTATATACCAGATCAAATTGTTTATATTTTCCCCCTTCTAAATCTAATTTCTAAATAGCAATATAGATAAAACTATAAAAAATTAAGCATATTATTAGCTAGCCAAATTTAGATAAATATTTGTTTTAAATTTTCAAACGTTTAACTTCAGAACAAAGTTGTATGTTTTTGACAGCGAGTTATTTTTTATATTTATATTTTCCTAAGACTTGTCAAATTTAGTGTCTTTTATGCTAATGTAAACTGCTTTTGAGAGAAAAAGACTTGCTGCTTTATGCACTGTAAATCAGATATCTAAAAATCTATGTTTATAGGCATCAGACTTTACTAAAATGTTTATTGAAGCAATTGTTCTTTATAGTTTTTCAAAATAAAACTGTCTTAAATAAACTGCCTTGTTTTTATTTTCTATGAAAAATTGAATTATTATCTAATCAGTTTGCTATGGGAGAATTTTTAGCAGTTTTCAGGGATAGCCCCTTTCTTTCTTAAATGTTTACTAAGTCTGCCTTCTGTCCTGCAGAGAAATGGTCAATGCCTGGTTCGCTGAGAGAGTCCACACAATCCCTGTGTGCAAGGAAGGCATTAGAAGCCACACGGAATCTTGTTCTTGCCTCTCGCAGCCGAGTCCTCGTGCAGACAGCAGTGCGCCTGGAACACCAACCAGGAAAATCTCTGCCTCTGAATTTGATCGTCCTCTTAGACCCATTGTTGTCAAGGATTCCGAGGGCACTGTGAGCTTCCTCGCTGACTCAGAAAAGAAGGAACAGATGCCTCTAACCCCCCGAAGGTTTGATAATGACGAAGGGGACCAGTGCTCAAGACTCTTGGAATTAGTGAAAGATATTTCTAGTCATTTGGATGTCACAGCCTTATGTCACAAAATTTTCTTGCATATTCATGGACTTATCTCCGCCGATCGCTATTCCCTGTTTCTGGTCTGTGAGGACAGCTCCAATGACAAGTTTCTTATCAGCCGTCTGTTTGATGTTGCGGAAGGTTCAACACTGGAAGAAGCTTCAAATAACTGTATCCGCTTAGAATGGAACAAAGGCATTGTGGGGCATGTGGCAGCATTTGGTGAGCCCTTGAACATCAAAGATGCTTATGAGGTAAATAGGGAATTATTGAGATGGGGGAGTGGGGTGAGAAAGAGAGGGTGTGGGACAAGGTGGAACATTGGACACCTGCCGTGAATGATGGGGAGGGTGGGTATTTCAAAGTCAGATGGAATAGGATCACTGACATGTAGGAATTTGCATACTTACTTAAAACTGGTAAGTGTGATAAGAACTTTCTCATCTTTTATTTATTTTTGGAAAGATTTTATTTACTTATTTGAAAGAGAGAGAGCATGAGTAGGGGGAAGGAGAGGGAGAAACAAAGAATCTCAAGCTGACCCAGTGCTGAGCACTGAGTTCCACTCAGGGTTCAGTCCCACAAGCCTGAGATCATGACCTGAGCCCAAACCATGAGTCTGATCCTTAACCAACTGAACCACCCAGGTGCCCCAGAACTTTTCCATCTTTTAAATGAGTTTCTTTACTGGTGTTTCAGTCAAGGATATGGGCCATAGAGAAATCTTGTCTTGTTTTTCTCCTTCATGATAATTTAACATGGCTCATCTCACAGTTGTATTCTCTTCTTTTTTGCCTACTGACTATCCATATCCTTATCTATTGTCTGCACAAGAACTTCGGAGGATTTCACTGAGATTCTAAAATCCTAAGTCCAAAAACTCAAAAAACCAAACCAGTAGTCTTTTTCCATTCATTTGTTCATTCAGATTAATAATGTTCATTTATTTGAAGTCCCATTGACACAAAAATCTGATTGTCTTTCTTTTCATCCTTTTTTCATTTGTTTGTTAAATAAATTTATGTCTTCAAAAAATAGAAATTGTTGCTCTAAAATATTTCAGTGGAAATACTGGGTATTGCACTTTTTTTTTTTTTTGAAAGATTTTATTTATTTATTTGACAGAGATCACAAGTAGGCAGAGGCAGGCGGGGGCGGGGGGGAGCAGGCTCCCCGCCAAGCAGAGAGCCCAATGTGGGGCTCAATCTCAGGACCACAGACCACGACCCGAGCCGAAGGCAGAGGCCTCAACCCACTGAGCCACCCAGGTGCCCCTGGGTATTCCACTTTTGTCTTTAATTATGGACTTAAAGATCACACTATATAATTCTTCTGATTTCCCATTTAAAATGATCTTTTTATTAGTAGAATTGTGTTTTTTAAACAAGGCATCTTACTAAATGACATTTTGTTTATCAGGTGTTTTCTAGCACCTTGATAGAATAATTGATCTAGCCAACTATGTGATGCCCTCTAAATGTTCCGTGGTGGGGTGCCTCGGTTGCTCAGTGGGTTAAGCCTCTGCCTTTGCCTCAGGTCATGATCCCAGGGTCCTGGGATCGAGTTCTGCATCGGGCTCCCTGCTCAGCAGTGAGCCTTCTTACCCCCTCCACTCTGCCTGCCTCTCTGCCTACTTGTGATCTCTCTTTCTGTCAAATAAATAAATAAATACATAAATAAATAAATGTATGTATATATGTATGTATGTATGTATGTATGTATGTTCCGTGGTAATCCCAGCTTGCAACTCCTCTGTGTAATTTAAGCAGTCATTACTGTTTTATTCACACCTGTATTTCTGATGCTTAATACAATGCCTGGCATATAGTCAAGTCTTAATAAATATTGACTGAATGAAAATTATCTAGGAGGTAGGATAGATAAGTAGCATAGAAAGCAGATCGTAACAGATGCCAAGGAAAATGTAGTAGGTTCAGGGAAGCAGGAGATAACATTACTTGGGGAATTGAGAAATGTTTTTTTGAGGAAGCCGTACTTGATACCAACCCTGGAAAATAGATAAGATTTGAATAGATTGGTTTGTGTACATGGTGAGGTCCAGATGTAAAGAGAAGTTGAAAAAAGCAACAGGGCAGGTGCACCGTGTGGTGCTTGTATGGACATGTGTGGGCAACAGTCGGTATTGACATTGAGGAGCTATGGGGGCAGAGCATGCAGATTACTGGAGCCTTGAATGCCAGGCTGAGGGGTATGTGTGTGGTCCAGAGCCATGAGGAATAATTGAAGATGGTTTCAAAGGGGAATTGGTATGATTCAAACTGATTTAGCAGGATGAATTGTACAGTGCTCATAAAATGAAAAATACTGGATACTAGGAGGATAAATTACTTAATGGTGTGAGGAAATGAGGATCTGAACCAGGGCACTGGCCTTAAGGAGCAAAAGAAGGGAATGGATTTCCAGTGAAGAAGTGGAATCTGCCAGAGTTGGCAGCCACTAGCAGATGGAAATGAGGGGGAAGGAGGAGTCGAGGATGACAGGGTTTAGATGTGGGAGAATAAATATGGTCACAAGGGAGTAATACTGAGATATGATAGTTTAGGTAGGTGAAATCATGAGATATTTTTCAGAATCCCCTGTATACGAGCAGTCTATTCCATTTTGATTCTTCATGGAGCTATCTCCATGACTTCTGTGAGCTCTGTAGTAACGCCACACCGTAGCGGACTACAACAGGGGTATTAAGGACACAGCTGAAGGATTGCTGCCAAATTTGCAGAATTCCCTTCCTGTCCTAGGTGACAGCTGGGTTTCCGCTTTTCAATGGCACTATAGTCCCAAGTACAGTAGGACCATAAATATGCTTCAGCTTTGCTGAGAAAGCCTTCATTTGTCTATGTGGTTCTAAGTTTCTGCAACTCTGAGAATTTCTTCACTTATGTGCATTTTGGCTGAATATGCTTACCATTTTCAAAGTTTGGACAGTGTAATTTTTGTTTCGGTTAGTAATGACTTAATTCTTGTGCTACTGTCAGAAAGAGGCCCATGTCCTTGATTTGCAGTGCTTCCAGGGTGAAGCCTCTTAGCCTGTGGATTCTTCATGGTGCCGCTTCACCCTCGGTAGCCTTCGTCCATGTTTACAGGGGCCTTAGCAAAAGTCATTCGTGTCCCAGGAATTTCATTCTTAAGGTGTGGAGCTGACCTGTGACATACAGTTTGCATCTGTGTTGACAGTGGAAGTGAGTTGGCTATTGGATAATTCATTATTCAGCTCCACCCATAATTTGAATAATAAGAATTGTGTCTCATGGTTTCTTGAGAAGTCAGAATAGGAAAATGCATTCTGTCTTCTGAATCCTACCTCTTTAAACATATGTCTGTAAAAATAACACCTTACAGCAGTATTTCTTAAAGCCTGTTTGACCACAGAACCCTTGAAAAGTTGCAGTGTAGCAATGGAAAACCATGAGGTGGTCATGAAATATAATCGAGTTCAGTTTGAAGCTAAAAATACGTAGCAGTCTCATAGATAAGTCATTCGTAAGAAGTGGTCAACATTTGACTCATTTTTTTTAAACTTTATGACAGAATGATATAAATTTGAGAATTGAGCTATTTTATTACTAATAAGATAGCACATTCGTATATTTAAAGTATAAAACAAGATCCACAGCTTAAACCAGTGATTCTCAATCAGACCACAAGTATCGGTGAGAGGGTGTTTGCTGCCTAAATCGCACAGCCCTCCTGCATCAGCCCCATCATTCGTGTAACTTTCTTGAATGTGGCACAGCATTTATTGATACTAAGATATAAACACATAATGATCAGAACAACTGTATAAATGTGTTTGGTGTTCTCCTTATATGTGAAAACTAGAATTTATTATAGAGGTTAGCTCAGTTGATTATGGAGGCATGGAAGTTCTACAATCTGCCTGTTGCTTGCAAGCTGGATAACCAGGAAAGCTCATGGTGTAATTTAGAGTCTGAAGGTCTAAGAATTGGGCAGCCAGTGGTGTTAAGTTTGTGGCTCTGAGTCCAAAAGCCTGAGAGCCAGGAACCTCATTGGAGGGCAGGTGAGCAAAAGAAGGTAGATGTTTTAGCTTAAGCAGAGAGAGTGAATTTGTCTCCTTTGCCTTTTTGTTCTGTTCAGGCCCTCAGTGATTTGGATGATGCCAACCTGCTTGGTGAAGATGTTTGCTCAGTTTTTTGATTCAAATGCTAATCTCTTCTGGAGACATCCTTACACGCATACCTGAAATAATGTTTTACCACCTATTTGGGTATTCCTTTGCTTAGTCAAGTTGACACTTAAAACTGACCATCACAGATTGCCTTGAACACCTAGTTTCATGTCCTACGGAAGCCTTGAGATTCCCCAAGATTTCCTGTCAAAGGATTTATGTGGTCAAAACACTCCTCTCTGTCCCAAGTCAACTGAGATGCAAAACGTGGGCTCCTGTTCTGTTTCCATAGGAAACGGAAGACTAGGGAGAAGACTTGCAGGGTTTTAGGGAAGGGTCTCATTGCCATTCATGCAGCCTTTACCATGTAGCTACTATTCTTCCCACCCTGATGACTTCCTTCCTCCTTTTGTATTCCTTATTTAGATAAATCAGTCTCTATCATCTCTCATTTGGCATGTCTCACTTTATCAAAATTTTTTTACTAAAAAAATATAAGCTCTTTCAAATGAATTTCCTATGAATAAAATGATGTCCAAAATGAATTTTAGGAGAAAGAAGTAACACCAGCAATTGTTTTAATCTTGATAAGTCTATTAATCTGTCATGATCTAATTGTGCCCCAGGGACCATAGTTTGGGAACTGCTATATCTTTGTTCAGTGTTCTAATAATCTTTAGGGACTGTATTAAATGCCACTCTGTGGAAGAAAACTAGCCTATAAATCGGGAAGAGTACTGTATTGTTTTCTGTTATTTTGATTTTTATATAATTTCAAACTTAAGGAAAAGTTGTAAGACTTAAAAAAACTTACATATATACTTTATGCAGATTATCGGTTAGTAATGACTTAATTCTTGTGCTACTGTCAGAAAGAGGCAGTTGTTTATGTTTTGCCCCATTTGCTTTATCGTTTTCTTCTTCTGTATACAATGCATGTCAGTAATACATGCATACTATTTTTCTCTTTTTTAAGACCTTATTTATTATAAAGAGACAGAGCATGAGCAGGGGAAGGGGCAGAGGCAGAATGAGAGAGAGACAGAAAATCTCAAGCTGACTCCATGCTGGTTGTGGAGCCCAATGAGGGGCTCAATCTCATGACCCTGAGATCATGACCTGAGCCAAATTCAAGAGTTTGTCACTCAACCCACTGAGCCATCCAGGTGCCCTTATGCATACTGTTTTTCTGAACCACTTAGTAAGTTGGAAACATTTTTACTAAATACAATTCAGTGAATATTTTCTAACAATATTCATTTATACAATTATAGTACATTTTTCAAAATCAGGAAGTTTTTTATGATACAATGCTATTACCTACTAGTCCATAGTCAAATTTAGTCTATTGTCCCACTCATATTCTTTACAGTTCTTTTTTTCCCTCTGATCAAGGATCTAATCCCAAATTACATAATGTATGTGCTTTCCATGTCTCTTTAGTGTCCTTTAAATCTGGAATAATTTCTCAGTGTTTCTTTATCATTCTTGATGTATATTTTGAGAGTACAGGCTATTCTGTAGACTGCATTTTGATGAGATTCAAGTTAGGTACTTTGGGAAGAAATACCACAGATGTCAGTGTTGAGACCTTGTTTGATTTTCTAGAACAGTCAGTTCTCCCCTTCTTCGACACCAGCTGGGTGTCCTACGATCCAATTCAATTCTGATGCTAGTAGTAGCATCTAGTAAATAGCTTCTGACACTGTACTACTACCCATTAGCACAAACTCCACAGTCTGAAGACTCAGTCCCACTAGATTGTCCCCAGTTCCCAGTTCAGATACCAACCACAAACAGGGTCCTCTGGCTACTCACATATTTTTTTTTTTAAGATTTTATTTATTTATTTGACAGACAGAGATCACAAGTAGGCAGAGAGGCAGGCAGAGAGAGAGAGAGAGGAGGAAGTAGGGTCCCTGCAGAGCAGAGAGCCTGATGTGGGGCTCGATCCCAGGACTCTGGGATCATGACCTGAGCCGAAGGCAGAGGCTTTAACCCACTGAGCCAGGTGCCCCAGGCTACTCACATATTTATGTCCATGTACAAATCAGGTGATTTCCCCACTTGGGTTCAATAATTTGCTTGAATGACTCACAGAACTCAAAGGAAGCACTGTATTTTATTTTATTTTATTTTATTTTAATTTTATCTTTCTTATTTATTTATTTAATAAGAGAGAGAGAGTGAGTGAGCATGTAAACACAAGCCGGGGAGAGGCAGAAGGAAAAGCAGACTCCCTGCTGATCAGGGAGCCCGATGCAGGACTCTGTCCCAGGACGCTGGGATCATGACCTGAGGCAAAGGCAGAGGCTTAACCAACTGAGCTACCCAGGAGCTTAAGGAAGCACTATATTTACAATTACAGTTTTATTATAATGGATACAATTCAGGAACACCTAAATGGAAGACATGCATTAGGACATGGAATGGAAGGTGGGGGGACACAGTAATCCCATGCCCTTTCCAGGGGGTGTACCACCATCCCAGAACATAGATACCTTTAGCAATCCAGACACTCCTCCAAACCTCATTGTTCTGAGTTATTGTTGTTGTTGTTGTTCTTGTTTTAATCAAGGCTTCATTATGTAGGCATTATTGATTAAATCCATTGGCCATTGGTGATTAATTTCAATCTCCAGCCCCCTCTCCCTTCTGTGGAGGTTAAGGGTAGGGCTCAAAGTTCTAACCCTCTTATAAGTTGTTTGGTTTTTCTGGTAGCCAATCCCCATCTGGAAGCCGCCTGGGGTCCACACCCCTATGACTCATCTTACTAGCATGAAGTCAGGTATGGTTGAAAGGGGCTTGCTATGACTATCAAAAAACTTTCCTGTTTCTCAGGGAATTACGAGAGTTTTATGAGCTCTTTGCCAGGAACCTGGGACAAAGACTGAATATATAATTTATTAAATACCCATAGTCTTCTCAGCATATGTTAATAGGAAGTATGGCATGTGAAGTTAGTTTACCCCAGTGTTGTTGATGTTAATGCTGAAAACTTGGTTAGTGGTGTCCACTAGGTTTCTCCACTATAAAGTTACAGTTTTCCTATTGTAATCAATAAATATCTTATGATGAGATACTTTGATATTGTGTAAATATTCTATTCTTCATGAACCTACATTTACCAGTTTTAGTGTCCCTGATTTCCTAACTCCATCATACCTTCTGTGTTTTTTAGTTGGCATTCTCGTGTGAAGAGGAGTTTACCTTCTTGATTCATTCATTCATTCATTTACTCATTAGTAGCACTGTGGGCTCATGGATTTTTATTTTGTATAATGAGTTATGATCTGTTTTTATCTTTATTTATTCACATTCTCAAATTATATTGAATTGGCCAGGTTCCTGTGTCTTTTTGATATGTCGTTGTCACTCTGGGCTTTCTTGCTTCCTTGTGGGCTGAAAGTTCTAACTGGCTTAACAATATGTTCCATGCTCAATTTATACTTTCTCCCTTTTAGCCCTAGAATCATTCTTTTTCCCAGGAAACTCTGGTTCCTTTCATTAGAGGGAATGGTAACCAAGATAGAAGCTAAGATGTGAGCACTAGATGCATTCATTGCTTCTGGTATGTGTTTGTTGCTGCCAGTATGTCAGTAGACAGGACTAGGAATAAAATATATAAATACACATTTCTGTATTTTATTTATTTTTATATCTACTTCCTATATTAATAACAGTTTCCTATGTTAATAACAGTGAATTCTTACTGATATCTCCAATTTCAATCTAACACCTCAAGGTGCAATTTGGTTTTATTCCTTCTTTTTCTGTTGGGTTGTTCCTTCTCCAAAAATAAAGACCCAAGCTTCCTTAATCTTTGTGCATATGTTTAAGCCAAGTTCCAAGCTCTTCACTCCTTTGTGCACATTCTGTTAGCTTTCCCTTCAGGCTGCACAATTCCCATTAACATTTCTTGTAGTACAGACCTGTGGTGACAAATTCAGTTTTAGTTTATCTGAAAATGTCTTTATTTTGCCTGTATTCTTGAAGGATATTTTCACTGGATAGACAGTTCTCACTTAATGGTAGTTTTCTTTCAACATTTTAAAAAGAGTTTTCCTACATTTTTTGGTCTTCCTTTTCTCATGAGAAATCAGCTATCCTCTGTATTTTCACCTTACAGGTTTCTTGCTATGTATCATTTTCATACTATATGGGTAAGTTTAAGTTTTTCACTAACTTTGGGGAAACTTTGGTCTATGTCTTTAAGTATTTTTCCACTCAATTCTCTTTTTTCTCTTTGGCACTCCAATTATATATATGTTAGACCACTTGATGTTGTCCCAGAAAACACCCAAGGCTCTGCTAATTTTTACAAGTGTATTTTTCCCCCTCAGTCTTTCTGATTAAATATTTCCTGTTGATCTGTCTTCAGGTTCACTGACATTTTCTTCCATTGTTTCTAATGTGCTGTTAAACCATCAATGAACTTTTCATTTTAGACATTGTACTTTTTAGCTCTGGAGTTTCCATTTGGGTTTTTAAAAATAGCTGTTTTGTTTTGTTTTTTACAGTTTCCCATCTATTCATTATTACCACATTTTCCTTTAAGTCCTTAAGTACATTTATAATACTGGGTTTAAATTCCTTGTCTCTTAATTCCAACATCTGAATCATCTTGGGGTCATTCTCTTTTGACTACTTTTTCTCCTCACTGTGGGTTACAGTTTCCTGTTTTCTTCACATGTTGTGAGTTTTGATTATATGCTGGACATTGTACATGTTTTCTTGCAAGGTATTTGGATCATAATAGTCTTTTTTAAAATGGGGCTGACATTTGTTCTTCCAGGCAGTGCAATTACTTTTTGGCCTGTCAGGCTTGGTGTTATTGTTGGAGTGGATCCATTTTAGTTTGAATTCGGTCTTAGGGAATGCCCTCCAAATCTAGGGAATGTTTCTTACTCCTAAGGATTGGCTTTTCTGTGTCTCAACTGAATGCTTGAGGTGGAATAGCTGAGCTGGAACTCCAGTGTCTCAAAACCTTTCTCTAATTGGTATCACCATTCTGCTTTCAGCCTTCAATACATAATTTTTAGCTGGTTCTCTAAGAGTCTTGCTCTATACATGTCTGAAGCAAATAGTCACTGAGTCTTTTACCACTCCTTTTATCTCTTCCTCTAATCCCCCAACGTAGCTTTCTTATTAGTTATTTTTCCTTGCAAATATTAGCCACTTTAGTAGCTCCAAATTCCTTTCAATTCCATTTGGAAGCCTTGATACACTTGGGTACTGCCTGCCTTCTTGCCAGCAGGAAAATGGTCCCAGGAAGAAAGCCAGAGTGGTTGTCCTATCTATTTCCCTTTTTCATGGTCGGTGATTTAGTTGTCTTCTATATTTGGTCTAGTCTTACAGTTTTCAGTAGGGGGGCAAATCTGGTACCAATTGCTTTATTTTAGCAAGTGGACTTCCAAGGCTTATGTTTTTGTTTTTGTTTTTGTTTTTGTTTTTGTTTTACACTGTCATGTTCTCATAAATAATGAAAGGAATAATCACAGTAGTAGTACTGCTCCATTTTTTTCTTTGGTGTTTCCTGGACCTAAAGGAGTTAAAAGTTTTCTATATTGCCTTTGCACTGAGTACATTGTTAGGAAAATTCTTTGAGATGCCAGAATTCACCTAAAGTGAATTTGAAACATACATTATTCCCACTCCTTCAATGAAATGGAATCCAGGGCTGCTGTTGATTTTAAATTCCCAATATGCCCCCAAAGCTGTGAAAGCCCTATTAATTTCAGTTTGTTAAACTCTATTGCTTTGATTAGTTAAGTCCTCTTCTTTATAAATTGGTTTGTAATTCAAATATTCATTAACAAAATAATTTCTGAGGATGCATTTTTATTCATGTTTTGATTATTAGCTTGTAGAATAATCCACTATAAGTTAATAGTTGTTTTACTTCTTTAATTCATCAATACCAGTGTCCTATCTGCCTTTTTAGTATGTTAGTTTAGAACGATTTTTAAAAATTTATTCAGCCAACATTTTCTCTGTATTTTAATATAACTTTGAGCATGTTTTCAAGAAAAAAAGCAAAAATGCAGTAGTATTTATTAACAATATAAAATATTTATACTGATTTTCTGCCATTTTATAACTTTCCTTTCGAAATTGTCTTTAATGCCAAGTGTGGCTCTCCTGGGAAGATTGGCCTCATTTCTGACCCCAGTTGACAGAATCTACTGTAATCATTTACTTCATTCACAGCTTTGGCCTTGCGTGACTTTGAACTAATTAAAAAATAAATAAATGACCTTCAAAGATGAGGGTTTTCCAGTGTGGCTATTCCATATTCTCTGAAGGGAATTCCAAAAACAGAGTTTTTAGAGCAGTGTTGCTATTATTAGGTCGAGTATGTAAACTTCCCAAGGCTTTTGCTTTGAGGGGAACAACACTCCTTTAAATGTTCATGTTCTGGTATGTTTGTTTCCATTCTAATCTTATTGCATATAGTAGTATCTGTCCATTTCCTCTAGCATGTTTTCCTTCTTACCTACAGTCTTTGTTTTAAACTATAATAAGCTAAAAATGATCACATCTGATGACTATGATATCATTTGTTAATGAATTCCTTCATTTATTTAACAAATGCTTTTGAGTTCTTGTGGTTGTATTGGGAATACGGTGAGGGACCAAAAAAAAAAAAAAAAAAAGCCCCTCCTGGAATTTACCGCCTAACTCTAATCTTCCCAATCTAAAGTTCAAGGGAAAATAGCCTGTATCTTTCTTTCTTCAACCCACATTAGAACCTTTACAACTCTCAGAAGTCCTTTGTGATTATTGGATATGCGTGACATACTTTGTAAAAGGGAAAAGAAGTACAAAGATTAAGGAGTTGTTTGCAGTCTGATTGAGGCCATGCAGTTTTGTTTTTTTTTTTAATGCACATATATACATGAAAATATTTAAAATTCTTTTTTTATGCACATATATACATGAAATTATTTAAAATTCTTACGAACACCTGGGATAGAAGAACAGAATACTGAGGGAATATATAAGCAACAATTACGAGGGAAGTAAAGTCAGTGTTAGGCAGGTTGTTTTGGAGTGGTAGGTTTTACAGGAAAAATTTCAGAGCAAAGATGCTTTCCTTTGGATGGCACAGAAGAATCAGATAGTGAGATGGGAATAGGCAAATTGTATTATAGTGGTGGAGAGTTGCCACTTTTCCTGAATCTAAGGAATGCCATCTAAATTGGTTAATATTTTGAATTTCCTTTATTTCTGAACATATTTTGTCTGTATTTTTTTGTTTCTCACGAACACTAGCTGCTAAAAAAAGTAAATTTATCTTGGTCAAAGATGATTTGTTTACATGATATGATGTCTTTCCAATGATAAAATTGTCGTTCAGAGCAATAAGGTAAGTCGAAAGTTAGATTTTTCTAATCTTATAAATCGGAAAAATCAAATCAATCTTTGAACAGATCAGTCATTAAATTGAATTTCTTTTTCCTTACTAGGATCCTCGGTTCAATGCAGAAGTTGACCAAATTACAGGCTACAAGACACAGAGTATTCTTTGTATGCCAATTAAGAATCACAGGGAAGAGGTAAGCCAATTTTCCGTTTTATAAAGGTCATTTGGAAACATTCTCTTTTTTAAAAAAAAAGTTTTACTTTGCATAGTTATGAAATAATACTATAGGGACAAGTTAATTACAAAGTGCTTAAATATTCTACTTGCTTTTTTCTTTTTTTATTATTTAGATAGGGCTGAATCTTGATAGAGACTTTACGTTGACTTAGAAATACATTTCATACATTTTATTTCCTTACCCCCTCTCCTCCATCACCACCCAGGACCTTATTTTATCCTAAGATGCATAACTGTGGTTGTGGTTGGAATCTATTTCATATTATATTGGAAGTGTCTGAATAATGCTCATTTCATAAATGGTTATTCAGTTTTAATGGTTATCAGCTGATATTTGGGGCACTTCAAAATGAGGTTTTGAAAATGTGAAAATTGTGGCTAATTCCAAGTAAGTTTCACTGTGAAATTATAACAAGCAAATAAAATGCTTGGGCTTATATTTCACCTAACTAAAAGTTTGGATTCTGTTAGCACTGAATTCCTTCTTTATTAATAGTTACTTAAAAAAATAGTTAATAAATTATCAATCAAATTATATCTTTCAGTTAAATGCTCTCAACTCTGGCTGCAGTTACAATCAAATGAGGAACTTCTAAAATATTACCATTTAAATCTGAATCTAAGAGCAGGATATAGACACTGATATATTTTTAAAGCTCTCCAAATAATTCTGAAGTGTTGCCAGGTTGCAAAAATCACTACTCTAACTGAAAACAAATAGATTGAAAGCACCCGTACTCGGGGATCTCAACCTTGACTGTTCATTAGAATCACCTGGAAAGTATTTAGAAATTTTAATGCCAGGCTTCACTTTAAATCAGAGTCTCTGGATTTGGGTCTCAGGCATCAGTATTTTAAAGCTCCCAGGTGATTATAGCATGCAGCTAGGTTCCAGAACCACAGAACCACTCCTAAAGATACTAGAAACTCTTTGATGATTCTACTTGACTTATATTCACATTCTGACATCTTTCCTTTCTCTCCTCCATCCAGTCCTTTTCCAAATCCCATTGATTTTTTTCCCATTGAGAGTTTTTCTCACTTCAGTTCCTTTCCTTTCTTACCTACTGCCGTAATTCAGATATTGCAGTAATGCTTGAACTTTAAAAATATTTTCGTAAGAGGCTTCTCTACTTGCAGCCAGTTTCTCTCCAATCCAACCTGCTAGATGTCCTGGGAATTTTCCTAATACACAGCTTTCTAAACCAGTGCACCTAAAACATTAATGTGCACATGAATCCCATGGGGATTTATGAATTCCATAGCTGCAGGTGGGACCTGAGATTCTTTTCTAACAAACACTAATTTGATGCTGACACCCCAAGTCTGCAGATCACAATTTGACTAACAGGATCGTAAACTAGTCACTTCTCAGTAGTCTAAAATAAATTCTCGGTGCCTTGGAGTTGCTACATGGTTTTGTTTTTTGTTTTTTTTTAAGATTTTATTTATTTATTTGACAGAGAGAGACACAGCGAGGGAGGGAACACAAGCAGGGGTAGTAGGAGAAGGAGAAGCAGACCCCCTGTGGAGCAGGGAGCCCAATGCAGGGCTTGATCCCAGGACCCTGGGATCATGACCTGCTCCAAAGGCAGATGCTTACCTACTGAGCAACCCGGGCGTGCCGCTACATGGTTTTTTAAGAGGAAAGTTAGAGTCAAAGTCACTAAAAATACCTGCAGTTAAAACATGATTATGAGATTGATTAATTTAATTGGTTCATTAATTAGGTGGATGAATAATTAAAATAGAAAAGGCCATACATGGATTAATGATGAGTTTGCCAGATATAACAAATAAAAAGCATGACCCATGCAATATTGGGGGCATAGTTATGCTAAAAATTATATTTTGCAAAAAAAATTATTTTTTGCTCCTCTGAAATTAAATTTGACTAGCCTGCCTGTATTTTATCTGAGAGCCCCCAGTATAAAACCATAGGCTGTGATTCTGTGCACTTGAGAAGACAGCGTTCAGATTCCAGTAGTTAAGTATATGGTAACATTGTGGCCCACAAAACAGCCTTGTAGTGGCCAAGAGGCCCAGTTTGAATCATGCTCTGATTAAACGTCTCTTTCTAAATAGAAACTGGGGCCCGGGGGAACCCATGAGTATGTGCAACAAAATCACCAGGACGAAGTGCGTGGGATTCCCCTTCCGTAAGAGTGACTGCAGCACATATGTGTTTGTGTATGACGACCTGAGAGGATGATTTAAATTAAACAAGCAACAACAGCCCCAACTGTGTTGAAGTATAATTTAACACGAGAAAATTCACCCATTTTAAGTGTACGTGTGATGAGTTCTGACAGACGTGCACGCATCTGTCGTGTAACCACCGCTGTAATCAAGATACAAAACATTTCTGTCACCTCAGATGTTTCTGTGTACCCCTAGCCGTGACGGTCCTCGCCCTCCCTCAACCCGGACCTCTGACAATCACTAGTCTGTTTTTGTCTCTGTTCTTTCTGCCTTTTCTAGAATGTCATGTAAACGGAATCCTGCTGTAGGTAGTCTTGTGTCTGGGTTCTTCCCCTGTGTACATTTGTGAGATTCATCCGTGTGGTTGCATGCGTCAGTCATTTGTTCCTTCTTATTGGCAAGGGATGGATTCTCCGGTGGGAATATACCATTTTGATCATTCATTCGTCAGTTGATAGATACTTGAGTTGCTTCAAGTTTTAGGAAACAAGCCCCTGTTCTGAAAGAAGCCACTGTCAGAGTTTGCATACAGGTCTTTGTGTGGACATAATGCTTCCATTTCTTTTGGGTAAATAGACAGGAGGTGAATTGCTAGGTCATTATAGTTGGTGTTTAATTTTATGAGAAGCTTCAAAGACTTTCCCAAAGTGGCTGCACCATATGCATTCTTACCAGTAATATATGAGTTTCAGTTGCTTCAAGTCCTTGGCAACATGTGGTGTTACCAGTTTTTAAAACTTTTAGCTGTTTTAGTAGGGATGATTTGAATTTGTTGTTTTGTTTTGTTTTATTTGAGACAGAACATGAGCAGGAGTGAGGGGCAGAGGGATAGGGAAAAGTAGGCTCCCCCACTAAGCAGGGAGCCAGACTCGGGGCTTGATCCAGAACCCTGGGATCCTGACCTGAGATGAAGGCAAATGCTTAACTGACTGAACCACCCAGGAACTCCTAGGGTGATTCGTATTTGATCACATGAATATATAACCCCACTCTCAGCCAATGGCTGTCAGCTCACTTCTAGATCTGATGACAATGGGTCCAGCTGTAGGCCCCAGATTGTGATTGTCCAGCACTCCCCCTAAGATTCCAGCTGGGTTCCTGAGAATCCTTGGGAGGCCTGCCTCCATGTTCCTGCATCCTCCTGCTATCTCCTCTTCACCCTCTAATGACCAGATAGGAAACTAGGGCTCTTCACTGGTCTCCCCACAAATTCACTCACACCAAGCATTTCATGGGACAAAGAAGCCTTCAGTAACTTCACTGGAGACTTAGTCACATCACTGACTGGAGGCCTTGCTGACTCCCCATTTTCAGCCTTCTCCCACCTGCTCCCTCCCCTGCCCCCAACACTGGCACTACTCAGTTCATGATTATGTCCTCTGAGTATTTTCTTCAGAGAAAAGGAATGAAGAGAAACAGAAGAATAGACATACTCTGCTGTCGTTAAAAAGAAAAGAAAAGAAAAAAGTTATTTGGCTAACGAAGAACAAAGGCAACTAAGAAGTTGCAATATATGACTTCCAGAATTATTTTAAGATTTATAGCTATGTAGACAAACCCAAGGCAGTGTTTACTTTTGTAAGTATAGAGTACATACAGAAGTACTCTTTTTTCTCACAAAACTTTTGAAATTGAAATGAAGAGGCATCAGTAAGGCTTTTTGGGAACAGTTGCTAAGACTGCTCTGGGCTTGAATCCCATCTTCACCACTTACTTGATAAGTAGCCAGGATGGAATTGGTTAATCCCTTCCATTTTCAGTTTTCTCATCTGCAAACTGGGTGTTATGAAAGGGCCTACCTTGTTGTGAAGGACAGATGCATTCCTGTACGGTGAGGGGTTTACCATAGTTCCTGGCATACTAAAAGTCATCAATAAATGCTTTTTTTGTTGTTGTTTTACTTTTTATTTTTTTATTTTTTTCAGTGTTCCAAGATTCATTGTTTATGCATCACACCCAGTGCTCCATGTAATACGTGCCCTCCTTAATACCCACCACGAGGCCCACCTCCTCCCCTCCAAAACCCTCAGTTTGTTTCTCAAAGTCTACAGTCTCTCATGCTTCGTCTCCCCCTCCGATTTACCCCAATTCACTTTTTCTTTCCTTCTCCTAATGTCCTCCATGTTATTCCTTATGCTCCACAAATAAGTAAAACCATATGATAATTGACTTTCTCTGCTTGACTTATTTCACTCAGCATAATGTCCTCTAGTTCCGTCCATGTTGATAAAAAAGTTGGGTATTTATCCTTTCTGATGGCTGCATAATATTCCATTGTATATATGGACCAGACGTTCTTTATCCATTCATCTGTTGAAGGGCTTGGCTCTTTCTGCAGTTTGGCAATTGTGGACTTTGCTGCTATGAACACTGGGGTACATATGACCCTTCTTTTCACTACACCTGTATCTTTGGGTAAATACCCAGTAGTGCAATTACAGGGTCATAGGGTAGCTCTATTTTTAATTTCTTAAGGAATCTCCACACTGTTTTCCAAAGTGGCTGCACCAACTTGCATTCCCACCAACGGTCTACGAGGGTTCCCCTATCCCCACATCCTCTCCAACACTTGTTGTTTCCTGACTTGTTAATTTTGGCCATTCTAACTGGTGTAAGGTGGTACCTCAATATGGTTTTGATCTGAATTTCCCTGGTGGCTAATGATGATGAACATTTTTTCATGTGTCTGTTAGCCATTTGTATGTCTTCACTGGAGAAGTGTCTGTTCATGTCTTCTGCCCATTTTTTGACATGATTATCTGTTTTGTGTGTGTTGAGTTTGAGGAGTTCTTTATAGATCTTGTATATCAGCCCTTTGTCTGTAGTGTCACTTGTGAATATCTTCTCCCATACCATGGGTTGACTCTGTTTTGTTGACTGTTTCCTTTGCTGTGCATAGGCTTTTGATCTTGATAAGGATCCAAAAGTTCATTTTCACTTTTGTTTCCTTTGCCTTTGGAGTCATGTCTTAAAAGAAGTTGCTATGGCCAGTGTCGAAGAAGTTACTGCCTATGTTCTCCTCTAGGATTTTGATAGATTCCTGCCTCATGTTGAGGTCTTTTATCCATTTCGTGTTTATAATAAATGTTATTTTTTAAAAGGAGACATAGAACTAAGAGAACTTTTCTGAGAGATAAGGGATGATAAAATTACATGAAGAGATCATCAGCACCATACGATAACCAACCAGCTAGGCTCAAGTGATAATGAGTACAGTCCCTGACTTGGCTGATCTGTTACCCTCCAACTTTCAGCTTAAAGAGAAAAATGCTTTGCATTGTTTTTGCTTATAAATGAGGCAGAATGAATTTGGTGCCTTCCCCTTGTGTTACTGAGTAAACTAATACCAATTCCAGCTAACTACCAGGGAACCTAAAATTAAGTGTGATCTTATGAACAATCGATAGTTTATTTCATTGGCTGTTTAAAAATGTCCTGGTACTTTTGAATGACCCGTTAAGACATAGGCACTGACTCTGGAAAGCTGCTTGAGTGGAGAAGCTGAATATTGAATGCTAAAGTCTGAACTATAACATAGTCCAGGAAATTGAGGAAGATTTTAAGATTCAGTGAAACATATAATCTCATTTGTATCTTTTTCCTGTTCAATATTCCATCTAATTAAAAATTTTCAGGAGTTCTTTTCATTGATGTTGTAATCTTAAGTGTAATGGATACAGCAGTGCCTTTTTAGGAGTAAGAATCATAGATACTGTTAAAGTTCTGTGACAGAAATTTTTGAAAAGAATTGTAGTGAGTAAGTTTTGACAATCTTTCCCTTTCCTGCTCCCTGCCAAGAGAATGGGGTTAATGGGAAAAGTCCAGGGGGAAAAATACTGGAGAAGCTTGAGGAGACTAAAATCATTTATTTTAGAAAGGTCAAAGAGCTGTTGGCTAGAGAAAAATAAATGAAGACAAGAAGAGGAAAGGTCAAGGGAGAGAAGAGATCCAGCCCAGGCTGTGTATTAGAGTGGTTTGAAGAGAGTGGGGTAGGACCTTGGAAATAACTGCTGTCCCATGGAAACTATTCTAAGGACCTGGCATATATTACTTCATTTAATCTTCCTAGAATCCATAGGAGGTAGTCATTATTTGTTCCTACTTAATAGGTGAGGAAACAGAACATTTAGGAAACTCATCCAAAGTCACGTAACTAAGAACTGGCAAAGCTGAGATTCAAATCTAGGGAAACTCTAGGTGAAAGAAGTCAGACAGAAAAAGACAAGTACCATCTGATTTCACTTATATGTGGAATCTAGAAAAAAAAATAAGGAAACAAAAAAATCAGAAATAAATACAGAGAACAAACTGGTAGTTGCCAGAGGGGAGGAAGGTAGGAGCAGGTGAAACAGGTGATAATGGATTAGGAAGTACAAACTTACGGTTAAAAAATAAATAAGATACAGGGATGAAAAGTATAGCATAGGGAATATAGTCAGCAATATTGTAATAACTATGTATGGTGACAGATGGTAACTACATTTGCTATGGTAAGCATTTCATAACATATGTAATTGTCAAATCACTATGTTGTGCACCTGAAACTAATGTTGTAGGCCAACTATGTTGTTGACTATGTTCAACAACAACAACACAAACTAGGCAATCTGGCTATAGTGTAATAATGGGGGAAGGATGGTTTCTTAAAATTCTGCTGTCTGCATCCACTTTCTTCCCCCTGCAGTTAAGTTATTTGGGGGCTGAAGAAGGTGGTAGGAAATACACTGATTTTTTTTTTTTTTTTTTTTTTTTAAAGAGAGAGTGTGTGTGTGTGTGTGTGTGTGTGTGTGTGCACAAGCAGGGGAAGCAGGAGAGAGAGATACACTGATGTATCTAGCATAGCTCCATATGGAGACAGGATTTGAGGGTGAAAACAAGGAGTGTTCTGATGACTTTTAATAAGTGTTTAAACCATTCTGCAGACAGACATTTTTAATTTAAAAATTTTTTTTTAAAAAGCTACAGAAAGAGGGATCAGAGTCACATCCTCTATAGTATCCTAAGAGGAGTCTGTCCAGTAAACAGGAGGAAATTTTCACCAGGGATAAAAGAGTTACAGGAGCATGTTTCATATTAATCTGGGCCAGTGTGCTCCAGAGAACCATGATAGGCACATGAAGCATTATGAGAAAAGTTGCAGCAAAGTATGAGTTTCTAGGGCTGCTGTCAAGTTTCTTTCATACTTAATGCTGCATTTTTGGGACCTGGGCACTTAGACCAGTTTTTATTTTTGTCACTTGGCATTAGTTATTTCGGTAATGAGACAATTCTTTTATGTTTAGTAAAGAAGTGCAGGGAAACTCAACTCTTTCTAACACAGATGACCTATTTCTGAAATACTGCCCTCCCCTGAAGTATTGCTCATTATGACATGGTAGAGATACGTGTTCTTTTGTATTAATAGGCATTACACCAGTGAAGTAGAAGGCATTATTTCGAAGTAATGTGAGTTCTTTGAAAATTTCTTACTGATCTGTGCTGGAGGTTATAGCCAATAATGTCTCTCTCTCTTTTTTTTTTAAGATTTTATTTATTTATTTGAGAGAGTGTGAATGAGAGACAGAGAGAGGGAGAGAAAGCAGTAGTAGGGATAGGAACAGAGGGAGAGGGAGAAGCAGACTCCCCGCTAAACAAAGAGCCCGATTTGGGGGCTCGATCCCAGGACCCTGGGATCATGACCTGAGCTGAAAGCAGAACTTAACCGACTAAGCTACCCAGGTGCCCCATCCACTAATGTCTTTCAGGCTGGGTTCTTGGTTGTGTGTCAACTCTAGTTACTAAGTAGAAATCTAATTTGGAATCAGATTTTTTTCTCCTCTTTTTTTTTTTTAGCATCTTGATTTTTATCATACTTGATGATGTACCCATAATTCTCCAATGTGGATATAAGTTATAATAGAGGATACATGATAACTTTTTTCCAGTGTGATAAAGGAGCATTTTAGCTAACTATCTAAATTTATATCTTCTTTAATTAAAAAAAAAAAAAAGAAAGAAAAACACCTGAAAAATCTTAGGACACTTGGGTGGCTCAGTCCGTTAAGCATCTGACTAGATTTCAGGGTAGGTCATGGTCTCAGTGTCCTGAGATTGAGCCCTATGTCAAGGCTTCACACTCAGCTTAGGGTCTGCTTGAGATGCTCTCTCTTCCTAGCCCTCGCCCCTCCCCCAGCTTGCTTTTATGCACACTATGCATGCACATATGCTCTCTCTCTAAAATAAATAAATCGTTAAAAAAAAAGACAAAATGAATCTAAAAATATTTAAAAACCTAGTCTTCATGAGTTTTTATAAGTACTTTGATGAATCAAAGAAATTTAATGCATATTAAAAATCACAAAATAAAGCAGTGGAATCAGATGTATAATTCTAGCTGCAATTTGCAAACATAATTTTTTCTAGAATTTAAGTTATATGACCTTCTCTGCTTGTTTTAAAGTAATCTCATATTTTTTCCCCCTCTGAATTCTCTTGTTTGAACAAGTAACTATTAAGTCACTGCAGTAAGTAGAACCCTGGTCTAGGCAGGGTATTAAAAAAAATGAAGCAAAGAAGATACTTGCTGGAATTTTTTTTTCAACTTCTAGATGTTGTACACCACACATTAACTATCAGTACATGCTAATAAGACAGATGTTAAATGAGTTCATTATTCAACTCACTAATTTGAAGGAAAAGACTGGATTTTGAGAGCTCAAGAAGTTACAAAGGAAAGATACATGCTGTGGTCTCGTTTGGCAGATTCTTGCTGTTTATCCCAGAGCCTTAAGGGAGGCACATACATGCTTTAATGAGGGGGCTGAGGCAGAATAGATGCTTTCCAGTGATCTCGTGCTCACAGTGTTGACTGGGTCTTAAATTTGACAAGTAAGCTTGAAACAGATAAACATCATGGCTTTATGCATAATCCTTCAATTCTAAGTCAAGCTAGATGAAAATGCAGCTACAAAAAGAAGCAGAGTTGAATTGCAGACTGTCAGGGTTTAGATCTATTTTAGTCTTAAAGAATTGGCTAGTTTTATGATTTAAAAAAAAATTAAAAGTGTTCATTGCACTTATTCCCCTACGATACTCTTTCTTGTAGCTTTGTTTTTAGAAACAAAACAAAAGTAGTCTACAAAGTTTCCATTTGTTCTGGACTTGATGTCATGATGGTGATGATCTCTTCTCTTTGCTTTTCCACATTGCCCTTTAAATAATAAGTGTATTTTACAAAGAAGATGGTAACCACTTCCCTAAGGAAAAAAACATTTGTTAACAGCAGCCAATGAAAACTCCAGTGCTAATAGGTTAAATCCCTGAGGCCACGCTGCTGACCCAGGAGAAGAAAGGGTGAATGAGGGCTTGAGGCTGATGATTACATTCACCATAGGCTGTATTTCCCCAAATCTTACCTTTAATGGACAGAAAATTTGGTCCAGACTGAAGGTTATGTGTTTTATTCAATATCAAGTTTATCTTCACTGGTAATTTTGGAATAACTATTCCAGCACTTGTTGGAATGCATTACATTTTTAATGTAACCATTTATAAATTTAATTTTGAGAAGTTTCATATAGGCCCTGAATAATGAATGTTAGAGGTCTGGAACAAGTTGCGGATAAGCATAAACAATTTTTTTTTGTAGGATATCTAACCCAGAACTACATAATTAGGCCCTTGGAGGGGGTCTTTAATTATTAAATAATTTTCATTTTCTTCATGTACTCTTAAAGAATTAAGGTGTTGTCAATGACATTGTTACTCTCAATAGATACAGGTGCACACATCTGTGTTCACTTTTTAAGAGCCAAGTCACTTAGGTAAAATGCTTTATGTAAACTGTTAAAGTACTCTGTATTCTTTCTTATATGCTCATCTAAAAATCTCTACTTATCTCTACTTACTTCTACCAGAGAATGGAAATGAATATTCCAGGCTCAAGAAAAAAATTTTTTTTTTAATTTTTATTTATTTATTTATTTATTATATTTAAGAAGATTTAAAGAACAAAGAGCAGGGGTGCCTGGGTGGTTTAGTCTTCTAAGCGCCTGCTTCCGGCTCAGGCTCTGATCCTGGAACCCTGTGATTAAGCCATTGAGTGTCTGGCTCCCTGCTCAGCGGGGATTCTGCTTGTCTCTCTGCCCTTTCCCCCACCCCAAACTCATATGCTTGCTCTCTCTCTTTGTCTCAGATAAATGAATAAAGTTTTTTAAAAAAGAGCAAGAGGGACGCCTGGGTACCTCAGTGGGTGAAGCCTCTGCCTTTGGCTCAGCTCATGATCTCAGGTCCTGGGATCGAGCCTCAAGTTGGTCTCTCTGTTCAGGGGGCCTGTTTCCCCCCTCTCTCTCTGCCTGCGTCTCTGTCTACTTGTGATCTGTCTGTCAAATAAATAAATAAAATCTTTGAAAAAAAAGGAGCAAGAGATGATCTTATAAAAATTTTGAATGCTATTTTTCTTTTTTGCATTACTTCATAGCAATGAAATAAAGTGAAAGTAACCTAGATTTAGAATCCCAGATCTATTTGATGATTACATATTATTTCATGATCATCAGTATTGTACTTGTGGTCTTATTCAACATGACAAATTGCCCTAAGCTTAGTGATTTTGAACACCAACATATATTCTCTCAGTTTGTGTGGCTCAGGAATTCCTGCTGAGTGGTTCTGGCCCAGGCTCCCTGCAGGGGGTGACACTAGGCATCTAGGCAGGAGGTTTGACTTATGCTTGAGTACCTACTTCCCAGGGGGCTCACTCACATGGTTGTTAGCCAGAGGCCTCAGTTCCTCACTAAGTGGGCCTCTCCACAAGGCGCTCAGTTTCCTCACCATGTGGCAGAGAGTGAGCAAGGAGGAAGCACTAGTACCTTGTCTGACCAAACGTCCAAAGCTGTTCACCTTCATTTCATGGTATTCTGTTCTCTAGAAGCCAGGCTTCAAGGCCAGCCCAGACTCAAGGTTGGTGGGCGGGATTAGGCTCCACCTCTTGAAGAGAGAAGTATCAAAGAATTTGAAACCACCAGGAGTACTAGATGTACTTTGATGCTTTATTCTCCTTCCTTAAAACTGGCCAAAGGATAAACAAGGAATTCTGCTCTTTAATTAAAATGATTATTTCTCAACTTTTCATGTACTAAAAAGTGACATGAATTACCAGAAGTGACATAGGCTGAGTTTAAACAAAGGTGGAGGGTTGGTATGTATACTGTGCCCAGCTGGCATGAGTTAAAGGGAAGAAAGGAAGCAGAAAATTTAAAAGAAAGGAAGACTGAGGAGAAACAAGGAAGATGTCTGCTTCTTCCGCTGTGGCAAGTGATTGAGACATGAAGAGGCTTCTGAAATGTTATGTCACAAATGCTAGTCTACATGAGATCACTATTTGTATGTAATTTAAATGTTTTGCTCCAAATACCTGCAGGAAACACTCATTGGCGTCCTTACTATCTCTCTACACCATTGTTTTTCAAGTCTACTCATGAATCAAAAGCAGAAGGAATGTGTGTGGTCCTTTGGCACAGTGTTTGAGTATAAGCTGGAAGGAGGGAAGAGCTTGGAGATGAGGCTATGCAGGCAGGCAGAGGCGAGATCATGAAGAGCCCTCCAGGGTCATGCAGAGGGAGTGTGGAATTTTTTTTTTTAGTTCAGGAAATATTTGCTGTTATCGAAAGATCTGTATGGCCACAGCTTTAAGGATAGACAGGGGTTTTTTTGTTTAATATATGACTCAAAGCCACATAATTTGACACTTGATAGATTTTGCTAAGTAAATAATTTCCATATTTGTCCATACATGGAGAAAGTACTGTATCCAGAAGCAGGGAAGTTGGTAAGGAAGCTTTTGCAGTAATCAAGGCTAGAAGTAGACCCAGGCTGAGGCAGAGAAGACAAGAAGTGGATTTGTTATACTTCTGTGTAGAAGGTGGAGGGATTGATATAATGGAAAAATCAACAGAACGAAGAATTTAGAATACATTCTAGGCTTTTTAGATAGATCTGACAGAGGAGAGTTGTGATGTTCTCTAAAGTAAAACATGCAACAGAAAGTATTGGTTTCTGAGGATCAAAACAATTAGCTCTGGTTTTTGGCCATGTTATTTTACTGTTGAATACTTTCTCTCCTCGAATCTCAGTTTTGCCCCCCCCCCCAATCCCCCCACTTTCAGCTGATGGCCTTGATTTCAGTGAAGAAAGCAATTAAAAGCATACTTCTGCGGGAGAAATTATTCTGTCTCCCCCCCCCACCCCACGCCTCTGAGTCCATATACTCTAGTCTCCCTTTTACTTCTAGGGTCAAACTGTCAAACTGTGAAATGACAAAGGTCAGTCTCGCACATGTGCACCAGATCTCTTTCTGTATGACCTGCTCAAAGCCACATCTCAGCAGGTCCCCTTCCTCCCCAGCATGGGCAGGATCACCAGAATTTCCCTCTCTATCACCCGGGTTCATCAGCATACAAATATGCTATTATTTCTCCCATTTTAAAAGCCCAATACCCACTGAACCACAGGTGTCCTTTCAGAGACCACTTTATTTCTCTAATCACCATCAGAGCGAATCTTTGAAAAGAGTCGTCCCTTTTTCCATTTCCTGCCATTCTCCCCTGAATGTACTCCATCCAAGCCTTGGCCCTCCCCACTCTGTGGAAACCACTCTTGGCAGGGTCCCATGACTTCCACGGGGAGCCAGTGATATTCCTTCATCCTCACCTCACCAGGCCTGTCAGCAGCATGTGACATTGTTGGTGATTGCTTACTCCTCCAGGACAGAGTGTTTTCACCTACTCTCCAGGACCTCAGTCTCCCCAGTTTTCCTCCTGGCTCTGGCTGCCTCTCTGCCCCGTTGGCTGGTGCCCGCTAATCACAGGGGTGCTTCGCGGCTCAGCCCTGGACCCTTGTCTCTCCCTTAACTACATTCACTCCTTCAGTGATTTTGTCTGCCTCCATGGGTTTAGGTACATTTAGGTACAAGTGAAATGTGTCTTCAGTTTAGACTCTTCTGTTCAGCTGCTTACTTCTCTACCTCTGTATGTCTAATAGGCCTCTTGAACTTAACATATCCGACACCAAGCTCCTGATCTTCCCTCCCACCAGATCTGCTCCGTGCTTGTCTCCACCACGCTCAGCAACTTCTCTCATTCCTGCTCTTGACTCTAAATTCCTTGAAGCCATCTCTGCCTTCTTTCTCCCACTGGAGAGCTCTAATTCATCAGTAAACACTGTTGGCTTTCCCTTCAGTCACTGCTCTCACTGCACGCCCACCACCCAGGTTTAGGGCACTGCTATGTAGCACATGAGTCACTGTAGTAACTGTAGTAACCCTCTAGCTAGTATCCCTGCTTCAAGCTTTTGACTCCTAATAGTCTATTCTGAACACAAATTTTATAAAACTTGTTAGATCTCATTACTCCCTGTTCAGAACCCTGTCCTACCACCTCATCCCATAAGAAAGTTCCACATGGTCTGGCTCCTGATGCCCCTCTGATCGCACCTCCTATTAGTCCACCCCCGTTCTCTCCAGCACACTGGCAGTACATCAGGGAAGCTCCAGCCCCAGAGCCTTTGCACGTGCTGTTCCCTCTGTCTAGAAGAGTCTCCCCCCGCCACCTACCCAGCCTTAGTTAATCCACATGGTTCACTCTCTCATCTCCCTTGGGCTTTTATTCAAATGATATCTCAGCAAGACTCTCTTTAGCTATCCTTATTGAATTTCAACTATTACTTCCTTCACTGCTCTGTTTTCTCCATAACATGTGAGCACTTAATCTCCATCTGGCACACTACATATTAACTTACTGGGATATTTCTCTTTCTTCTCGTGAGACTGTACCCTCCACAAGAGCAAGGTGAGACAAGAATGCTTCACAGAGCTGGTGACGTTTAAACTGCATTTATGGTATACAGTAATCTGGTTGACCCAAGAACTTCTTTTGCAGAAGTTTTTCTTTGCCATCTTGAAGCATGGTATCCAAAATAGATGGATAAGTTAAATGATCTCAGGTAGAAATTTAATCAAGGCTGTATGTTAAATAGCAGTAGGGCTGGGGGCTTCATGCTGACATACTTAGAGATCAGTAATAACACTTTTTGTTGATATTATCATCCTCATTTTATTTTATTTTTAAAGATTTTAATTTTTTGAGAGAGAGAGAGCCCAAGTGGGGGACAGGGGGAAGCAGAGGGAGAGGGAGAAGCAGACTCCCTGCTGAGTGGGGATCCAGATGTGGGACTCCATCTCAGGACCCTGGGATAATGACCCAAGCCAAAGGCAGATGCTTAATGACTGAGCCACCCGGGTCTCTCATCCCCATTTTAGACAAGGAAATACGGACTTGGTCAAGTACAGAAATTCCCCAACATTCTATATCTTCTAAGTGGCAGAGCTGGAATTTAGATCCACATCGTCTTTATTCTAAGGCTGTATTTTTCTTACCATGAAGTAATTACCGTCTTTTATCTTTATTAATGGTTGTACCTGAAAAGCTACCAACCAGCTCTTTTACTATTTTAGTTTTTGAAAATGCGAATTATGGATTGGAATAATTTAATAGCAAAATACAGAGTTGCAAGCAATGATTCCAAATACTGTTAATTTCTTTGTGTATTATCTGGCACAGCTGTGTGGAGGAGGGCGTGTCTTTTTTTGCTGGTGACACCTACAGTTCAGAGTTTTGCTCGTGAGACAGATGTCTGCATCTGAGGCTTCATATATGATTACCTTCTCAGGCTCATTTTCCATTTGAAGGAAAAAACAGAGATAAAATTATGTTTTGGCTCTGATGACATAATAGACTGTATTCTCTATGTGAAGGATTTGCTAAATGTAAAAAGAGATGATAAATAGGCACATACACTCTTTTTGCCCTGACTCCCTTGAGCTAAATGATGCGGCTGTCTAGCTGAGGGCCATGAGGTACTTCGCTGGACCAGTACAGGTGAAAGCACTCACCTGAACACTCAATTCAGCTCTAATGGAGAAGATGTTCTCTCAAAATCTTTGATGCCAGCTCTAGCTTGTAGATGAGATTCAGCCTACATAGTGTTTTGATGCACAAAGCTTGCCTTTTGCCACTTCTACTGTGTTCTCTTCTGTTTGTATTAGTGCACATTGTGGGCACTCCACTTTACCCCGTAATTATCAGGAAGCCTTAGGAGTGCAGCATCTTGCCAAGCTGTAGAGACGGTGACCTGTTATAAGTGTGGGCAGTGCCGGAACAGAGTTGACCCTGGTTTAACAGAGTCCAAATCCAACGACACCATCCAGGGGTAAGCCTGGGCTTTGCAGACCGGCCACTGGCAGAATGCAGAACACCGCCCTGAAAATAAATCTGTTATTAAATAGACCCAAGGCTCTAAAGTCATTTTTGGCAATGCCATGTGTAAAGGTGGGCACAAACAGTGTTAGGTTTACTCTGATACAAATTCCAATTATATAATATATATTGAGTATGTAATATTTTTTGTTGTTTTGGACTTAGTCCCAATTGGGCAAAGGCTGTTTGAAAGAGAGACTCAGAATTTGTAGCAAAAACGACTTAGTCTTGCATGCTGCTGGCTTCCAATCAGCAACTCCTTGAGCAATTTTCTTCACCTCTCTGTGCCTTAGGTGACTCATCTGTAAAGTTTCAACATGAAATGCAAACACACAGGGTGGTTTTAAAGATCCTAGTGAGGCAAGGAATGTGACAGTGCCCACCACAGAGCTCTTCACCTAGTAAAGGTTTAGAAAAATGTCTGTTTCCTCCTTTTATAGAATGCTGGGAGGCCAGACACATGGAGGAATGGAAAAGTTAAATGACGGTAAATGCTGAGCGTACCCTGCCGTGGGAAAGACAGCAGGCTCTTTTCTGCTATGTAACCTTTGTGTCTCTGGCATGTTTTTAAAGGGCACGGAAGGAGACTTTGCACAATGGCTATGTGCTGCTTCGTCTCAGGACCAAATCTCTATATCCCGAGGGACAGAAATGTCTAAGAAGAAGGCAAAAGCTTCCTAGGGTTCTAGATTTAGGACCTTCACCTCATCGCTTAAAAGCTAGTGAGGCCCAGAGTTTAGCATTTGGCAGGCAAGAGGAATTTTTTGTGTGCAAAGGGATGAGAATAAACATCAGGATCAAGAATTGTGCCCAGTATCCCCTTGGCTGGAAGGAACCCAGTCTCGGGTTGGCACCACTCCCACTGGATGTTCCCAGGGCAGGACAGCTACTGACCCCCAGAGGCTGGATTTGTCCTGGCCCTATCTGGGGAACGTCCATCCTGCCTAACAGCACAGGGCAACCGGTCAGAACCTCTGCCTGCTTTACCATTGCCAAGACAGCTGGGAACTCAGTATTTGGACCATCATTTGCATATACCATCGGAAGTTATAAATTTACTTTTGAGACTTTTGAATAGTTTTTGAAAAGTGGGTTAAACTTTATATACAGTGAAGTACACAGATCTAAATGTCCAATTTGATGAGTTTTAACAAATGTGTGTTCATCTGTGTAACTAACACCCCAATTAAGTTATCCCACAACCTTTGGGCAACACTGTTTTGATTTCTGTTACCAGAGGTTAATTCTGCGGGGTTTTTTTTATTGTTGTTGTGTTGTTGTTGTTGTTTTTTTTTAAGATTCTACTTGTTTTTGAGAGAGCATTATATATCCCTGAAATATAGGACCTTTTTATTGCATAAGAGATTCTTGGATATAAAGATGTGCCATAAGATTTACAATGGAAGTAAAAATGACTTTTAGCTGCCATTTTGGATTTGTCTTTATTTCTTAAAAGTTCTAATTTTGAAATTACACCATTCTTTTTGGTAAAAATATGCATTAACAAGATAGGCATATATATGGGATTTGTATATAGCCTTTGAATGTACTGGAAAGTCCTTGGTCTTCATGATTCCTTTAAAGAATCATGCCTAAGAATCTGTATTTTATACTAGTGCAGGTTTCACTTTCCTGCTGGAAGGAGCAGTGGAAAGATGCAGGTTAGGGATCAGACCTGCAGAGCATCTGTGTCGCACATTCTGGGGCCCCTATTTAATTTTTCTGAATGTCCGCTACTTCTGTGATGAAATGAGAATTGTAATATCCACCTCAAAGGGTTGTGGCAAAGGTTAAATGAATTAACAGATACAAAGCGCCTGAAATACAGCAGGCCCTTCCTTCTCCCTTTTTTAAATGGCAAACTTTTTAGCATTGTGAATTTTTTTTTGGCTAGGAATAGATTTTTAACTATCTTAGAGATATTGGCCCTTAGTCATGTATTTCGATGCCAGTTATCCTAGGCAGTAGCTGTTTACATTTTGCAACTTCCTCGAAGCTTCTTTTCAACTTGGCTGCCTCTTCCTAGCCTCCCAGGCCAGGAGAACAAACTAAAAACATCCACTTCTGTGTTCATACTTGTGTTGTCTGTAACCTCGGAAGAGCCATACACAGCTCTTGAGAGAAACAGTGGGAACAGTGGTGCTTCTACATATACGTGGATAAACTGGAGCACAACCAAATAAAGTCAGTCTCACCAAACTTCAAAAATCAACCCTCGACTTTCAGATTTTTTAGTAAATGCCAAACAACAACAAAATGGTCAAAACTGGAAAAAATACACATAGGCAACACAGAAGAAGAGAACCAGAATAGGCAATAAAAATTAAAAAGTTGTTTATTCTCTCTAGTAATCAGGAAGATGCAAACTGAAGCAACAGTGAGATATAGTTTTATGGCCGCTAGAAGGACAAAGATATAAAAGCCTGCTAATACCAGGTGCTGCTTAGAATGTAAGGTTGACAAAAACACTTAAGCATTGCTGGTAAAGGTATAACTTCCCCAAAGAAGCTCTTGCATATGTGTACAATAGAAATGTTTGTTGTAGATGGTTTTATTCTAATAGCAAAAAATTGCCAACAACTCAAGCATCTGTCATTTGGGGATTAGATGAACAAAATTTGGTATGTAGTACGACACTATATATAAAATGAATGAGCCAGATCTATAGATACTGATTGAAAAACAACATTGAGGGGCGCCTGGGTGGCTCAGTGGGTTAAAGCCTCTGCCTTCGGCTCAGGTCGTGATCCCAGGGTCCTCGGATGGAGTCCCGCATCGGGCTCTCTGCTCAGCGGGGAGCCTGCTTCTCTTCCTCTCTCTCCGCCTGCCTCTCTGCCTACTTGTGGTCTCTGTCTGCCAAATAAATAAATAAAATCTTTAAGAAAAAAAAAAAGAAAAAGAAAAACAACATTGAATACAATAACGGGTTGCAAAATTAGGCATATTATATGATTTTGTTTGAGCCACCTTTTTGAAAGATGAAAGTACTATGTCTTGTTTATAGATTCATATATTTCTCTCTTTTTTAATTTTTAATTTTTTTAATTTCTTTTCAGTGTACCAGAATTCATTGTTTATGCACCACACCAGTGCTCCATGCAATACATGCCCTCCTTAATACCCACCGCCAGGCTCACCCAACCTCCCTCCCCCTGGCCCTTCAAAACCCTCAGATTGTTTTTCAGAGTCCATAGTCTCTCATGGTTTGTCTCCCCCTCCAATTTCCCCCAACTCCCTTCTCCTCTCCATGTAGTGAAAAGAAGGGCCATCTGTACCCCAATGTTCATAGCAGCAGTGGCCATGGTTGCCAAACTGTGGAAAGAACCAAGATGCCCTTCAATGGACAAATGGATAAGGAAGATGTGGTCCATATACACTATGGAGTATTATGCCTCTATCAGAAAGGACAAATACCCAACTTTTGTATCAACATGGATGGGACTGGAAGAGATTATTCTGAGATTCATATATTTCTTAAGAATGCATTGCTAGGGAAACCTGGGTAGTCAGTTAGGTATCTGCCTTTAGCTCAGGTCATGATCTCAGGGTCCTGAGATCGAGCCCCACATTGGTCTCCCTGTTCAGCAGGAGCCTGCTTCTCCTTGTCCTGCCTGCTGCTCCCCCTGCTTGTGTTCACTCTCTCTCTCTCTGACAAACCTTAAAAACCTTAAAACGTTAAAAAAATGCAATGCTGGAGGTTGACTCTGGGGAGGAAGGGCAGGAGGAAGAAGAATGGGGCTGGAAGGAGAAAGTCCAATTTAATTTTCTTAATTTAATTTTAAAAAGGGAATATCCCCAAATATTAACACTTAGCAGTTCTTTATCAGTGGTTCTCAAAATGTCTTTTGTCTCTGGGCTGGCAGCTTGTGGCATCACCTGAGAGCTCTGAGAAATACAAATTCTCAAGCCCTAACCCAGATCTGCTAAATCTGAAACTTGGGGGTGAGGCCCAACAAACCGTGTTTAAAAAGCCCCACACTGCCACTGTTGTAAACAACAGAGATATGGATGTTTACTATCTTATTCTCTGTGGTTTTCTGTATTTTTAAAATTCAGTGTTAAAACGATCAATCTTAAGCTTTTCTTTCCCACTCTCCCAAAATCTTTCTAGGCTCTTAAGTTCCAGCTCCATAGCCAAAGGCTTATTAAAAGCATAAACTTCTTACTGCTACATAAAGCTCTCAGATGTGGAGAGATCACTTAATATCAAGCAAATGGCAGAGAAAGAAAATGGGCAGATATAGTTAACTGTTATTCGAATATGAATTGTCAAGTAAGTACATCACCCCAAAAAATATTTGATTCCTCTCTCCCTTCTCCCATTATCGTTGACAGCAACTATCTGTCAAGCATTTAGTGCATTCAGGACAAAGCAAAGTACTGATGCTACAATAAGGCATAGATATAAATCATGTCCTTAGAAGGCAATCTAGTTGGAGAGCCAGGGTGAGAGTAGAGGAAATGAGGTTAAAAATGAGAATACCTCATTGTGAAATGTATAGCATACCCAGCTGCCACACAGAATTTCAGAAGAGTTTGAAGGGAAGTTTTTTGTAGGCTCAGTCTCAAAAGAGAAAGGGGAAGGTAATATTTCAAGGAATGATGTGAACAAGGTCACTATAGCGTTCTAATTCAGAGAGCCATTGAAGTGATCTTAGTTCAAATTGGGGGTGTGGAATTGGTCATCAATTTTTATCCTGTAGATGGGTGGAACATTAAAATATTTTGAGTAAAGAGGTAATTTGTCTGTGCAAAGCAGTGTCCCAAGAAGATAAATTTGGCATTAGTGTCAAAGGTCAACTGAAGGCAGAAAAACAATTAGCATTGAGATGTCAAGGCTTTCACAGAAAGTGAGGATTTAGATGGTGAAACACAAGATACAGTATGGGATGAGGAAAAGTGAAAAGGGAATGAATGATTCTAACAGAATGTATTGGTTTCTTATTTCCTCTGTAAAAAAAACTACCAAAAGTTTAGTGGCTTAAAACAACACAGATGTATTATCTTATAGTTTTGGTTGCCAGAGTCTAAAATAGTTCTCACTGGGCTAAAATCAGGGTGTCAGCAGGGCTGTGTTCCTGTGTGGAGTTTCAAGGGAAGAATTTGTTCTCTTGCCTTTTCCAGCTTCTAGAGGCTGCCCACATGTGTTGGTCTGTGGCCCCTTTCACTCTCTTTAAAACCTGGAGCAAACCATCTTCAAATCTTTGACTCTGACTCTTCTGTCTCCTCCTGCTTTCCCTCATAAGGATTCTTCTAATTACAGTTGGACCCAGCCAGATAATTCCGGATAATGTCCCCATCTCCAGATCCTTAAGTTAATTGCATCTGGAGAGCTTCCTTTTGCCATTTAAGGTAACATTTTGACAGGTTCCAGGGACTAGGATGAGTACATCTTTGGGGGACTTTATTTTGCCTACCACATGGACTATGGCCATACTTTGATAATTGCCTAGGAATTGGAAGAGAGATGAGAAAGCCCTGATTAGTCATACCAACCCTGTCACTTACAGTTTGCTTTCTTGTGAAATGGAAGGAGAAGGCTGTGTACGGGTGGGATTTTCTTCCAAGCCTAAAATTCTGACTAGAATGTCAGGCCATAAGGACATGGGTTTTGTTCACTACTGGGTCTTCGTAGCCTAGAACAATGATACATGAGGGACTCAGTGATTATTTGTTGAATAAAATATTTTTTGTTGAATGAATGACCAAGTCATGAAAAAGTTTCAGTAGAGCACTGGGGAGACTTCTCCACTGGCTCCTGTACATATTAAATTCTCATTTTCTTGGTGAAGTAAGATGTCAGCTCAGGTTATAGATGGAGATATTCCACAGATGGGAGAGGGATAGCTAAGATTTGTAGAGTCTTTTCCTTTCCTCCCTTGCTTTTAGCCTCCATGCTGAGTATCCCTTGGAACTGGGAATGAGGAAGTGTATTGAGATTGATGTATGGCCTCAGTAAGTGTCTGGGCAGCTGCTGATTGAAGAAGAAATTGCTTACTGTGGCAATGATCAGTTGCCCCTGAATTGACCAGCTGTCACATTCCACACTGTTCACTCAGCAAGAGTCAAGTCTTGCCCTTTGCATTCCTAAAAGAACACTTGACCCTGTGAGGACATAATATCCATTTATGCTGTGGAAAGTGCCAGTAAAATAGAAAACAGAAGCTTCTTTGTGCTTAAAAAAAATAGCGTGGAGTACAGGCGTGTGAGGGCCCAGGTAGCCAGCAGGTAGGCAGTGTGACCGGGCTTTCCGGTGTGGAAGCTGATACGTTCAGGGACTTTGCCTCTCAGATACAAGGTCTGACATACACTTGTCATCAAAGCTGCCTTTCAAAATTGACATGTAAAAAACCTATGGTTAGCAGTTACTTTGCTTGAAGACAAAGAGCTAATTTGTTTAAAGGAGCAATAGATGACAGAGGAAGAAAATCAATGCAAGGAGGGCAGAGGGTGCTAGTTTTGCTTAGGATCCTTGAAATTCAGAGAATTAAACTCTTTTTGGTCTTTTACTGCATTATGTGACCTTGGACAGACACTGTGCCTTTTCTCCTCTTTCTACCTGTTTTTATCAGTGCTATTTTTAAAATATCACCCATCTATCTGGGGATAGAGGCCCATGTTACATATTAGATATATTTTCTTGGTCTAATAACTTGGTCTAATAACTAACATGCCTATTTTTTAATCAATTTTATTTAATTAGTTGTCTGTTAAACAACTTAACCTCTAATATCTGAAATCTGTAAAATTATTAGAGAAATATTTGGTTACCAGAAAGGATAAAAAATCCATCATTGGAAATCCTCATTCCATGACATTGCCTAAAAGTAAATATCTTGCTCTAATGTTAGGAGGGAAAAAAATCCCAAATATAGAAAAGATCTGGTGTTCACAGGGTACAAAGTGGGTTTTAAAGCCTATAAACAAGACTCGTCAGTTTGCCAGACTATATAGATGCAGAAGAATCTCCCTCCACAATTCTGCCAAAAAGTAGAAGATAAAATTTCACCAAAAACAGTTTTACAAATTGCAGATGAGCTCGTGAAAGGGAAAACCCCCAGGTGTCAGAAACAGAGCGGAACCCAAGATAAGAAATGTGAGCATGGAGTATTGGCCAGATGGGGTCACGGAGGTCTGAGATTCAGGAGGGAGATGAATGTCTGGGGATAGCATCCGCAGGCCAGGGCATGTATCCACTCTGTGGGAGTGAGAGGGTGGGGCAGGTAGCTGAAGCCTAGATGAGCGGTGGTTCCATTCATGAAACAGCCTAGCAAACTCCACCAGCAGCCAGAGAAAGCCTCAAGGAAGCTTGTCTCCTGTCTGCTGCTGTGAGAGAAAGAAGAGACGCCTGTGAACCATAAGAGCACAAGCCTGTACCACACACTGGTATGGGGTTCAAAGTCACACCCCCAGGACAGTGCCAAGACAAACAGGAAGTCATTGTGCATTCACACTTCATGACTCAGGAAACGTGGGACTCCCATGCAAAACAGTCCCTGCTAAAGACGAACTTACAGGCAAAATTAAGTGTGTTCGAAGAGATGAAGGACATCGGGTACTAGTATTTATAGGAGAAGGAGGAGGGTACCTGGGTGGCTCTCAGTTGAGCCTCTAACTCTTGATGTTGCCTCAGGTTATGATCTCAGGGTGGTGAGACTGAGCCCTGCCTTAGTCTCTGGACTCAGCATGGAATCTGCTTAAGATTCTCTCTCTTCCTCTGCCCCTCACACCATCCCAAGTAGCTCAGTTGGTTAAGCATCTGCCTTCAGCTCAGGTCATGGTCCCAGTATCCTGGGATCGAGTCTTGCATTGGGCTCCCTGTTCCACAGGAAGTCTGCTTCTCCCTCTGCCCCCTCTCACTTGTTCTCTCAATCTCTCTCTGTCCCTCTCTGAAATAATAAATAAATAAAGTCTTTAAAAAAAAAATAAAAGAAAGAAAGAAGTCCCAGAATGGAAAATTGTTATTGAACTGTGTGAATACTGTTGGGTTCGTTGAACATTGTGAATAATGGCTGATATTTAGTATGGTTTTAAAGATGTTGTTCTTTTAACCAAAGAGAAAACTTTTCAGCCCATAGTTAGAAAAATGCCTACCATATAAATGGTCCTGAGTGCCAAACATGCAGATTGAAACCGAAGTTGAAATTGGCCTGCAAGTTCTAATTAAGGGAGAGCTGAAGGGATCATCCAAGTGTAACAAAGAAGCCTTGTTTGAAGTGCTCTTCTTAAATGGAGTAGCGGCAGACCCACTGGGAACAGGCCACGCTTTGGTTCTGCTCGATAACCCACCTCTAAAACATCTCCTCCCTTCTCCCAGCTCTCCCCCTCCCACCCTGGGGGTGGTGGGATCCACAGGTCACTGACTAGGTTGAGGGTATCTGTAGCCGCAGCCTTGGACCACGGTGTACTCTTGGGCCCGCACCAACTCTGCCCTCATTCTCAAGGGACTCTAGTGATCTAAACAGACCATCAGTACCACTTCTACTAGAACTGATTCCAGAAAATATGTAATACAGCTGATCTTCCTCTTTTCTTTTAAGACTTAGAAATTAACTGTCATCCCACTGTCAATTTATGGTGACATCATGATCGACTAAAATGCCAACATAGTTTGATTGGTGACCATTTAATAAACAGCTAGCTTTCTGTGTCTTTGTATTTTCGAACGAGCAGGAACTTTCTCTTTCCTTTCTTGTGTAGTACTTACCTCAAACAGCTCCAGGTACATAGAGCACATCAATACATACTTTTCTATACTGTATAATTATCTGAGAAGTTTTGTTTCACATTCTTTTTAACTGTTTGTATACTTATCTTCCTTAAAATGAAGATTTAAAACTTAAGTCTTCTTTTATAAAACCATCTATTAAAGACAAATAAAAACTCAAATGTTATCGTTTCTGAGAAGCTGCCTCTTTGACCATATTATATGACCTCTTCAGCCTCTTAGCAGTTTGTGGGCATCTGTACCATCAAACTGATCACCCCATGTGCTTTAAGTGTTTGTTTAGGTATTACCTGTTCTTTTTTTATTATTATTATGTTCAGTTAGCCACTGTATAGTACATAATTTGTCCTTAATACAGTGTTCAGTGATTCAATAGTTCAGTGTAACACTCAGTGCTCATCACAGCATGTGCCCTCTTCATACCGATCACCCTGTTACCCGCTCCCCCCCATCCTCCCCTCTGAAACCCCCAGATTGTTTTTTGGGATCCATAGTCTCTCATGGTTTATCTCCTGTCTGATTTCTCCCCCTTTGGATTTCCCTCCTTTCCCCTATGGTCCTCTATGCTATTGCTTATGTTCCACATGAGTGAAACCGTATGACTATTATCTTTCTCTGCTTGACTTACTTCCTTAACATAATCCCTTCCAGTTCAATCCACGTCAGTGCAAATGGTGAGTATTCATTGTTTCTGATGGCTAAATAATATTCCATTGTGTATATGTACCACATCTTCTTTATCCATGCATCTATTGAAGGGTATCTCAGCTCCTTCCACAGTTTGGCTCTTGTGGACATTGCTGCTATGAACATTGAGGTGCATGTGCCCCTTCTTTTCAGTACGTCCATACCTTTGGGGTAAATACCCAGTAGTACAATTGCTGGATAAAGATAAACTCAAAATGGATGAAAGACCTCAATATGAGACAGGAATCCATCAAAATCCTAGAGGAGAACACAGACAGTTACATCTTTGACATGAGCCATAGTAATTTCTTTCAAGACATGTCTCCAAAGACAACTGAAACAAAAGCAAAAATGAACTTTTGGAACTTCATCAAGATAAAAAAGCTTCTGCACAGCAAAGGAAACAGTCAGTAAAGCTAAGAGGCAGCCCACGGAATGGGAGAAGATATTTGCAAATGACACAGGCAAAGGGCTGATATCCAAAATCTATAAAAAAGTTCTCAAACTCAACACTCAAAAAACTAATAACCCAGTCAAAAAATGGGCAGAAGACATGAACAGACATTTCTCTAAAAAAGACATACAAATGACTAACAGACACATGAAAAATGTTCAATATCAGTAGCCATCAGGGAAATACAAATCAAAACCACAACGAGATACCACTTTACACCAGTTAGAATGGCAAAAATTAACAAAATAGAAAACAACGAATGTTGGCGAGGATGTGGAGACAGGGGAACCCTCTTACATTGTTGGTGGGAATGCAAGTTGGTACATACACTCTGGAAAATAGTATGGAGGTTCCTCAAGATGTTAAGAAGAGAGCTACCCTATGACACCAATTCTTGACTCTGATCTCCTTCAGAGTAGTCTTCCTCCCAGTTTTTATCATTCCTCCATACATAGTAGGCACGTCAATATTTGTTGGGTGAATGAATGAACACTTGAAATAACCAAATTACACTGGTACCACTGTATATCAGACCCCAGTGACCCTCAAGTGGCTCCTGTCACTTATACTCAAGTGACTATATCTGCAATCCAGGTGCTTTTTTACCTTAGACTGAAGTTTTTGTATGCATTTAGTCATTGAGATTGGAGCATCTGGAAATCTGTTAGCCATTTTCAAGAGCTAAAGAGAGTATAAAAATAAGGGAGAGCTGAACTAAGAACAATTAAAAAGGTGCAGGATAAATGGAGAATTCTGCCCTTTTTTTTTTTTTTAAACATCGCTTTATTCTGCATGGTGCATGGAGTTAAGGTGTTGAGATGACCAGGAAACTACATCAGGCAATCCATTTCCCCTTCCTTTTCTGCTTCTAACAGGGAATTTTATATCCTAGTCTTAGAGCCAAGGGACTTAGAAGGAGCTGAGGGAAAAAAAAGGAGGAGCAATATATATAAAAAACCAAGGACTTCATATTCCTAAAGTGTAATCCAGGGAGGGAATAATAGCTTATTCTACTGATGTTAAATCACAGAAGCAGGGAGAGAGTAGAATTTATAAGAAGAAAGAGGAAAAAAATAAGTTTTGAAGGCCTTTAAAACACTAAGGCAATAACCCAACTGAAGTTGGTACACAGGTAAGTAAAATACAGAAAGATGAGAAAATTCTTGCAGTGTTGCTAAACCTTTTGTGGAAACTTAAAACATATTCCCAGACAGAGTTTTAGTCCAGTCTCCTCAAGATATAGTTTATCTTTGATCCATTTGAAGTAAGACTCAGCCTGCTAATTCCTGTTTTGGTTTTTCAAGGAAACCACCTCTCCCAAAAACAAATCTATTGAAGGCAAAATAATTTTTAAGGTCAGAGGTTTCAAAAGACGTTGGACTACCCCCACTACATTAGGAATTCTTTTTTACCCTAATTGGCCACAGGGTCCTGTTTCATTTTTAGTAAAAGAACATTTTTAGCCCATTTGAAATAATAAATTTAAAGGCAATGTAAAGCGTTTATCTTATATTTAATTTGAGTGTGATAGAAATTGATGGTTTATTTTGTATCCAGAAATCTTGAAAAATATTCACTTAAAATGTGATTGCCAATAACTCTTCTCACAAAGCAGGGTGAAATTACAGAACCATAAATAGTGGGACCCAAGAAGTTGACAACATTCGAATTCTTAGGAGCAAAAAAGGATGTATGATAGATAACTAACTCAAATACTGAGGGGGTTTTTTTGGCTTCATAGCTTATTGTTATTTTAAAGCACACATAGAAATTCATTTATAAACACATTTTGGTGAATTTATACCAATAATTACAGCCAGTGAAACTACCACTTTTTTCTCCTATTCCAGGTTGTTGGTGTAGCCCAGGCCATCAACAAGAAATCAGGAAATGGTGGGACATTCACTGAAAAAGATGAAAAGGTACCAAAACTTGTGTCTGACATGACATCAGTTTAAGAAGATGTTTTTTCTTTATAGTGTATAGACCTCTAGAATTAGCTGTAGCTGAAATTGTTGATTACAAAAACCATTATGTTTTAAAATGATCTGAACCGTTCAAAAGTGTCTTTTTCCTGTGGCTAAATACGGTGCTAACTTTGGAGTACTCGTGGTATCAGTCCTTGGAAGCCCCCCAGCTCCCTCCTCACTGTGCCGCCAAGCCTCCTGGAGGCCTGTGTGCGTGTTGGGGCCATCTGGAGGGTGACACGGTATTTTAACTATCCCATTTAACTTTCATCGCTGCTATAAAGAAATTCAACCCGAGTAAAAAAACCCTTGAAGCACTGCTCCAAGTTCAGCACTCCAGGTTGGCTAAAAATTGGAGTTGCCTCCCGATGAAGCAAATTTCAGAATGTTTTATAAGCTTTGCACTCAGACGGTGGGGCGCCAAGGTGTGAATTCCGGCGGAGTGATGTGAATTTAGCTTCAGAAAGAGCAGCAGTCAGCATTATTTTATTATTCTTCACATCCAGTGCTGAAGAAATACATCCCATACACTACGTTGACATGCTTTCCGTTTAAGGACGGAAGCCCCTAAACCTGTTTCTAACTTCATTCTGTCAGTAGGTTTTATTATTTCTCTTCTTGAATACGTAATTATATGTATATCATGGGAGCCCAATGAATTCTTCTTATTCAAGCCTGTTGCTATTTAAGTCACTCCCCTGAAAATTAGTAGGAGCTTTTGGACGACATTCAAACAAGACAGAGTTATTTTTGTCTCCGTGGTGTAGGCTGTATATTGGCATTTGTCTGGGTCCCCATGTCCTAATTGATTCAGAACATAGCAAGTACCTTTTAAAATCAGTATTCTAGACATCTAGTCTCCTATTCTGTTAATGACACCTGAGAATATTTGGTGGGGGAAATGGTTCTAGATTGACTTTATATTTCATCAGTTGTTTATAGTCCATAAATGTAAAGCCCTCTTGAAGGATTTGTGTTCTTAGGCTGTATCATCTCTTGGCAAAATAAATCTATGATTGTGAATAACGTTTGCCATGGAGAGACTTCTTTTAATCAAAAATTAATATAATTGTGAGCATATCACCTTAGAATAGTATAATGAGGATGACAGATCCGTGTTAAAACATATTTAAGCTAATATTTTATACAACTTTATATGAGACTACTATTGCCAATATTCTCAGGTAGGTGTGTTAGCTTTTATTTGCCCCAGTAATGAGTTACAAGGTATTTATATGGTCTCAACACAGACCCAACTCTTAATATCATTCAGAGACTACACTAGATTTTGCATAGAGTGAATTTCAGTTTCAAATGATATAAAGAGATCTGTGTCCTACTCCCTTCCCTCTTCTTCTTAATTTGTAAGTAATGTAGGACTTGAGGAGACTGTGTTCATACTTATCATCTATTTGTTGTGCTAGTTAGCTAACTTGCACTCGCTTTTCTTTTAAAATTTTTTTTTAAAGATTTTTATTTATTTATTTGACAGAGAGAGATCACAAGTAGGCAGAGAGGCAGGCAGAGAGAGAGGAAGGGAAGCAGGCTCCCCGCTGAGCAGAGAGCCCGATGCGGGGCTTGATCCCAGGACCCCAGGATCATGACCTGAGCCGAAGGCAGAGGCTTAACCCACTGAGCCACCCAGGCGCCCCTTGCACTTGCTTTTCATTTGTTCTTAATTTTGTGCAGAATTAACATGTACCCTTTGAATTTCTAATATTTATTTCAACTGTAAACATTTTGGGGTGCTTTTTGTGTTTCAGGCGATATAACAAGGCCAGTTAGTAGACACTTTTATTTTTTTTTTAAAAGATTTTATGTATTTATTTGACGACAGAGATCACAAGTAGGCAGAGAGGCAGTCAGAAAGAGAGAGAGGAGGAAGCAGACTCCCTGCGCAGCAGAGAGCCTGATGCGGGACTTAATCCAAGGACCCTGAGATCATGACCTGAGCCAAAGGCAGAGGCTCAACCCACTGAGCCACTCAGGCGCCCTAGACACTTCTTAATTTAGCTGTTGTCTTACCTGTTTTCTAGGACTTTGCTGCTTATTTGGCATTTTGTGGTATTGTTCTTCATAATGCTCAACTCTATGAGACTTCACTGCTGGAGAACAAGAGAAATCAGGCAAGTCTGATGACTAAAGAGAGAATATAGAAATTGTTTCTTTAGTTGTTAAATTTTGTCTAAGTAATATATGTATATGATTTAAAAATCTAGTTAATATTTTAGCTGGATTAGAAATAATTATTAGATAATTATAAATTAGATAATTGTAAAATAATTAGAAATAATTATTTCCATTTTCTATTTTCCATGCTCAGTTGCCTTTTCACTGTTAGACAGTATTTCATTAACTTAACAGATGTGGATTTATTTGATTTATATCACTCTTTACTTGCCATTGTCCTTATCCTACCAATATCATTATTTCTGTTTTAAGTTACTGGATGGACTGCATTTGTCATGTTAAATAAGGCTTTTAGTTCTTGCTGTCTCAACTAGGGACATCATCTCATGATTCCATGCTTTGTAAAATGAGGATCTTAGCATGCCTCATCTCTCCTTCCCAACTGCTACTCCTTACCTCTGCTTTTCCCATCTGGACTTTTTCTGTTGCCCATGACAATAACATATATATTGTACTGCAATCATGGTTAGCTTTTAGTAAGTTTTGTCTAGTTTAATTCTAGAGTTGTGATTTAAAATAGAGTGTTTATAAGTACCATGACTATGTCAATGTTGTTCTTATTACATTTGTTATACGACTTTTAGTTTTTCCTGATGTTTCTGAATTGCATTCTTTTTTTTCCCCTTGATCTGTTTGCTCTAGTGTAGGTTGGTTTTTCCTCCAAAACTCCCCATTATTTAGGCATCCTGCTGAGTTCTTTTCTTGGAGATCTCCAAGTTGAGGTTCTCTGTTGTTTCTCTTCCAAGCTAAGCTGTTTCTCCCCATGCCTACTGCATAGGTGTCATCACAGAATTTTCCTTCACTGCTTTCTCAGAAGGATTCCATTGGTTATTCCCTGGATCCCATAACTCTTTCTTTCTCAGTTTGTACCCTTATTTTACTGCAGCACATTCTCAAATAATTACTTGAGAAAGAGTATTGATCAGGTAAGTTTTCTGAGTCCTTGCATAGTGTGAAAATACCTGTTGTACCATCCTACCACTTTGGCTGGGTAAAAAATTCCAAATTGAAAAATCATTTTCTCAGACTTTAGAGTGGTGCTTTGTCATCTAACTAACATCCATGTTGTTCTGATTCTTGGCTCTGTGTTGATGTTTTTTCTGTTTTGTTTTCTGTTTTTGTCTGTAAGCTTTTCAGATCATTTTTTCTCTTTGCTTTTATAATTTAATTTTATAGTCTGACTCTTTTTTTCATTCATCATGCTGGTACCTGGACATCCCTTTCCACCTGGAGACTCAAACTCTTCCATTTTATATAATTCTTTTTCATTATTTCTTTGATAATCCCTCTCTCCCACACCCCATTTTCTCTTTCTTGAACTTGTGTTAATAAGATACTGGATCTTCCATTGCCTTTAACTGTAGTTTCTTCCTAACTGTTGTCCCTGCTCCATTCTTGCCACTCATTAATCCAGTCCCCATGTTTACAAACATAGCTGCAAGGCTGTCATTTTCTTTCTGCAGTCCCATCACCATGCAAGCTGCCTCTAAAGACACGCAGGGCTTTTGAGGATCTTTCTCCATTTGATTCTGCCATTCCATCTCCCCAGCTCTCCTCTTTATAGTCTAGATTCTCTCTTAAGAATTGATTAAGATTTGCAGTATGCTACTTTCTCTCAATTCAGTTGTTTTTGACTGAAGTATTTCCCTTCCCCACTTCATCTAAACAATTCCTGCTTATCTCTCGGGCCTCAGCTAGGATAGTAACTCCTCCAGTCAATTTTCTGTGATACCCTTTCTTCCTCCTCATCACACAAATATTTTGTGAGATTAGAAGAAATTCTGTGGAATTCAAAGGAAAGTGAGATTACCAGGAAAAACTCAAAAGGAGCTCTTATAACTTTGTTTTGGACAATATTTACTGTGCTATGTGAAAATACTTATAAATGTTGATCTCAGAAGTTGGGAACAACAGCAATGTCAGTGTTATTTCATGTATGAGATGCTGTTCAGAATGCTTTATAAATGTTTGGATATTTAGTCCTCACAATAGTCCTGTGATTTGGTATTATTTTTTACTGTTATTCCCATTTTTAAGGAACTAGCCCTACATCACAAAGCTTGCAGGAAGGGAAGGCAGGATTAGAAACAGGTGACTCTGGTTTTCAAGTCTGTGATTGTAACCACTGTACTAACAGTCAATATGGAAGGAAGCTCTGTTAGTAAATAGAGACTTACTTATTTAATACTTGAATGCAAACTTGGCTATAACTTGTTAGTTTATAAATAAACAACTTATAAACCATATAAATCATTGTATTGCTTTAATAATTACAAATACTTACTAAGTAATAAGCTCTAAATTTTCCTGTTTAGGTGCTGCTTGACCTTGCTAGCTTAATTTTTGAAGAACAACAATCATTAGAAGTAATTCTAAAGAAAATAGCTGCCACTATTATCTCTTTCATGCAGGTGCAGAAATGCACCATTTTCATAGTGGATGAAGATTGCTCCGTGAGTACAGAGTATGACTTTTTTATTTTTAGAAAGACAGCAATTATATTCCTTAAAGTGTCACTTTTAAACCTCACGTTAGCCTCAGATGTCTCTGAACCCCAGGTATATACAGTTGTGTATGCAAAGCCAATCAGAGTATGAGCTGTTCTGGTTGAAAGGAGTAGACGGGAGGTTGGAGGGTGCCTTCAAAGCACCCTTTCACCTTTGTGTCCCTCCACTGAGTGGTTACCTTGGGATTGTCTGTGTGCTATTTTTGTCAATGGCCATACTTCCTTGATGGAGAAATACACTGTCCTTATAGTATGCAGACCCATCGTGATCAGGGATAGTGGTGCCCTGGTTGCTCTGAGCAAGTAGAGCCCCATTCTGAATGGCTTGGGAAAAAATTTTCTTTTTATCAGGAATTGTTTAGAAACCAAAAGGTATGACCCAAGAGAGGCAGTATTATTAAAGGTGCCTATCAGTCCTAAATCTTTTACCAGCAATGGAAAACCACTAACTGTTCTACTTGGTAGATTTTAATCCACTGATGTATAACAGAAAGAAACAGATGTGTGTGGAAAGATGGAGTGTTCTCATCAAGTGCTGGTTACTTCTAGACAGGCCAGTTGAGGTTGCGATTAGAATCAGAGCTCCTAGCCTACGGCAGTTTTCCTTTATGCAGTTTCTTTCCCTTTTTAACCTATGATCCACTGTTCCTGGGATATTTCTTTTTGAGGTCATTGTTTATTTTCTTTTTTCTTTATACCCTGAGAATAGGCTCTTCATTGGTGGGTTAGGAAAGAGAGTGGGGATCACCACCACTGTGTGGTCAGTTGTAATCCATATATGATACCTGAATTGATGGGGTTTTGGGAAGTAGAATAATAAAAAATATGTAATACTTAAATTAAAATTTTAAAAATTGTTTTAGATAGTAAGACTGTAGTATATGACTCAACATTATCTCAGTCATTTTGAGTGTGTGTGCGTGTCTAATTCTTATTCACTGGATATCAAATGAATATACCGTGCTATAAGGTAATCAATATTCTCGTAGTTATTATTTCATATTTTCAATCAGTTATAAAGTCCTTAATATGGAGATGATTACAAGTAGTCATCCTTTTAAAGTTCAGGTCAGAATTCATTAATGTAGCAAGTCAATTCACAATTTTTGCTCTGTGACCTGTTCGTTAGCATTTAATATTTGAAAGTTATATGTAAGACACTCCTTTTTTAGACAACGTAAATGCCACCTTCATTAACAGTCATCTCGTGCTTTTAACAGTTAACATCTTTTGTGGTAGCAACTGACTTGCATCATTGGTACTTTGAAGTATAGCTCACTTATATGCCAGTTAATATATTTTGCTCACTTTTTAACTTGATTTTAGGAATCAAGTGTCTTGATTATCATTTATAGTATAACTTTTTGATTAAAATTATTTCAACAACATGAGCAAAAATCCAAATGTAAACAAGAAAAATACAGTACTCAGTTCTTCCCTCCCCAAATTAAACTAATATCATTGTTTTATATCTTTATTCAGTTGTAAATACAGCATGGATATGAATATGTATTCTGTTTTTTTTAATGTACTTTCCAAAGTACCTCTCCATGTTGTTAAAACCTTCACAATTATTTTCATTAAATATTCATAAAATATTACTGAATTGCATGTCTTTTAAAAAGCTCTAACAACAGCAATCAATGTATGCATAAAAACTAAAACATGAGCATTTTGAATAAATGGAAAGAAAATTTGAAGCTAACATATTCATTAACACCTGCTAGAAGAACAAAAAAAAAATACGCAAATGAGCATTTTTGCAAGTGAGTCTCAGAAACAGTAAGAACATAGGCAGCCGACCTGAGGCTGTCAGGCAGTGAGTACTTGTGTCAGTTTAGTCTGAGAATAAGTTCAAAAAAGATCACAAGTATTGGTGTCTTTCATCAATTCCACTGACTTGCGTGTGTATATCTAGATAGATCTCGTTACATTGTCAAACTTACTTCTCAGTCTGTGTTGTCGCTTTGTTTTCAGGATTCTTTTTCTAGTGTGTTTCACATGGAGTGTGAGGAATTAGAAAAATCGTCAGATACCTTAACAAGGTAAAATAACTCATTCTCTGTCTTTATCACAAGCAAGCTGACCCTTGAACAGCATGACTGGACCTGTGAGGTCCACTGAGAGATAGATTTTTTTTTTTATATAAATATAGTACAGTACTAGAGATGTCTTTTCCTTAAGTGATTTACTGAGTAACATTTTCTTTTCTCTAGCCTACGTTATTGTAAGAATACAGTATATAATTCATATACCATACAAAATATATGCCAGTTGACGCTTTATGTTATCAGTAAGTCTTCTGTCAACAGCAGGCTATTGATAAAGTTATGAGGGAGACAGAAGTTATCTGCGGGGTTTTGACTATGTGGGATGTTGGCACTCCAAACCCCTACATTGTTTAAGCCAGTATATGTAATGCTGGCTACATGGTTATTTCATGACCTGTTTAATTTAAGACATAGAAGCTACATGCTGCTTCCTCCCGACCATCAATAATTTTATTTGTGAAAATACTTAACTATTTGATGACAGAGTTCTAGGATTTTTTTCTCCTACAGTTGACCTATAGGAAAATTGCTAAAACAGTGAATGGTGTTCAGATTAGTATAGACCTGGGTATGGTATTTTTGTGAACTGGCTCATTTAAGATCCATAAGTCTGTATTGCAGTTACATGTTTCATATTGGATAGTTGGATTCCAGTATGCAATTCATATTGCATATTGGACCCTCACTGGAAATTTGATAGGCTTCTGAACAAACTTCTCTTTGAGTCTGCTGTGATTTGGAATCAGCCATGGGGATTTAATTAATAAGAGAAGGAAGCCCATGAACCCCATCACACCAATAGCCATCTACCCAATGGCTAGAATGAAACCAGATCTCTATTGCAGGTCATTTCTTTCTCATTTTTTTTTTTTTTGTAACTTAAGAATTTTGTATTAATTTTTTGTTGTTGTTAATTATCACGTGGATAATAGAAAGTATTGATATGATTGAGGTTAGAGATCTTACTGCCCCAATTTTATTTGTGCTTTTCTAAGAATTTGGGAAAGGATTTAGAGTAAACTACCAAATGTTCTTTCACAGATTCCCTTTTCACCCTTAGCAAAAAACTGGTGGTGTTTGTTTAAGTGACAGAATATTCTAAGAAATACAAATCTGCCAGGATAAAGCGGCAGGAATTCTTGGGTATAGTGCTATTTATCATAATTTTCATTGTTCATTTGTTACCAATTATTTCACTTCCTAAAATCGTTTGTCTGAAATTACTTTATCCCTAATTATTGATGTTATATCTAAAAGCTTTTTATGACCATGGAAATAGAACATTGTCTTAAGTTTACTATCTGATATTAAAGTTTCACATTTTTTTCACTACAGTTGGCCTTTTAGAGCATTATTTCATTTAGTGTATGGTGTTGCAATTATCACAGTCCTCAGTAACCAAGCTCTTTGGTGGTAGTGCTTTAAAAATAACCTTTGACAGATCTAAACTACAGAACATTCTATGAGATAACTGGCCTGATCTTTTTTAAAAATTAGTATCATGGAACAAAATGGAGGGAAGGAATATCTTGGACATAATAGCCAAACACAATGCATAAATCTTAGTTGGATTCTCATTAAAACAGCTATCAATGAACAGTTTTTGAGAACGATCGGAAATCTGAATTTGGATAAGGTAGTAGATAGTTGATGGGGAATTGCTGTTACTTTTCTTTGGAAATAGGAAGATACTGTGGTTAGTAGGAAACTGTTTTTATTTTTAGGAGATACATCCTGGTGTACTTAAGGATGAAATATTAGGATATCTGCACCTTACTTTAAAATGGTTCAGGTGGGATGCCTGGGTGGCTCAGCTGGTTAAGCTGCTGTCCTCAGCTCAGGTGATGATCCCAGGGTTCTGGGATCGAGTCCCACATCAGGCTCCTTGTTCAGCGGGGAGCCTGCTTCTCTCTCTGGCTGTGCCTGCTTGTGCTCGCTCTCTCTTTCACTCTCACTGACAAATAAATAAATAAAATCTTTTAAAAAAATAAAAATGGTTCAGGCAAAGATAAATAAGTACATATATCTAAATTTCATATATTTAGACAAGTATATTCACACAAACATATAGATAAAATACATAGGTAAAACATTAAAAATTGTTGAATCTAGAGTAGGATATTCATTTGACTTTCAACCTTTTTGTATATTTCAAAATGTTCATTAAAAATTTGAAGAAAATATTTGTAATAAAAAATTGGAAACAAGGGGTGCCTGGGTGGCTCAGTGAGTTAAAGCTTCTGCCTTCGGCTCAGGTCGTGATCCCAGGGCCCTGGGATCAAGCCCCGCATTGGACTCTCTGCTCAGCAGGGAGTCCGTTTCCTCCTCTCTCTCTGCCTACTTCTCTGCCTACTTGTGATCTCTGTCTGTCAAATAAATAAATAAAATCTTTAAAAAAAATTGGAAATGAAAATCATTTCTGTAGATCATGTAAAGCAGAATTGCAAAACACAATTGTCTGAGTTTAGAACACAAGACTAAAGTGCACAACCTGGTTTTGTTCAAACCCTCTTAAGACTGACCCCTGGGATCAGTGTGAGGCCTGCATACCTGTCTTCCATCCCCTTCTTCTCCTCATCTCTTTCATGTGTCCTATCTTCTCATGTCTTCCCTCAGCAAGATGGAGACACTATTGACCACAGTGACTTCAAGTTTAGATGGCTAAGTGATTCTTTGTAAATAAAGAATCATTCCTTCTAAACTATTATTTTAACAGTCTGATACAATGAAATACGTTTTATCTGATTAAAAGAATTTGAGGAGTTAGCAAAGGGACAGATGTAACTTGGGGGCAGAAAGGAAATTCATTTAACTCATGGTACACCTGACTTAGGACTTTTTTGCTGACTGGGGCCTGTAGATAAACCATGTTCTCTCAAGAGATTTTTTTTTACTACCTGGAGTTTTTCATTCATAAAGTTGGAATTACATAGCCAACGTCTGCTTCCCTCTTGACATTGCTGGTTATGACAAGTATCCCATTTCCATGTGTATTCTTTCCTAAACCCCTCTGTGTGCCATTGTATTTTCTGGCATATTGGACATTTAGTTCTTTAGCTAGTATTGAGTCCTTTCTGAATATGTGATAGTAAGTCCTTGTCTTCATGATTATGTTTGTATCCCTTTTAAAGTCTGGTATCTCCTGCCTAAATCAGTGATGAAGTTTCTTATTCCTAAGAAGAACATTAATATAATTTTGATTTATGATGCTATAAAATTTTTGTTGCTTTTTATAAGGAATGTTTTATAAAAAGCAACAAAAATTTTATAGCATCATAAATCAAAATTATATTAATATAATCTCACATATAAATATTTGATTCTTTCAAATATATATCACATATAAATATTTGATTCTTTCACTTTTCAGATTGCATAATGAATTGCTACATATAAACATGTATATTTAATGTGTTTACATATATCCATAGGTATGACAAAATTCTGGAATGCTATAGCCTATAAATAATATGAAAATAACACATGACATAAATGATATAAAATGACCATATATGGAATTTAAGAAACAAATGAACAAACAAACAGACAAACCAGAAAACAGATCCTTAAATATGGAGAATAAATTGGTGGTTGCCAGAGGGGAGGTTGTTAGGGGATGGGTGACATAGATAAAGGGGATTAGGAATGCACTTATCTTGATGAGCACTGAGAAGCATATGGAATTGTTCTAAGACACCTGAAACTAAGACAACACCGTATGTTATAGTTGAATTTAAAAAGTAAGATCAAGAAAAAGTATAAAATGATGAGTTATCTACATTTACCTTTGAATATTTGTACAGCAGCATAAGTCTACATAATTACATTTTATGTACTGGCATTTTGATTTTATTACCAATTCAGCCTGGTCCTCTAATTTCTAATGGTACCTGAACAAGCCCATTTGGTGTGATAGTGACCTCTACTGGTAAATATGCATTTTTAAAAAGTGTAGTCTTCCTCGATTTATTTCTGACGAATACTGTGTTCCCTCTCTGCAGACAAAACAAAAGGTATTTTTCCATTTTTTAAAATCATTCCAAGACAGTCTTAGTATAAAGATTTTTATAAAGGATACATAAGTCAGTGTGATTACCTTAAAAGAGAGTAATTTAATGGATCATTTTAACTGATCCATTAACTAATTTTACAGTATTGAAAAGTATTCACTAATGCCTTATATCACCTAAACATTTTATTTCTTTTAAAAAAATTTTTTTAAAGATTTTATTATTTATTTATTTGAGGGGGAAAGAGAGCACAAGCAGGGAGAGCAGCAGAGAGGGAAAGGGAGAGAGGCTCTCCTGAGTAAGGAGCCTGATGCAGGGCTGGATCCCAAGACCCTGGGGTCATGACCTGAGCTGAAGGCAGACCCTTACCAACAGAGCAACCCAGGCGCCCTTTAAAGTTAGCCTGTATACTAATAATACAATAAAAAGTCTTTAAATGATATAAATATATTTTATTATTTTAATAAAAATGAGACATTAGGCCTAATGTTGCCAGACCTCTGAATTAAAAATGATGTGTGGTGCCTTCAGCATTTAGACAAAGGACTGAACTGATAGTGACACTTCACCAGCAGACTCTTTATCACCTTGCTGAAATTATTGCTAGAATTCAGGACTCTTCGATGCTTATTCTTAAACACTTTGCCAATCCAAACACTCTCCCATGAGATGAAATGCTAGGCAATTCTATGATGTCAGCAGTAAGCAAATCATTCTTTTAGACCAGCCATTTCAGTTGAAAAGCATTGCTCATTTGGTATTTGTCCAACCAACCCACTAATTATCCTTTATAAATTAAAATAATACGTTGAGGACGGACTTGCAATGTTAAGCATAAAACTAAAAAATAAATATTCAGGGTGAAAATTATACATAATTATCAGAACCATATCGTCAGTGAGATAAAGTACAGGAAGGTTTTGGGACTTGGGTTGCCTACAAATTTCAGAAGAGCAACTAGCTCATTTCCAGATGGCGGGACGTTGTGGAGTTTCTGTGCCTCTATTCATAAGAGTCACCCAATTAGAAGGAAAAATGATATTTTAGTGCTGTAATTCCATGTCAGTTAACTTGATGTTAATTTATAAATGCACATCTTCATCATAAAATGACAATTGCATAGAATTAATTCTTTAAACCTTCTTGGAATATATATACTAGTAACACTGTAAAAAGTAGTATTAAAAACAACTGTGCAGAGGTGCCTGGGTGGCTCAGTCGTTAAGTGTCTGCCTTCGGCTAGGGTCATGATCCCAGGGTCCTGGGATCTAGCCCCACATCGGGCTCTCTGCTCAGCGGAGAGCCTGCTTCCTCCTCTCTCTCTGCCTGCCTCTCTGCCTACTTGTGATCTCTGTCTGTCAAATAAATAAATCCTTAAAAAAAAAAAAACTGTGCATACTGAGTAGAAAAAGAGTGTAGACTCTAAAGTCAGGCTGATTGAAATTTAAGTTCCACCATCTACTAGCTGTGGGGCATTTTGTAAATGAATTAACCTCTGAAAGTCTCAATTTCTTCATCTGTAAAATGGGGATACTGATAGCAGGATTGTAGTAAGGACTAAATGAGATAATGCACACAAAATGCTTTAGAAAATTTTTGGCACATAGTAAGTATTAAGTCAGTATGAGCTGCTATTACTGTGACTCTGATGTACTTTTCTGTCTTTGGCTTATATAACGTGCAATGATTCCCATTTAGTTCTAAAGCACAAAAATTTCTCAGTGAGCCCCAGCTCCATGTCCCTGTCTCTCCAAGGATATACTCATGTACATTCCATTGATAGCCACTGTGCAAAAAGCTTTAGATGTCAAAATTAGCCCAAGTCCTCCAAGAAAAAATGACAAGACTGGATTAAATATGCAAGAAATTTATTAGGGGAAATCCCCTGTAAAGATAAAAGAAGACAGAGCTAGGAGACCCGTGGATCCCCACACAAGTCTGACCTAGAGTGAAAAAGAGGGAAAAGAAGGGGAGCAAAGGAATGGGTAAAAGAGATGAAGGGAAGTAGGAGACACAGGCTTGCAGTTATGGAATGAATAAGTCATGCGAATGAAACCTGCAGCATAGGAAATATAGTCGTATTGTAACAGCACTGTATGGGGACAGATGGTAGCTACACTTGTGAGCACAGCACAACATACAGAGTAGCTGAATCCTGTGTTGTATACCTGAAACCAAAGTTAACATCGTGTGTCAACTATACTTCAATAGAGAGAGTGTGGAGGTGGGTGAAGAAGGAAGGAGTGTTTTGTAGACGCATCCTGGACAGCTGGGCAGTTGTGAGGAAAGTTTGGCAAGACTTCTGGGGAGACCTCTGGTCTCCTGTCAGAAGAGTCCCAGGTCTCCCAGAAGGGGACCTGCCTTCATATCCCCACTGGGCTCAGTCTTCATCTGGAAGCAGCTGTGGGAGATGTGGTCTTCATCAGGGTCCTGGGATCTAGATAGAGCTCAATAGCTAGAGACACCCATCAGAGATGCTTCCTATAGTTGGAGCTCTGAGAGGCACGTGTTTAAGGCCACCATAATACTCCTGTTTTGTTTTGTTTTTCTCCATTTTATTTTATTTTTCTTTTCAGTGTTCCAAGATTCATTATTTATGCACCACACCCAGTACTCCTTGCAATATGTGCCCTCCTTAATACCCACCACCAAGCTCACCCAATCCCCCACCCCCTCCCCTCCAAAACCCTCAGTTTGTTTCTCAGAGTCCAGTCTCTCATGGTTCGTCTCCTGCTTCGATTTCCCCCATCTCACTTCTCTCCATCTCCCAATGTCCTCTGTGTTATTGCTTATGCTCCACAAATAAGTGAAACCATATGATACTTGACTCTCTCTGCTTGACTTATTTCACTCAGCATGATCTCTTCCAGTCCTGTCCATGTTGTTACAAAAGTTGGGTATTCATCCTTTCTGATGGAGGCATAATACTCCATTGTATATATGGACCATATCTTCTTTATCCATTCGTCCTTTGAAGGACATCTTGGTTCTTTCCACAGTATGGTGACTGTGGCTGTTGCTGCTATGAACATTGGGGTACAGATGGCCCTTCTTTTCACTACATCTGTATCTTTGGGGTAAATACCCAGTAGTGCAATTGCAGGGTCATAGGTAGCTCTATTTTTAATTTCTTAAGGAATCTCCACACTGTTTTCCAAAGTGGCTGCACCAACTTACATTCCCACCAACAGTGTAAGAGGGTTCCTCTTTCTCCACATCCTTTCCAACACTTGTTGTTTCCTGACTTGTTAATTTTGGCCACTCTAACTGGCGTGAGGTGGTATCTCAGTGTGGTTTTGATTTGAATCTCCTTGATGGTTAATGATGATGAACATTTTTTCATGTGTCTGTTAGCTATTTGTATGTCTTCTTTGGAGAAGTGTCTGTTCATGTCTTCTGCCCATTTTTGATGTAATCATCTGTTTTGTGTGTTGAGTTTGAGGAGTTCTTTATAGATCTTGGATATCAGACCTTTGTCTATAGTGTCATTTGCGAATATCTTCTCCCATTCCATAGGTTGCGTCTTTGTTTTGTTGACTGTTTCCTTTGCTGTGCAGAAGCTTTTGATCTTGCTGAAGTCCCAAAAGTTCATTTTCGCTTTTGTTTCCTTTGCCTTTGGAGACATATCTTGAAAGGTATTCAAATTGGCAATGAAGAAGTCAAACTCTCTCTTCACAGATGACATGATACTTTATATGGAAAACCCAAAAAACTCCACCTCCAAACTACTAGAACTCATACAGCAATTCAGTAATGTGGCAGGATACAAAATTAATTTACAGAAATCAGTTGCTTTCTTATACGCTAACAATGAAAATATAGAAAGGGAAATGAGAGAATCGATTCCATTTACTATAGCACCAAGAACCATAAGATACCTGGGAATAAGCCTAACTAAAGAGGTAAAGGATCTATACTCGAGGAACTACAGAACACTCATGAAAGAAATTGAAGAAGACACAAAAAGATGGAAGACCATTCCATGCTCATGGATTGGAAGAACAAATAAACATTGTTAAAATGGCTATACTGCCTAGAGCAGTCTATACTTTCAATGCCACCCAGATCAAAATTCCATTGGCATTTTTCAAAGAGCTGGAACAAGCAATCCTAAAATTTGTATGGAACCAGAAGAGACCCCGAGTTGCTAAGGAAATGTTGAAAAAGAAAAACAAAACTGGAGGCATCACGTTGCCTGATTTCAAGCTTTACTACAAAGCTGTGATCATCAAGACAGCATGGTACTAGCACAAAAACAGACACATAGACCAGTAGAACAGAGTAGAGAGCGCAGAAATGGACCCTCAACTCTATGGTCAAATAATCTTCGACAAAGCAGGAAAAAATATACATTGGAAAAAACACAGTCTTTTCAATAAATGGTGCTGGGAAAATTGGACAGCTATGTGTAGAAGAATGAAACTCGACCATTCTCTTTCACCATACACAAAGATAAACTCAAAATGGATAAAAGACCTCAACATGAGGCAGGAATCTATCAAAATGCTAGAGGAGAACATAGGCAGTAAAAACTTCGACACTGACCACAGCAACTTCTTTCAAGATATGTCTCCATAATAGTCCTGTTAGTTAAAGAAGGAGTTCCATATTCTTTGCATTGTTCTTTCAGAATAATCCACTGTCTGCCCAGGCTAACATCTTCAACCTGAAACCATCACTTTATTCCTAACAATCTATTTCGTGTTCTCCAAATACCCATAGATAGAACTCTTGCATTTCAAAGGTGTGTTTTATGCTGAGGAGTTTTTTTGTTTTGTTTTTTGTTTTGTTTTGTTTTTTTCCTGCTGGAACCCCCTCCCTTTCATCCCTGATGTGTTTCTCCACATCCTTAAATCTTATCCCGCCTTTTACACATTTCTCTAATGCTTCCTCTTCCCTAATCCACTCCATGTAGGTGTTAGCTATTGATCTGCTCCACATGTGTGGTGCTTGCATTTTGCCAATTGCATTAGCGAGGATTAGGCTTGACTGCAAATCATAAAATCTCCCAAACAGAAGTAGCTTAAACAAGAATGCAGTTTAATTACTCTTTCCTTGAAAAGCCCAGAGGTCAGCAGCTCGGGTGCTGCAGCTGAGCTCCCCAAAGCCTCAGGCCCCCAGGCACTTTGGGGCTTTCTACTCCATGTCTCCAAGGTATGGCCCTTGCCTTCCTTGTCAGGGATGCAGCTCCTTTTGTCGCAGCCATCTTTTAAAGGGGAGTGGGGGGGGGGCAGGGGTGGGCAGTGAAAGAAAAGGCAGAGAGCGTGCAACAGCTTTCTTGTACATGAGGTTTCTAGAAGCCGCCATATGTCTTCCTACATCTATTGACTAGAATTTCCAGTATGGTGGCTGGGCAGCACAGTGTTTGTTCTGGGTGACCGTGTGTCCAGATAAAGACGAACGGAGGAGAGTTACAGAGGGACAGCTGGCATCCTTGGCACTGGACTCTACCCAAACAGGACGGGCAGCTGAAAGGATTGTCTGTGCTGTGTCGTGGCCTCTGCCAGGTTGTAAGCTCCTTGTGACAGCTACTGGCCTGCATAAGCTTGTCTCCCATGTGACACCAAGGGTGCCTCTTGTGGAGCAGGTGCTCAGTCTGTGTTGAGTGCAGGGACTCAGAATTCACCAGTATTTCTTAGAGAGTAAGAAACAAAATGTATCACATAACTTAATAAATCTTAATACTTATTTTTCACTAAAGTCACTATTAAGAAAACTGAACATTTGCAGGAAATTTAAAAAAATCAATTTCTATTAATTTAAAGGTAATTAAAATTACTTCTCCTTCTCTATGTTAATGCCTGTGGGTCTGATTTTAGGATCTCTGGCAAGTCCCTTAACTATTTTGGGTTTCATCCGGTTCCCACTGTGAACATAATGATGGTGATAAAAATAATAAAAGTCATTAACAGTGTTGTTATTTTTAAAAAAGATTCAGACAAGGGTATCTTCTCCAGTGTACTTGTTCTCCTTGTAACCACCATTCCATTTTTCTTATCTTTATTAAGCTTCTTATTTTCTTTTCCTGAGACTTTAGCTATCTATGAATAGTTTTTAAAATTGTTTTAGATTCCACCCAATTAATGAGTGAAAGAGGAGTCAGGTCCTAGGTCTGATGTGTTGGACAGTACGCATGCCTTCCTGGATCATCATTGTCATCTCAGTAAATGTCCATGCTGGCATTTATGTACTCCTATGTGACTATTGTCATTTGCTCTTTATTCTTTTTCACTTATATACAGTACTGGACGTGGGGTCAAATTTCACCCATTTTGACCAAATTACACTTAAACTAAAATGTACTACAAAGAAAGGAAAGGCTAAAGTTTCTTGGTCAGGAATGAGGCCACCGCCTTCAGGAGTCTTGGTGGACTCACTAGTGCTCAAGACAGCCATCCCAAGAGGCAGTTTGGTCAGGTTGGAGGTGCAGGGGTTGGGAAGGAAGATGAAAGATAGGGAAAATATTGGAACTTCGAGAAGCATGTATTTTATTCTGAAATATCTCTCAATATTAGACTCTCCTATTTCTTCAGTTAGTGATATTATAGTTAAGATAGGCATATCCTTATCATTTGAGTAAATTTCCACAACCTGACACTCTTTGCCCAAATCATCCCCATTGCTGGGAACATACAAAGTTTCCTGATGTAAAAACATGGTCTATCTTGTTTTCCCAGCTGCAGCCCTGGCATTGTGCTTATGTACCCTCTAACATCCAATTAATCTTTAATATTCAGCCTTTTAAGCAAGCAACAGGGAAATAACTGGGGAAAAAATTGTAACCTCAGGAAAATTTTTTGAAGAAGATACATTTTTCATTTAAAAAAGTATCATAAATTATCTCAAAGCAGAAAAAAAGAAAAAAGCTTAATAAAATTCTTCTAGGCATGCTTGATTTTCCCCTTGGTTTGAAATGTGTAAACGACTATTGTGGTGGAGAAAGTAAATAACTGAGGAAGTCAAACAGGCACTAGATCTTAGTCATTCTATAATCTGATGAAAAAAGAAGACATGAAAAGAAAAACTCCTACGGATTTTACATAAACAGCATAAAAATCAACATGCCCATTAACGGGAGTGGTAGCATTACTTAATGGCATTTTAAAATTTGTTTTAGATGGCTGAGGAATTGTGGGCCTTTGTCTTTTCAAAGCATTTCAATTATAGTAACTACAAAGTTGTAAATCATCACATTGAAAGTGCATTTTCCAATGAAGAGACACACTTTAACCTATGATTTAAGGCTAGTGTGGATCTAATATTATCATTTATTTAAACTTTGTTTTGCCCCTGTTTTTTCACTGCACAGGAAGAACTTATATCTGTTTTTTCCACAGGGAACGTGATGCAAACAGAATCAATTACATGTATGCTCAGTATGTCAAAAATACTATGGAACCACTTAATATCCCGGATGTCAGTAAGGACAAAAGATTTCCCTGGACAGTAAGTAAACCAATTTCAAACTTGGAGCTTGAACACTGTTTTCCCATCAGATCTGTACTTCTAGGGACTCTTCAGCTGAAGGCCTGGCCTGAGAACTGGCTATATTTCAGAGTGAGCAGTGCTTTCCCTGATCCGGTGAAGGAAAATAAAATAGCTCATAACATCTGTTGAGGGGTGGTCAGCTGTACTCAAGTATTTTTCCCCTGTACTTTTCAGCTCTGTAATATATAATAATGAATTATCTTAAACTAATTTATGAGACAATTTAATTATTACCTACTTAATGTCAATGGCATTCCTTACATAGTGTTGCTGGAGTTCTTGAGTTTATCCTCAGAAATTAAGTTCCATATGGCTCGAACTTATAGACCTGGTAATCTATTACGGTGAGTAGCTCTGTGGAGAAATGAGTATGTCTTCTTTGACAGCAAAGCTACAAAAGTCCGTTTCTCAGGCATTGAAAACTTTGAATTCTAGTCTTTTCTCTCATCTCTGGAAAAGCATTGCACTTTCAGGCAGCTGCCTTGATTTTGTTATTTGAGTATCTAGAAGACCTCTTTAGAACTTCAGCAGTATGGGCAATAGAAACAGTGGCAGTCCTAAAGAAAGACAAGTATGTAGCATGTAGCATCCGAGGTAGTGTAGTGCTTTATGGATTCTGCCTGTCTTAAGTTATTGAGACATCTGCTACACCGGCATAGTAAATACTTGTGTTAGTATTTTGCTGTATATTATCAAAGGCTGCTTAGAAAGTTTGGAATGAAAAAAAAAAGAAATATAGGATATTTATTAATCTTAATAATGTAAAGACTAATTGCTGCATATTGCATTTACGTGAACTTCATTATAATTTATACATTTTCTGTACTCTGATGTTATCTACAGCTAATAAAAGATAAATGAATAGGTTAGGGATTTCAGATGTCTGATCTAGTTTATATAGCACGTAGTGGGCAAAACAGTCTCTTCATAATTTGTACCTGTTTTGTTTTATTTCTGTTTTTGTTTAGAATGAAAACACAGGAAATATAAACCAGCAGTGCATTAGAAGTTTGCTTTGTACACCTATAAAAAATGGAAAGAAGAATAAAGTGATAGGTAAAGCCTTTTACTTCCCTCTAATCTGCACTTACTAAAGAAAAAAAAAAATGTGTTCCCAGACACTTTACTTCAAGTGTAATTTTGAGGAATAAAATGTGTTAAAAAAAATTGGAATAATAAAAGAATTTTCAAGTAATTTTATGTTGATAAATGTTAGCAGACATTCTTAAATATCTTAACTATAATGTATTTTAGTAATTATTATAATGCTTTTCAATTATTGTTGAGATTTTTGTTGAAGAATGTGTTGATAGTTTGTGGAGTGAGAGACATCAAGTTGAAAATGTGAATTGATTTAGAGAGTCTCATTTCTTGCTTCTGATTTTTTTTAATATGGGGTTCACATTTTAGATTGTATTCATTTGTTCAAAAACATTTATTGAGCACTCCAGTGTTCTAGTGATTTGGAATAAATTGGTGAGCAAAGTGGAAATCCCCACCCTCAAGGAGCTTACATTCTTATATTAAGGTAATAGAAAAATGCCTACTTAGGGATGTTGGAAGAATGCATCCTCTGAAAAATATATATATTTTTTGTTTCTTGGCATTGCAGGTTATATTAAGAGTAGTACAGAAATTTTGAGGTTTTATATGCCAGTCATGCATGACTGACATGTGAAAGTAGTCTGAACTGTTAACATTGTCCCGAGAACTTGGAAATAGAGGATACAGAAGGACCTTCTAAAGGCCAAACTTTTTTTAAAAAAGATTTTATTTATTTATTTGAGAGAGAGTGAGAGAGAACATGAGAGGGGAAAAGGTCAAAGGGAGAAGCAGACTTCCTGTGGAGCTGGGCACCCAATGCGGACTTGATCCCAGAACTCCAGGATCATGACCTGAGCCAAAGGCAGTCACTCAACCAACTGAGCCACCCAGGTGCTCTAAAAGCCAAACTTTTAACTAGAAACCCTAATGAAGTGAGACTTAGAAATATAAATTTACCTTAAAAAGTCTCAGTAGTTTCCAGGTTGCAAGACTTAACTGTAATTTTATTGAAGGAGGGCTATCAGTCAGAACGGCAGGGGTAGGGGATATTATTAATGAAAATAAAAAAAAAAAAAAAGACAAGTACCTATTGAGGTTCTGTCTGGGGGTCAGGGAATCTTTGCTCCTCGAGCAGAGACAGATGTAGTAAGTTGTATTGGCATGGGCAGAGTATTCTGACCGCGTGGTGAGGCCGTCACTCAGGGGACAGCTGGTGTAGCAGGCTGTAGTGCTCGATGATTTCCAGCCCCTTTGCTGGTGTACGTCCTTCCTGTGAGATTTCAGTGGCGTCTGCCACTGAGCATTCCAAATCTGACTTCCATTGTTCTGATTATTTTTTCCCAATGTAGCTTAACTCCTAGGAGGAGAATGTATTATTCATATACTCGGAAATACATCGATTGCTTTGACAATTGTTTGAGCTGGGCTTGAGGCCGTGGGATTGCAGGTGCACATGCTCCTGTTCCCCGGGACAGATCTGTTTTGTGCTCCACGTGAATATTCTGGTGTTAGAGAGCAGCCTCTTGAACTTAGTGACTGTGACTCTGCCCCAGAGAGATGGTTCAGTCGTCAGCCATGGTCTTCTAGTGCACTGCGTCGTCAAGTCTCAGAAACCAGACTGGCAACTCCTGGCTGGGCTGCTGGGCTATTTGGTCCCCTGCACTCTTCACAGCTCTGAGAGAGAAAGTAAAGGCTGACGAGTGTGCAGTGTGGGGGTTTTCTTATCAAGATTATCACCCATCAGTTTGCTAACATAAGCAATAAAGAAACTGTAGGAAACGTTGTATTATAAGATTTTATTTCCTATATGATTTTATTGCAAGGTGAAAACTACATTAGAAATATACCTTATAAATATATATTTTTAATGCTTTTTGATATAAGCATGAAGACTTATTACAAAGCTGCCTCTGACCTTTGAAAATGTGAAGTGAAATTCCAGAAGGGATGCATTATTCCCTTGTAAATTTTCATAAGGAGGACTGAGTGGCCCCTTACCACATCCAGTCACATCTTTGCTTTTCCTCAGCAGCATCTCTTTGGAATAATAATGGGGAATGGGGAGTCACTGGAGGAAGTTACATATCAGCCTTCCTCAGCATTTGACGTAAATGTGAGCTGGGTCAGTGAAGTGCACACAGCCCCAGGTGGGAGCAGACTCAGGGTGTCCATTTGGCTCTACTCTTCCCTTAACCATTTACAACATTATGAGCACATGACTCACCTCTGTGGAGTTGAACCAAATAACCTTTCAGCTCTGCTCAAAATTCATATGCTATGATCCTGTCATGTTTCCTTCAAGTGAGCAAAAAACATAAAAAAAAAAAAAAACCCTTTGAAGTAATCAGACTCGACCTGCATTTCGTGTTACCCTACTTGATAACAGAGTCAAAAGTAAGCAAATGTTATTTTCAGAGAGGAAAAACTCCCTATTAAGAAAGGAAAAAATGGGGGTTTGGGTGGGTGTTCAAGTTGATTCCAAGTACAGGAAGAAACAGCTCCAGTGCTCCCTGCTCTTTCAAAAGTGTGACAAAACAGAAAATTTGAGTTCTTGCCTGTATTTTGTGCCCACAGATGCAGCATGGAAAATGTCATGGCTGTAGATAATTTTTCTTGCATAGCCCAGGCCAGATTCCTCTATTATGTAATTCTAATAGAGAATCCCCATAGAGCTACATGCAGAAAGGCAGACAGGCCCATGTGTTTTTTGTAATCTTACTTCCCCCTCCTATTTTTCCATTACTGACATTTAGATGAAATTATAGACATTAGACCAGTATGGGGCCTGTTGTATTCCCCGAGGTATTGTTTCATATCAAATGTTTTCTTAGTGCTCTGGCTAATACAGAGTGTTTCCAGAGTTTTGCTTCCAGTGCTATTAAGGAAATATTTTCCTCATTCAGCATTCATTTATTTTAACCAATTATTTCCCCTATTTATTGGGCTAAATATGCCTTTTTCCCCAAATCATATTTACCAGAAATTCTTACTCCAATTTTCCATGCCAATTTCAGGACAGTTTTTGAAGAAATTAGTCCCATTCCCATCCCCCCCCCCCAAAAAAAATGCTGAGAACGTCTCCACTTTAAATAACTTACATATTCATCTCTTTGTTAATGAAAAAGTAAAACAAAAATTATAGTCCTTTGTCACAATGAAGTATGAGAAATATGTACAGTGTACTCTTGAACAATGTGGAGCTAGGAGCACTGACACCCCATCATGCAGTCTAAAATCCATGTATGGCTTTTTCTTTTTTTTTTTTTAAGATTTTATTTATTTATTTGACAGAGAGAGAGAGATCACTAGCAGGCAGAGAGGCAGGCAGAGAGAGAGAGGGGGAAGCAGGCTCCCCGCCGAGCAGAGAGCCCGATGCGGGGCTTGATCCCAGGACCCTGAGACCATGACCTGAGCTGAAGGCAGAGGCTCAACCCACTGAGCCACCCAGGCACCCAAATATCCATGTATGACTTTTAAATCCCCCAAACTACTAAATCCCCAACTACTAGTAGCCTACTGTTGACTGGAAATCTTCCCAGTAACAGAAACAATTGATTAACACTTATTTTCTATGTTAAATATATTATATATTGTTTTCTTACAAGAAAGTAAGCTAGAGAAAAGAAAATGTTACTAAGAAAATCATAAGGAAGAGAAAATACATTTATTGTAGTATACTGTGTTTATAAAAAAAAAAAACCTGCATTTACAGTACCATATTGTATTTATTCCAAAAATCCACATATAAGTGAGCCCTCACAGTCCTAATCCATGTTGTTCACGGTCAGCTGTATTTCCTACTGAATGTATGTTCTAAGCTGATTACTATCCTAATTCTCTGCTCTTCTATGTGTTGCAATTTGAGTCTGAGCCACAGATAAATATTCTAAATTATATGTTTAAATTTGACACTACTTCACATTATTTTTCATAATAAATGTTGCCATTTGGCAATATCACTAACTGCTCATTTGTTTATAAAAATATTTGTTAGGATATTCCTAATGCAAGTATAATTAAACTGTGCAGTGTCATCCATTATAAGCACATTGCTTATAATGCTTAAAGTATCCGCTTTTTTTCCCCAGAGAATTGTAAATTATGCTTAGTTATAGTAAGCTCCAGGCAATACGACTGTAGGGGCAATAATAATTGGAAGAAAATTAGAAAAAAAGAAATAAAACTAAGGAAATAAGATTAAAATATAAAAGTTAAAATATATAATATAAAAATAAATATAAACCATAAGAGACTCTCAAACTCTAGGAAACAAACTTAGGGTTGCTGGAGGGGAGGGAGGTAGGGGGATGGGACAGCTGGGTGATGGACATTAAGGAGGCCATGTGATGTCACAAGCACTGCATATTATATAAGACTGATGAATCACTGACCTCTACCTCTGAAATCAGTAATATACTGTATGTTAATTAATTGAATTTAAATTAAAAATAATTTTAAAGGGATGCCTGGGTGTCTCAGTGGGTTAAGCCTCTGCCTCTGGCTCAGGTCATGATCTCAGGGTCCTGGGGTTGAGTCCCACATCGGGCTCTCTGCTCGGTGGGGAGCCTGCTTCCCCTCTCTCTCTGCCCATCTCTCTGCCTACTTGTGATCTCTCTCTCTGTCAAATTAATAAATAAATATCTTAAAAAAATAATAATAATTTTAAAAAGAATTATACTTTCAAGAATTGATTGACAAAATAGTAAGAAGAACTTCACAGTGTTGGAGAACAGAAACTTACCTTTACTGGACTAGAAACAATGAGGGAATTTCTGGAAGATATGAGATCTATACCATTCATAAGAGCACATTTTACATAAGATGGGCAAATTCGGATAGCAATGACAGTATCAGAGAAAGTCGAATTTAAGGTAAAAACATCCTGTAAAGGGATGCTTTGCATTGATTAAAGTTAAAATCCACCAAGAAAGTATAATTGTCATAAATGCTTCTAATAAACTAACATCATTGATATATAAAAGCCAAAGCTATTAAAAACAAGGAGAAAGGGACAAACTGGTAGTCATTGTGGTGGGAGCCTTTGGTATGCATCCCATAGAAGGTTAAAGTACAAGGGAACATTAGAATAAATTAATATAAAAACTGAAGTGGATTTAATTAGCAACTATAGATTTACATTTATAGTTCATAATTTACAAATACAAACTTCTGTCAGATATCCATCAGAAACTTACAAGTATTGATGATACACACATGCAACACAAACCAGCCATTTCTGAATTAAGAAATAATAAAATTTGAATTAACCATTAAGTAATTGGAAAAATAACACCTCTCTTTCTCACCTTCTGTGCTGCTCCCCAATAAATGAATAAATTGAAAGCAGAGAAAAACAATTGAAATGATAAATTTATGAAGTGGGAAGGGATAGTGAAAAAAAAGAGATAATAGGGAACCCAATAATAATAAACCAGTAACACAGATAATGAGGATAATAAGAGAACTACACAAGTGAGAATGAGAAAGGAAATGTAATTATAGATACAGAAAAAATTTTAAAAGATGTTAGGTAAAACAATATACCAAAAAGGTAATACATTTTGATGAAATGTGGAAATTCTATAAAAATTGGTAATAACCAATACTGACTCAAATTTTAAATTTTTCATAGAAGTAAAATAAATAAAATAATTTTTTTCATAGAAGTAATTGAGAAAGTTTCTAAAGTCATGAAAAACAAAACTAAACCAAAAAACTACTGCCCGAAGGAAATTCTAACCAAAGCAGTCAGAGGGGAGGAGAGGAAACAATGTGAGATACAGAAAAAGGAAAGGCGAAATAAAAAAAACTTACAAAAAAATAAGATTGTGAGGTGGAAAACCCAGTGGAATCAGCTGAAAATACTTCTCTACAGAGAGTTCTAAAAGTTCCTGGTTATCAAGGTATTAAAGAGAAATAACTTTAATTTCTGCCAAGACAAGTTTGTTTGAAAATAATAGAGAAAAAAAATTTATAATAGTAGCAAAAAATAAATGTAGCCAGAAATATGTAGCATCTTTATGAGGAAAATTATAGTATTCTCCAAGTAACTTAAAAATCTTTAGTAAGTGAAGTGACATAACATTTCTCAATGATAAGAATCTATTCTGTAAGACATCAACTTTCCCCAGATTAGATTTATATCAATTTTAATACGTATCCTCATAAGAGTTTTTTTCAGAGGGAAGGGGAATTCCTGTGACCAACATTTATAAAACTCATCTGGCAGAATAACATATGAAAAGAATCAGAGTTGATGAATAGAGATTTGCTCTGTCAGAAATTAAAATAATGCTGTAAAAGTAACATAATTTAAAAGTATCATATGTCAGAGCGCCTGGATGGCTCGGTCCATTGAGCGTCTGACTTTGGCTCAGGTCATGATCCCAGTGTCCTGGCATTGAGCTCTGCAGCGGGCTCCCTGCTCAGCGGGAAGTCTGCTTCTCCCTCTCCTTTTGCTGCTACCCCCTGCTTCTGCTCTTTTGCTCTCTCTCTCTCTGTCAAACAAATAAAATCTTAAAAACAAAAACAACAATAAAAAAGGAAAGTATCATGTGTGCCAGAAAACATGGACAGGTAGATGGAATACAATAGAAAGTGTAAACGCAGACCCAAGTCTGGTACATATGTATACATTAGTATTATTGTATATAATAGATCATTGTTTCTAAGGTGCCATTGGCTGATTTCCTGTACTTCCAAGAAAGAAAAAAATGATTTCAATTAAACTATGACAGGCAGTTGATTAGGATGCAGACTGATTTCAAAAACATTAAAATGTGAAAAAAGTACGTAGTAGTTGAAAAACATATGACCCTAGTACTTAAGGTAGCAATTCAAATCATTGGAGAAGAGATAACTGTTCAAGTATTTTAAGAATCTAGTAGCAATTTGGGGAAAAAATTAAGTTGAATTAAAAAATTAAATGTAATACAATGAATCTGTAAAAGTACCAGGGGAAAATATAGATTCATATATAATCTTAAAATGAGGAGGCTTCTCTTAAAAGCAAGACGCTGTACAGCAGAAAACCTCAGATTAAGATAATTGACAAATGACGAGTGCAAAAAAAAAAAAACCTCTCAAGATTGGTGATGAGGGCAGGTCTTACATAGCAAGACAGGATGCTGGCTTTGCAGTCCAGCCCATACAGTAGAGAGTACATGAGACTACAAGCAGGATCTCAGTGACCACCCCCTGCTCTGTCAAAAAGCCAGGAGGAAAACTGGTTGGTAGCAACATCGATCCCTGGAATTATGGAAAAGGAAACATAATTGTGTGATTTTAGAAACCCATCTAGTCCCTTCCACGTGATTGCTGGAGATGCCTTTGGTACCAGCTGAGCTCTCAGAGCTGCCATGATGACCGCGTGAAGCGACGTCAGTACCAGTACCTCATGTGCTCTAATAATAGGCAGTGGCACAGATTTTGCTAACTGCACTAGCTCTTGGTTTTCGCCTCATGTTTTTGAGGATTTTCTTTTATGATTGTGTATATTAATTGACTTTTGCTGAGTGGTTTCGTTTTATTTTGGGTTCTGCATTAAGTACTTTGTTTTTGTAGAGAAGTGATTCTGATTTTATAGGGATGCTGGTTGATGTGGCATCTCAAGTGATTAGTTTTAAATTGCATTATTGTACTCTTTATCTACTCTTCCAGTTGTTAATGAAGTTCTAAAAACCCTATCTGTAAATGTGTCCGGGCTTTATATTTTATCCCATAAAGGGACCCTGTTTGTTTATTATAAACCTTTTTCTTCTTATTTTTTAACTTGGCTATTTTTGTTGCATAGAATTCAATTTTCTGAAGAGTATAAAGAAGTCAGCTGGATGCTATATAAATATCACTGTCCATTCTGCTTTCTAAGAATTAAATTATACACCTAAGTAGATAATTCGTCTTCACCCTTTTTCTTGCACTGAGCTTAGCTCTGTCTACACATCTGTGTCTAGTCTGGTAGATTGCAACGCAAACACACCTTAGCTGTTCCACTCTGAGCTGTGGTTGTGACAGCCAACTCCTGATATTGGTGCATTTGCCATTCACTTTGATACCTTTGAATTCCAGAGGTATAAACTAATACTTGTTAATGCACATTTAGTGACTTTTCCTAAGGCCTTGATTGGAACAGGCGTGCAAGAGGGTTACAGCCCCAGGGGCTTCAGCCCCTTCCTGTTCTTTCCTTTCTGGATGTACAGTGATTCTTAGGAAGTGTTAAAAAGAAAAATCCTGTTTATGAAAAGGGGCCATCAAGTAGGAGACAACTTTAGTCAGAATTGAAAGGCAATTCCATTTTGATGGGAGGATAAGGCATGAAACACGGGCTTTCAAGAAAATGTGATTTGGAAGATAGCCAGATCCTCGATAATCAGTTCCACATGTATAATTTGGGAATTTGCAAAGGCTGGAGGACAGGACCCCCGTGTTGTACCATGTACATGGGACGTGTGCTTCTAAGATCATGCCAATTGTCACTGAGTTTGCAGTGTCCAAATTCATTATGTTTCGTTTAAAGTATTTTTTGATAATGGAGTGTAAGAGAAGTAATCCTTATGGTACTAAGGCAGATAGATAAGGATGTCTTTCCTGTCGAATGTAGAAGAACTCCCACAACAAACAAGAAAGAGTAAAAATGAGAGTATGGTTAATGTGTAGGGTTAAAAATAAATTGCACATTGATGGTGATAAAGAGACTTAAAGTGCAAGCATGTATCACTGTGGCCCCTATGAAATCCTTTTGTGCACTGGGAAAAATAAGAGATAACAGAGTATAGTCTTCATGAGAAAGTAGTTTGGGTCAGAGCCACAGTCCTGCATTCTTTCATTAAGTCAGTAAACATTTTTCAAGTTCCTGCTATATAGGCCAGGCATTTTGCTAGCTGAGGAAGTGGAACTGAAAAAATAAAATCTCTAGGCCACGATACATGCAGCCTAGAAAGAGAGTCAGGAATAAAATCCACCATGATACACCGAGTGATCATTTTTTTTTCTCTCCAAATTTTCATGTAAATTCTAATTAGTTCACATATAGTGTTAACATTGGTTTCAGGAGTAGAATTTAGTAAAATAAGCCAGTGGGAGAAAGACACATACCGAGGGATCATCTTAAGGGCAAAGGAAAGAGAAGTGGGCCACCTCCAGGATCTATGGTGAAGGAGACTAAGGTGTTAACTGGATCACAGGAGGGAGCATATGGGAGCAGTGGAGGCCGGTGAAAAAGCACAGGTCAAGGTGTGAGCAAGCGGGATGCTACCAGCAGTGACCGGAAGCAGGTACAAGGGCACAGAGCAGCAGCGTGTGGGAAACGGTGGCCTTGGGGACTGGCCCAAGCTGGGTTTGAATTTTAGATCTAAGCCTACCTGCTAAGTGAACTTGAGCAAATGACTTAACCTTTCTGAGACTCAGTTTTTCCATCTGTGAAATAGGGATGGTCACAACTACCTCACAAGCCTACCTGCTAAGTGAACTTGAGCAAATGACTTAACCTTTCTGAGACTCAGTTTTTCCATCTGTGAAATAGGGATGGTCACAACTACCTCACAGTAAAGATCACATGTGTCCTGAACAGAACTCTGTGATTATATATTCAGAGACAGAAGAAATAAGGATTTAACAACACTTGTTAAACCCAGAGGTAGAAGGTCACCAAACCCTTCAAAGAGAGGCCACTAGGCTCAGAATCCCATAGAACTAGTTCAGCCAAGATTTATCATAATGTTGATGTAATTTTCCATTTATATTGACTCTACATTTGACCTTCTAAGAGAAGCCAAGATTTAGGTGGTTATGATTTTCTTCAAAGATTCATTCTGCTTTTATTTCTAAACAAACAGTCATTTTTATTTGCATTTATTTGTAGTATCCAAAGTTGTCTGCAAATAGGATTCTCCTGGATACAGAGGTGCTTATCTGAAATTTGAGACCGTCTATGTGAATTGCCTATTTTCTGCATTCTATTTTGTATGTAATTGTGTTTTTTAACTTTTGGTTTCTCAGTCAGGAAAGGCAGTCTGTGTGACCCAAAATTCTGATGTGCATCAAAATTGTTCTCTTGGCAAGTGTACAAAAATCCAATTAGTCTCCAAAGGACAAAGTGTCTTTGGGGACTCAACTGATCTAAAATTCGTGACCGAGTCTGGAAGAAAATAGTACTCTAGGATTTTTTTTTGAACACGGGCAACATACATTTAGGACTATGTGAAACAAGTTCTCATATAAATTAATTCAGTTTACTTCTCTAGCTTATATTTGTGAGGATCTGTTTGCTTCTTTGGAGATTCCAAGCATTCCTAATACGAAATTATAAGACAGTCTTTGGGGAGGGAGATTTTAAAGTCAATAAAAACTGTAATAATAATAATATTTACTCAGATTTCTTGGATTGTTATAGGGGTTTGCCAACTTGTTAATAAGATGGAGGAGAATACTGGCAAGGTTAAGCCTTTCAACCGAAATGATGAACAGTTCCTGGAGGCTTTTGTCATCTTTTGTGGCTTGGGGATCCAGAACACACAGATGTATGAAGCGGTGGAGAGAGCCATGGCCAAGCAAATGGTCACACTGGAGGTGGGCTGGCACATGCGGGACCCTCTCCGTCTCTGTGGCCACACACTCAGCTTCTTCCCTTTCCCCCGGAACCACTTGTTGGGGACACTGTCTCCTCAGAGAATCAGACTGAATCCTCATATAGATAGCTAAGAAACTGACACTCAGAATATTGTAGAAACTTACCAAAGGTCGTATGACCAAATCAGAACTCAGACTGGCTTTCCCTTTACTCCTTCAGCCTTAAGAATCCAGTCACACAGACATCTGCTGTCACCTGCATCCTGTCCCTTTCCTGTTGCCTGAGCTTCCCCATCTCTTTGTGAACAGTTGTAGTCACACATCTTAAAAGATAAAAACAGAAACCCGAAGCACTTGGAGAATCAGAAGTGAGGCATGGGAAACCCCTTCAGATGACAGATTTACGGATCCCACTTCTGAAAATCCTGATTCCTAAGTCTTCAGAAGAGGCCAGGAATCGACATTATTCCAAGCTCCCCTGGTGATTCTGAATGTGCGGGCAGCTAGTGAGCTACTGGCTTGGGACATGACCTTGAGCAGGCTCCCTCCCACGTCGGACTAGCCTGCCTGAGCCGGGCCAGCCCTTTCCAGATGACTTCCATGAACTGTCTGAAAATGTCCACTTTGTATAACACAGAAGTGTCTTACATCAGAGACCAGTTTAGGACAGACTTCAAAAGGGCAGTGTCTTATTCATACACTGGCATGAAATATATTTGAATGTTTGCCTACTCTTAGTTGATTGAGATCAATGCATATCAGTCTTTGGAATATGGTAACTTTTACTCCAATCCTCTAAAAAAACACCTCACCTAAGTAGCTCAAAAGATATACATTATAAAGATTTACCAGTAACCAACATGGTACACTTTAATTTCTAAAACGAATATATAACACTAATAGTTTTGCCATAGTATATAAGAGATCTTGGATTATAAGCCATTGGAAATCTTTTTCAAATACACACACACCTATGTGTTTGTTTGCATACATATGTACACACAAATATATGTGTATACATATGTACACACATACCTCAAGTTACACTTATAGAATACATATGTACACATGTAGTTTCACACATATATACATATATACACGTGTGTGCATGTGTGTGTAAGTATATAATTTTTAATCAAATTTTTATAGTTCCCACAGTTTTATACTGAATTGAATCTAAGCCAGTTATCAGTTAGAAATTATCTCTTTTTGTAAAACTTTTTATTATGGGAAATTGCAAGCGTATACAGAAATAGAATACCTTAGTGAGCGCCCATGTACTCATTAGCCGTCTTTAGTTTAACCCTGAAAAATATTTTCCTGTTCTTATGAGGCACTGGATAAAAGCCAGGGACCCAAACTCGTCAGGTTTTCTTATGGTGGTGAATTATTTTGACCTGGAAACCATGATCATTATAATGACAATAAAACAACAACAATAATAATAGCTAACCTTTATCAGATGTGCTTACTGTGTGTTCTAAGGCTCACAGGTACAGACATACCTCATTTTGTGGTGCTTTGCTTTATCGCCTGTCACAGATACTGCATTTTTCATACACTGACCGTCTGTGGCAACCCTATGTTGAGCAGGTCTATTGGCGTCATTTTGCCAAAACATTTGCTCCCTTCATGTCTCTGTGTAGGATTTTGGTAATTCCCACAGTATTTCAAGCTTCTTTTGTTATTATATTTGTTGTAGTGATCTGTAATAGTGATTAGGACCTGTTGAAAGTTCAGGTGATGGGTTCACTGTTTTTTTTTAAGCAATGAAGTATTTTTTAAATAAGGTATTATATTGATTTTTTAAGACATAATGCTACCGCACACTTAATACACCCTAGTGTCAGCATAACTTTCACATGCACTGGGAAACCAAAACATTCATTTGACTCACTCTATTATGATATTGGCTTTGTTGCAGTGGTCTGGAAACCCGCAGTATGTCTGAGGTATGCCTGTATTAACAAAATTAATCCTTACGGCCTTATGAATAAGGTACTATTTTTACCTTCATTGAGACAAAAATCTTTTTTTTTTTAATTTAGAATGACATGTTCTTCCCATAACCATTCATCTGTGTTGCATTGCATTTATTTATATCAGACTAGTGTATGGCCACAGTCTGCACTTTCCCCAACACACTAGCTCTGTGGTCCCAGCAGCAACGCATTAGCCGCCATGACCCATCGATGCCATGTAAGCAGAAGACAGCAGCTCCAAGTTTCCCAGGCTTTCCTAGTGCTTAATGGTTCAAATGTGAAGACAAACCTGATGTAGTACAGGATTATAAATGTTCTGAATCACAAGATAGGAGATACATACACCATTTTAGATTTTCAATTGCTTCAAATTTTAAAGACTGGTTCAAGGAAAACTAGTTCAGGCCTCTCAGTTACTCAGGTCACCGTTTAAAATCTGAAAATGTCTCGCCTTCTTATCAATCATACTAAAATCTTTGGGGCTTTTAGTAAATCTGTATTGTCTCTGTCAAAAATGAACTTTCAAAAATATTTTTTAAAAATATGGTAGATATTTTAAATATGACCACTACCTCAGATAAAATATTATCCCATTACTTTGAAGTTATTACTTTTGAAATCGAGAATTAATGACTCTTGCGTTAAGGTATAAGACAATGGTAAGCCTGTCTTTTTAACTCTACTCAGGTAACTGAAAGTGTACTAGAGTAGGAGTTGAAAGCAGGCCTCCCTGTCCTCTCACTAAGTGTGAGCTTGCCACCAAGTCATGAGAACACCTGTGCCTCAGTGTCCTCAGATGTTCACAGAGGGGTTTACAGGCTAGGGCTATGCTTCTTCGCTCTTGACACATGAGTGGAAAGGAATCCCTGAATCTGTATGACATTATATTCCAGCCATGCAATTTTTCTTTATGAAATTCTACGCTGGTTATGGGCCTCATCTGAGGGCCACTTCTATACTGTCTTTCCAAATATCAATGTTAAAATGTCAGTGTATGCAAAGATTTTTTTTCTTAATTCAATACAAAAGTAAAAAAAAAATTAAAGTCACTATTATTTTTTAAAAAGCAGCACAAAAAGAAAAAAAAATTACAAAATAAATATCCTGCCAAGTCTGAGCCAGTAGCATGGCTGATAAATAATGTGCAGAATAAAAGTGACAAGACTTACTCTGCATGTAGGGAGTATAACTTTTTGTCTTCTGAAACATGCAATCGAATCAAAATCTGGGATTTTTCTTTCTGTTGAAGAAAGCAGGAAACAAGATTTGACAGTTTGAGGTATCTAGTTCGGTCTCCAGGAAGTTTTTAGCAGAATCTCAAGCTTAAGACTGTCAAAGTCTACATTCAGTAGTCCTCTCTTGGATAACCTGTTTTCCTTTGTTTCTTATCCTGTAGGTTCTGTCATATCATGCTTCAGCAGCAGAGGAAGAAACAAGAGAACTCCAGTCCTTAGCGGTAATTCTCTTTCTTTGTTAAAGTGACTAAGTGCCAACATCTAATTAATACATAAACATGGTTCTCTTAGGATAACTGCTTCTAGTAGCAATGATCCCGTTGAATTCAATGTGGTAAATACGTAGATGGACATTCATAAAAATGTTTAATTCTACTTTCTTGTAAGGCTACAAAGTCACTGAGGATACAAAGCAAAAGATAACATACTGACTTTGTAATACATTATATGATTCTGATTTTTTTTTCCAGTAATGTTATACCTTTCTTAGGCCAAAACATAACTTACCTTTCAGTTCCTGGGGAAATGTGGCCTGGTGACCATGAGGTGGTGGCTTGGTAAGGGTAATGACAGCAAAGATTTTGTAGTTTGTTGCCAATAACCTGCTCTGCCTTATTGAGAATTGAGAGTGATTTTAATGTCTGACCATGTGGCTTATGGAATGTTATTTGAAATTGGGTTCAAATAAGGTCAGTTCCTGAATGCTCATTATGTTTTTTATTTAGTATGCTATGAGAAAAAAAAATCCTTATATGTAAGTAGAATGTTAAATGTTCTCGGTCTTGGTTGAGATCATTTGAGACACTTACACATTGACAACAAAGGCAAGTGGCCTTTTGAGTTGAAATTTACTTGGGGCAACATGGAGAAGGTCTACGTGAGATGTGACGAGAGTCTGTAAAGAATGAGAAGGGTGCGAACAGATGATTGAGATTCTTTTTCATTGTCATCGTCATCATAGCTTGCCAAATGCCAACCTGCTATGGCCTTACGTACGTTTCCTTATGTAATCTGCACAGCTGTGTTATGGAGGCCACCCTGAAGCTAGAGAAGCCAAGTGACTTGCTCAAGGTCACACCGGCAGAAAGTAGGGAAGTCAGGATGCGAGCTCATGTGGTCTAGTTCCAGAGGTCATGCACAGACCACTGTACTGTCTGTTATGAGCTGTTAGAGAGACAGAAGATTAAAGATGATTGAAGTGCTTTGACCTTCATAATTCAAAAACTGATGGTGTCATTAACTGTCAAGAGTGGAAATGTTAAGAAGGGAAAGTGGTAGATTTGACTTAGAACGTGGTAAGTGTGAGGCTCTGGTAGAATCACCAGAATGGACATTTTCAACAGTCAGTGGAGTCAGGACTAGGGGCGGGGTGTGGAACCAGATTTGGAGGTCCCACCATGGGGTTTGGGGGTGTCCAATGGGAGTGGAGCAGTTGGGAGAGGGGTATGGAAGACTGAGGGCAGAACTCTTGGGAATCAAGTTTCAATGGAAGAAGTAGGAAAGGAACCTGATTGAGAAGTGGTAGGTAAGCAGGGAGGAAGATTTAGGATAGGGCAGTGGTGCAGAAGGCAAAGGGACGAGTTTCAAAGGGGAAGGAGGGCCCATCAGTGGCAGGAAGGTTGAGAAACAGGACTGAGAGAGGGCTGCCGGGCTCTGATCACGTGATTGGTAAGGAAGCAACTTTAGGTGTAAAACTGCCCGAGGTAAGAGTGAATGGTGACAAAATGGAGGAAATGAATCATAGCCTAGTTTTAAAAGTTAAGTTTTATGTAAAAGTGGGAGTGGAGAAGTAGTTATGAAGGGTATTGGCTGAACCATGTGAAATTTTGTGTTTTGGTTTGCTTAGTTGTTGTGTGCGGGGCTTGCTCACAGCTAAACCAGCATGCTCTTGGACAGAGGGTGAAGGTAGGGGGTTGAGTGAGTGCAAGGCAGGGAAGAGATCTAGACCTTGGAGCAGCCTAGGCATTGAGTGAGACAAGAGGGAAGGGATCATAATAATAATAGTATTATTGAGCACTTACCATATACCTGGCATCTTTGAAGTTCTTTGCGTGTGTTTAGTATATTTAGTCCACAGCAACCCCATGAAGTCAGTACTGGTTAGCATTTGGAATTTGAGGAATTTGAAGTTGAGAGGATCTCAGGATCTCCCGGGTGGTAAGTGATGGTGCAAGTACTACATCCAGGCAGCCCGCACACCCAGAGCCCACACTCCATTGTGCAGCACTGGAGAGGTATAATGAGCTAGAAAAGAAGGAAGGAGGAGAACTTACAGACGTTCTCAATTAAATCAGTGAGTGGGAAGTGGAGTCCTTTGGCAAGAACAGTTTCAGAAATTGAGGTGATTTGTCCTGGAAGGTTAAGCTGCTTCTTTTGGGGTTAGCCTTATTCCGAGGTTCGGTGGGCTGTATTTATTTTGTTCACGAGGTATTTGAAGAAATGAGCAGTTTTTCAGTTATTTACAAAGGTTTATAGGTTTTAAATATCTTTCACATCAGGCTTAATTGCCCCACTTGTCTAATCCTCCGAGGATGATGAAGTTTTGAACTAAAGACATACTGTGAGTTGGAAATCATCACTTGGAAAGACATCTTGAAGTGCTTGCAGTCACTGCAGGAGTATTACATTAGTTCTAAAATGAGGACAAGGTTACAGTCTGCTATGTGTTGTTTTAGATAAATAGAAACTAGCAAATAGAGCAATGTCTAAAGATAATGCTGGAAAAATCACTTAGGTTATTAAACTTTGCTTTTCACTTTGAAAACAGCAGTCCTTCAGAAAAATTTGAAAGTTATTTTCTCAGTTATTTTCATAATTTTAACCAGACAAAAACCCTTTGCAGTAACTGAAAATTGCCATATTGCAGTATTGTTCAAAGCCATCTGTTGTTTCATTTGGAAAATAGATTTCTGGCAGCTGCATTGAGAAATTTAGGGTTATAAGCTTGTAGGTCAAGTACTTTATTTAAATTGGTTGAAATTCAGCAACTGAGTTCAATGCTGGTTTTCTACCAATCTAATAAAAATTCCTTTACAGCCCCAACTACACAGGTGTCTTCATTATCCAGCAACTACCAAAGCTGCTGCCTTTGTCATGTATCTGATGATTTATATCAATTCAAAACCTAAAATAAATCGAAAAGCTGTGTAATGTATTCTTAACTTTTATTTTTTACAAATTAGTTCTTGAATTAAATAATATACTTCAGGATGCTAAATATTTATGCCTGTGTCCAGAAAAGTTCTCCAATTACAACAGAAGTGTAACAAAGTTGACAGGAAACTCAGAATCCTTATTATTTTTTTCCTTGTTTTACCTGAGGTTTTAATCTGATTTCTCTTGACTTAAAATTGGGTATAGCAGAAATAGAAATTAAGCTTCTACCATATCCCGTTTAATGATCTTTAGGCACAAATTGTATCGCATAAAAATAAATGGACCCCAGCTACCTGGTTATGGTTATTAGAAAATTATTAGTTAAGATGTCAGAGAGTAATCAGTGTTTATTTCCAGTAACTGAATATTTGATTGACAGATTGCCCTTTCTGCTTTCCTCTCTTGTTAGAAGAGCAATAAGTAAATATGTCTTAGAGTTTAGTTTTTTAAAATAAGCTTCTCAGTTTTGTCACGGACTCGGTGCTTTTTCAGGTCAGTCCGTACAACTTCTGTGATCAGACGTAATGTATCTAAAAGCAAACAGAGCCTTTTGTATCCTGAAAGGTTTTCTGCTTCAAAATAGTGAGAGAGGAAGAAGCTAACCACTTAGGCAGGATTTCCTAGGACAGAATTTTTTTCATCTTGACCTTAATCTTTCAGAACCAGAAACTTCACAGGAACTCCCTTGATCAGGTGTGTGTGTTCCTGCTGTCACCTACAGCAAAGCTGGCTCCCTGACCCACATCTCTGATGTCTTGGTCAGTGTCAGAGTATAGATCCAATTCCTTGTATCAAGATGATCATCACGTTCCCTCATTTTTGAGGAAAATCTGTATATGGACAGTCAAATTACAAATGGAAAATTTTGAACCGATACTAACAAAGAAGAGTTGACGTTATGATCTCGATAACCAGTGTCCCTGAACTGTAGTAACCTATGGCATCTAGTAAGGCGCCCTCTTCCTCAAACAGGTGCTAGAATTACCCTGAAACCATCTGAGTCCTTTGGACTTCCTGTTCGCCATCAGTTGATACATTCATTTTTTATAGGTGTCTGTAACACTAACTGGGCTATATCTTTTCCGCATTGGCAATAGATTCTGTTTGATTCTTCCCTGTTTCCCTTTGGCAAGCTAATCTTATCTTTTCTGCTCTGATTTTCCTAGTGGATTACTTTCAACGGTAATCTTAGCTCCAAAGTATAGTGGCGCCGTTCTTGAACTTCTTATCCTAACTAGATGTTAACCAGATCTGTGCTAATTATTCCTAACTGTAGTCAGAAATTTACCTTGAAGGTTTTACTTAAAAGCATATATACATTTTATCAGAATCTTGACATTGTCATGTGCCATCTTTACATGGTTTTGGAAAACCGTGTGCTCATTATTTTTTACAATCTGTGCCTCTTCACCATGAGATTTAAAAGATTACATTTATATAATATTAGAAAGAAAGAAAAATCATAAAACATGTTGATGTAGTTATTAAAGAAAATATGCTAATCCTGTCCTGCTTTGCCTTATTCACTTCTTTATTCTGTGTTAAGATTTGGTTCTTTGAATATTCACCTCCCTTTATATAAGTAGATTTCTTTCTTGTATGCATTTGGATTCACTTCGCTCTTAGAGAAAGATAAATTCTAACAGGTTTTTGAATGGTGTGGATTTTTTTTTCTTTAAGAACATATTTTCTGTGCATGGTAAAAGTGGGGAAGAGAGACATTAGGCTCCTGTAAAGTATAATGTGATGGCTGTCAAACGGCTTTATTCAAGACCTGGAAGCCAAACTGGTCCACTCTGTGTAACATGGCGCTCCACTGGGTGGGGGGTAGGGATCAGGGACTGATGGGCAGAGCCCAAAACGCCTAACTGAGGATCCCTCCTTGTAGCTACCAATAAACTCGTCAGTTATCTTACATTAATTTTATCCCTGAAAATGATTTCCTTGAAGAATGGATCATTAAAGAAAATCTCTTTTCTTCCTAACATTTATATTGAATAAATATCCGGAGGAGTAATGTAACACAATGCCTTCATGAAACACTGAAGCAAATTGGAAGAATCTGACATTTTATGAGAGACCAAGTTCAGTATTCTGCTCTTCTTTTCTTTTTTTTTTTTTTTTTTAAATTTTATTTATTTATTTGACAGAGAGAGACTACAGTAAGAGAGGGAACACAAGCAGGGGGAGTGAGAGAGGGAGAAGCAGGCTTTCCACTGAACTGGGAGCCTGATGCAGGGCTCAATCTCAGGACCCTGGGATCATGACCTGAGCCAAAGGCAGACACTTAACTACTGAGCCACCCAGGTGCCCCACTGCTCTTCTTTTCAAACTTATTTTAATAAATAACTTTCTGAATAAGGAACATTTTCTTAAGGTGACTATTGGGAGCTGTTTTCATAATTTTATTTTTGCTCTTGAGATTTGATACTTCAGATCTAAGGCAGGTAGAATGCCTTTGATAGCAGTGTGACTTTTTTGTATAAAGATTATACAATTGAGCAAATTGTGTAGCCATGTAGCCACATGTCTTTATTTTCTTCTGAGGTTACCAGAGACTTTGCCACAGGCTAAATATAAACCTTTTTCATGAGGCATCCACCAAAAATAAGAAACTCAATAATTTTTAAATGATTCTTTTATTTACCTTACCCAAGTGTATTATTTTTCTATGGACACATGCTTTTTGGGCTTCAAGGAGACTGTACACTTTATAAATAGTTTATTTCCTATAAAGTTTTATTTTTCTATTAACTGAACAAAGAGGGACCCTCTCCACTTGTGTAAAAGCCTCCATAATAAGAAATAGTTGAATTTTAAAAAGTCTGTCATTCATCTTATGTAAGGCACTGATGATGCTAGGGATAGATTCTCTTTGACTTTTTTTTTTTTTAAGATTATATTTATTTATTTATTTGCCAGAGAGAGAGAGAGGCAGCGAGAGAGGGGACATAAGCAGGGGAAGTGGGAGAGGGAGAAGCAGGCTTCCCAGCACAGGGCTCCATCCCAATACCCCGGGAACATGACCCCAGCCAAAGACAAATGCTTAACAACTGAGCCACCCAGGTGCCCCTCTCTTTGACTTTAGAAAAATATGTGACTATATTAGCCAGGGTTCTCCAGAGAAACAGAACCAGTAGGTAAGAGATTTATTCTGAGGAATTGGCTCACACAATTAATGGGAGCTGAGAAATCCAGCAGTCTATTGTCTGCAAGGCTGGAGACCCAGGAAAACCAGTGGTATAATTCAGTTTGAGTCTAAAGGCCTGAGGACAGAGGAGCTGATGGTTGAAATCCAAGTCCAGTGACCTGAGAAGATGAGATGAGTTATCCTAACTACATAGGGAACAAAAAGCATCATATTCTTCCTCCATCTTTTGTTCTCCTCAAGCCCTAAACGGACGGATGATGCCCGCCCACACTGGGGAGGGTAGTCTCCTGAGTCCACTGATTCATTGCTAATCTCATCCAGAAATACTGTCACAGACATACCCAGAAATATGTTTAATTTGGGCACCTTTTGTCCAGTCAAGTTGAGACAAAAAGTTAACCATCACAAGTGACTAAAAAAAGTAGTTAAATGTGTACTTACATTGTCTGTCATTGTGTTGTTATGGCTCAGTTGCAAATTACTAACATACTTGTGTCATCACTTTAAAAACTGTATTTCAACTATTTATGTGCCTGTCTTCTCTACCAGCCTGTTCTTGACCCATCCTCATCGTCATAGCTACCCTTTACTGGTTGCTTAACAGGAACCGGGTTTGCATAGCTTGTTAGATGATTGTGTGAATGAATCAATCAGTAGATTTTGGAGAATCCAGACTTTTAGAGAGCCTATACTCTAGCATGAAATATACAACTCAAGCTTCTTCAGTATTCAACAAGATTTTGCTTTCTTTTTTTTCTTTAAAATGATTATGAAGCTAGAAATAATTTATTTGTTGATGAAATATATAAAGCCACATGGGTCTGGAGAAAAACTAGCTTCAACTTCCAGCTCCATGATCTCAGGCAAATCTGTGACTTCTTTTGTCTCTCAGGTTCTTTATCTATAAAATGAGGATAACAAAAGAATTTACCTAGCAGAGTTGTAGGGACTGGAGTTTCTGGTACCTTATGCGCCAGTAAGTATTAGTTATTTTTAGTAGTGGTAACGGCAAGAGGAAAATCAGTTCTCAAAATCTAGTAGTAGCAGCAACAAGATCTTGATGTGTCCTGTCATGTTTCATTTCTTTTTGTCTGAGCGATTCTAATAATGTGCACTTCAAGGAAGTACACACTAATTTTTTTTTAATTAGTCTAAGTGGAGCAGGTAGGTGGAAAATCTAGAAGGAAAAAATACCATGTGTCGTAAGAACAAATGTAAACCTTTGTTTATGCCGTACGACCAGTTCTCTACTTGAGGGGAGTAATCTAGGATTGACTGGTAACTTCTTGCCAGAGTTACTAAAAAGTGGATTGGGTTCCTAGCTTTCCCATCCTGTGTTCCCAGTGTTCTTGGAATGAATGAATGAATCAAACTTTAGTGAGAGTTAAGGCAAACTGAAGCCGATTTTTTAAAAATTACAGTAATGAAATATTTATTGGGCAGATGAAAGGTGTTCAGCTATATTTAAAAATTTTTAAAGCAAATAAAATTAAAAACAACTATAGCATGAGAAAGCATATATCTGTTGTTTCTAACACACCATGGTTCATTATTAATGTTAACATTTATATTATAACTCTTTGCCAAATTAAATTAAATTTAATATTATGGAGAACTGGCTAGGTGCTTGATGATCACAAAAAGATTTTCATTTACACATTTGTATTTACCTCTGACTCTGTGTGGGCATTATATTAGGTGTTCCACATGACAAAAATAATAAATCTCTACCTTCTCAGACCTTGAATAGTGTAGGGCTATATACAATATATAATTATACAATATTATATTATTATAGCCAGAAACAAAAAGCAATGACTTTAAAGTGTATTACATTGTGAAATTACATAATATAGAGACATTCTAGAATGAATGGTCTGGGGTATGTGTAGTTTTTCATGTAAGAGATGTGGCAAGTCTTTGATTTCATCCTGCACTGTATTCAGCAACCTGCAGGATAAAATTGCATCTAGGTTTTGGCTACTGCTTCTAGAAATAGCATGTTTGGATTTGCAATAAAAATTTAGAACTCACTGCCTTCCATAGACACACCAAAACTACAACTACATATAAAACATCTCTGAGAATGACTTGAAGACTAGTAAAACTACGATTTTATGGAACTAAAGATATAAAGGAAAAGTCACATCAAGACAACCAAGGGAGAGATGCAGTCTCTCAGGACCCACACTGCCTAGCATGGAAACCTTCAAACAGGAATATACCACAATTGCAAAGGCTGTCTCTGAGGAATAAGGGCCCAACCTCCACATCGGGCTCTCTAACCCAAGAAACCTGCACTAGGAAGATGAGCTCCCATAACATCTGGCTTTGAAAACCAGTGGGGCTTAAATCCAGGAGATCCAGAGGACAGTAGGAAACTAAGACTCTGCTCTTAATTAAAGGGCTTGTGCGCAGTCTCACTTGTTCTGAGTCCCAGAGCAGAAGCAACAGTTTGAAAAGTGTTTGTGTTACATGTGAATGACATTCGTTGACTAATTTAATTGACTAAATTTAGGGCATGGAACTAATTTGGAGATCTGTTGGAAACTTCCCCAGGGATAGAAATACTAGTGGATGCCTTTTTTTTTTTTCTCTCCCCTTTACCTGGCTACCCTGAGAAGCTGCCCTGCCTCGCAGGTATCATTTCTGACATTCTCCATCTACAGTGCTAGTACTGCTTGCCCTGCCCTGGCATTTCCCTGCAGCCCACCCACCCTGGCCTGTGCTCCTCCCAAGTGACTCCACCCCACTGCCCTGACCCGTGACAATGGCACAGCCCCAGGTAACCTCACCCTACAACAACCGGTGGGTGGTCCTCCACCCTGCCATACCCAGAGGGGCTGGGTGACCATGGGAATTTGCACCTCAGGGTCCCATAAGACACCTTCTACATAAAGCCACTCCTTCAAGACAAGGAGACATAACTGATCTACCTAATCCATAGAAGCAGACAGAGAGTCGGGCAAAATGAAGAAACAGAAGATTATGTTCCAAATGAAAGAACAAGATAAAACTGCAGAAAAGAAATAAATGAAATGGACGTAAATAATCTACCAGACAGAGAGTTCAAAGAAATGGTTATAAAGATGCTTACTGATCTTGGGAGAAGAATGGATGAATGCAATGAGAACTTCAACAAAGAGATAGAAAAGACAAAAAGAGAGCTGATCAGCTGAAAGAATACAATAACTGAAATTAAAAATACACTAGAGGGAATCAACAGCAGATTAAATGATGCAGAAGAACAAATCAACTTCTCTAAAACAGGGGAGTGGAAATCACCCAATGAGAGCAAAAAGAAAAGGAATTTTTTAAAATGAGGATAGTTGAAAGGACAACATCAAGCATACTAACACTCAGATAGGGGTCCCAGAAGGATAAGAGAGAGAGAAAGGGACCAAAAACCTGTTTGAAGAAATAATGTCTAAAAACTTTCCTAACCTAGTGAAGGAAGGAAACATCCAACTCCAAGAAGTACAGAAAGCCCCAAAAAGAAGAACCCGAAGATAACCACACCAAGACACATTATAATCCAAGTGTCAAAAGTTAAAGAGATCATGTTAAAAGCAGCAAGAGAAAAACAACTAGTTGTATACAAGGAAGCCCCTACAAAACTATCAACTGATGTTTCAGCAGAAACTTTATAGGCTAGAAGAGAGTTGTACGATATATTCAAACTGCTGAAAGGAAGAAACAAGACTCTACCTGGCAAGGTTATCATTCAGAACTGAATGGGAGGTAAGGAGTTTCCCCAACAAACAAAAGCTAAAGGAGTTTACCACCATAAACTGGCCTTATAAGAAATTTTAAAGGTACTTCATTAAATGGAAAAGGAAGGTCATAATTAACAATAAGAAAATTATTAAAGAAAAAATCTCACTGGTAAGGTGAATAGACAGTAAAGGTACTGGGTCAACCATTTATATAACTATTATGGGGGTTAAAAGACAAAAGTAAAAAAATCCTCTACATCTACAATAATTAGTCGGAGGCTACACAAAATATATGTAAAATATGGTGTCAAAAACAAAACATACAGTGGAGTAAAAATCTAATGTTTTAGAATGTGCTCAAATTTTAGTGACCATCAACTTAATATAGACTGGTATATACCTAGGATGTTGTATATGAACTTTATGGTAACCAGAAATGAAATACCTATAATAGATACATTAAAAAATTGAGAGTAAGGAATAAAAACATAACACTAAGGAAAGTCACCAAATCACAAGAGAAGGAAGCAAGAGTAAAAGGAACAGAGAACCGCAAAAACAACCAGAAAACTACAAAATGTCAGTAAGTACATATCTATCAATAATGTAAATAGACTAAATGCTCCAATCAAAAGAAATAGTGTGGCTGAATGGATAAAGAAACAAGACTCATCTACACATTACCTACAAGAGACTCTCTTGAGATCTAAAGATACACACAGACTGAAAATGAAGAGATGGAAAAAGATATCACATGCAAATAAATGGGAAAAAAAAGCAAAGTAGACTTTTTTTTTTTTTAAAGATTTGTTATTTATTGTAGAGAGAGTCAGGGAAGGAGCGGAGGGAGAGGGACAAGCAGGACTCTGCCCTGAGTGCAGAGCCCGACGTGGGGCTCAGTCACAGCTCTGAGATCATATCATGACCTGAGCCAAAACCAAGAGTTGGATGCTTAAGCAATTGTGCCACCCAGGCACCCCCACAAAATATACTTTAAAACAGAGACTGTAACAAGAGAAAGACATAATGATAAAAGGATCACTCCATCAAGAGGGTATGACACTTGTAAATATCTATGCACCCAACATAGAGGCAGCTTAGTACATAAAACAAATATTACCAGACATAAAGGGGGAAATTGACAGTAACACAACAATAGTAGAAGATTTAAAACCCACTTACATCAAATGGATAGATCATCCATACAAAAAGTCAATAAGGAAACATTGGTTTTAAGTGACACATGAGTCAAGATGGACTTAAATATATACAGAGCATTCCATACAAAAACAGCAGAATGCACATTGTTTTCAGTACACATGGAATATTCTCCAGGATAGGTCACATGTTAGGCCAAAAATATGTCTCAATAAATGTAAGAAGCAAATATATCAAGCATCTTTTTCCACCAGAACAGTATGGAACTAGAAATCAATTATAAGAAGAAAAGTGGAAAAAACACAAGCACATAGAAGCTAAACAATAGGCTACTAAACAACCAATGGGTCAATGAGGAAACCAAAGAGGAAATCAAAAAAACTCCTAGAGACAAATGAAAATGGAAATACAACATTCCAAAATATATGGGACAGAGCAAAAACAAGTCTATGAGGAAAAGTTAAAGCATATAGGCCTACCTCAAGAAACAAGATAAAGTTCAAAAAATAATCTAACTTTATGTCTAAAGGAACTAGAAAAAGAACAAACAAAGCCCAAAGTTGGTAGAATGAAGGAAATAACAAAGATCAGAGTAGAAACAAATGAAATAGAAACTAAAAAATCAAATAGAAAACATCAAAGAAATGAACTGATTCTTTGAAAAGACAAACAAAATAGATAAACCTGTAACCATACTCATCATGAGAGGGAAAAAAAAAAAGAATAAAACCAGAGGGCTCAAATAGAAATGAAAATTAGAAATAAAATTAGAAGTAAAAGAGAAGTTATAACAGATGCTACAGAAACACAAAGGAACTTGGGGCGCCTGGGTGGCTCAGTTGGTTAAGTGAAAATTGGGTCAGTTCTTAGAAACAATTTTCCAAGACCCAACAACAAAGAAATAGAAAATCTGAACAGAACAATTCCTAGTGATGAAATTTAATCAGTAATTTAAAAAAACTCCCAATAAACAAAGTCAGGACCAGATGGCTTCACAAGTGAATTCTACCAAATATTTAAAGAAGAGTTAATATCTACCTTTCTCAAAGTATTAAACCCCCCCCAAAAAAAGAGGGCAAAGAAATGCTTCAAAAATCATTCTATGAGGCCAGCATTACCATGATACCAAAACCAGGCAAAGACACCACACAAAAAAGAAAATTATAGGCCAATATTGCTGATAAACATAGATGCAGAAATCCTTAAGAAATATTAGAATCCAAATGCACCAGTACATTAAAAGGATCACCATGATCAAGTGGGATTATTCCAGAGATGCAAGGATGATTTAATATCTGCAAATCAGTGTGATATACCACATTAATAAAATGAATGGTAAAAATCATGTGATCATCTCAATAGATGTGAAAAAAGCATTTAACAAAATTTAACATGCACTTATGATTAAAAACTCTCAACAGAGTTTTTAATAAACTTTTAATGTTCCTTTTAATAAAAGGAACATACCTCAACATAATAAAGGCCATGTATAACAAACCCATAGCAAACATCATATTCAATATGGAAAAGTTGAAAAGTTTTTCTCTAAAATTAGAAATAAGACAAGGATGCCCACTCATGCCATTTGTATTAAACATAGTATTCTAAGTCCTAGCCAGAGAATCAAGCAAAAAAATAAATAAATAAAAGGCTTCCAAATTGGAAAGGAAAAAATACAACTCACTATTTGCAGATGGCTTGATACTATATAGGGAAAAGTCTAAAAACTCCATCAAAAAACTAATAAATGAATTCAGTGAGTCACAGGATACAAAATTAATATACAGAAATCTGTGGCATTTCTGTACATTAATAACAAAGTACTAGAAAGAAATTAAGAAAACAATCCCATTTGCAATTATATCAAAAAGAATAACTACCTAGGAATAAATTTAACCAAAGACATAAAAGACTTGTTCTTTGAAAACTATAAAACCTTGATGAAAAAAAGTAAAGACACAAATAAATGGAAAAATCAATCTGTGCTTATGGATTCGAGGAATTAATATTGTTAAAATGTCCATATTACCCAAAGCAATTTCTAGATTCATTGCAATCCCTATCAAAATACTAAGAGCATTTTTCACAGAACTCGAACAACCAATTCTGAAATTTGCACAGGACCACAAAAGACCCCAAGTAACCAAAGTGATCTTGAGAAGGAAGACCAAAGCTGGAGGAATCACACTCCCTGTTTTCAAACTATACTACAAAGCTAAGTAATCGTAACACTATGGTACTGGCACAAAACAGACACACAGACCAATGCAGCTGAATAGAGAGGCCAGAAATAAACCCATGCTTATGTGGTCAATTAATCTTCCACAAAGGAGGTAAGAATATACAGTGGTAAAAAGACAGTCTCTTCAATAAATGGTGTTGAGGAAATTGGACAGATACATGGGAAAGAATGAAACTGGACCACTTTCATACACCATATACAAAAATAAACTCAAAATGTAACAGTGGAAACCACAAAATTCTTGAAAGAAAGCATAAGCAGTAAACTCTTTGACATCAGTCCCAGCGATATTTTTTTGGATCTGTCTCCTCAGGCAAGGGCAACAAAAGCAAAAATAAACAAATGAGACTATATCAAAGGAGAAAGGTTTTACGTAGCAAAGGAAACCAAGACAAAAAGGCAACCTACTGAATGGAGGGAGATATTTGCAAATGACTTTTCTCTAGCTACAGAAGTCCTACCCAGCACTTCTTCCAATAGGATATGCTTCATCTACATTGAAAATCTGTACTTCGGTGTAGCCACCTTCATGGATGATCTGAGCTAGATCTTCTGGATGGTTTGTTGTAGCTTCTCTGTCAGCCCTTGCTGCTTCATCCTGTACTTTTATGTCACAGAGACAGTGTCTTTCCTTAAACCTTATGAATCGACCTCTGCTGGCTTCAAACTTTTCTTTAGCTTCCTCTCTCAGCCCTCATAGAATTGAATAGAGTGAGGGCCTTGCTCTGGATTAGGCTTTGGCTTAATGGAATGTTGTGGCTGCTTTGATCTTCTCTCCAGACCACTGCAACTTTCTCTGTATCAGCAATAAGGGTACTTTGCTTTCTTATCATGTGCGTGTTCACTGGGGTAGCACCTTTAATTTCCTCCTTTGCATTCACAACTTGGCCAACTAGAGCACGAGGCCTTGGCTTTTGACATGCCTTCCTCACTAAGATCGATCATTTCTACCTTTTGATTTAAAGTGAGAAACGTACGACTCTTCCTTCATTCGAACACTTAGAGGTCATTGCAGGATTATTGATTGGCCTAATTTCACTATTGTATTGTCTCCGAGAATAGGGAGGCCCAAGGAGAGGGAGAGATGGTGGAACAGCAGGTCGGTGGAGCAGCAGGACACACACAGCATTTACCGGTTAGGTTTACTGTCTTATATGGGCACAGTTCATGGTGCCCCAAAACAATTACAGTAGTTACATCAAAGATCCCTTATCACGGATCACCATAACAAATGTAATGATAATGAAAAAGTTTAACATATTGTGAAAATTACCACAATGTGACATAGAGACACAAAGTGAGCAAATGCTAGTGGAAAATAGTACTGACAGACTTCTTGATGCAGGGTAACTTAAATCTTCAGTTGGTTCAAACAACAACATCTGCAAAGCACAGCGAAACAAAACATGTCTGTACCTCACTGACGAAACCAGAATCAGTCTGGAACCCTAGCTGCAAGGGAGTCACAGAAATTTATTTTTGAGCCTTCTAGACTCTTCAGAAAATGAAGGCTCACTAGCAGAAGGTTGAAATAGATGCTGATGGAATCTTGGTATAATATCTACTAAAGAGACACACCGGTGAGTGTTTCCCTGGTGCGGCTAGGAAAGATGAGAGATCAACTAGCTTATGAAAACTTGGGGAGGGTGGTGCGTTCTAAGGAGGAAAAATGGTTAAAGAGGACTGGAGGTTCTGAGAAAGAGTATTAATTAACCTAAAAAACAAGTGGGAAAACTTTAGGCCTCCTCCCTTACCCTTCCCCACAAAAATACAAATGGCAATTTCAGGAAACTCAAATATTCGTTTAGAGCATTCTTGCAGCAGGTTGAGATGCTACCCTGTCTAATCCTCTACACGCTCGCAGAAGTTGTGGCCCTTATTTAGCCAGGAGTTGTGGACGATCCCTCCTCTTGTGTGAGAAGGCCTGACAGTGACGTGAATGTGGAATCAAGCATGAAAGACACAACATAACGTAACAGCTAAGGTGTACCCACCCATTTCCCTTAACTGAGGAGAGGGTCCCAGACAGGAGATGGAGCCCTGTACAGGGAAGTCACTGGGAAGATTCAGATGCCACCTACAGGGTGGTTACTTCGTTCCACAGTGAGAAGGCAATAAGAGATGCTGGAGTCCTCTGGCCAGAGAGATAAATAGAATGTGAATTCAGAATATTAAACCTCGGAGACACTTTAACCCAACCCCCTCATTTTACATGAGAAAACAGAGAGGTTGAATGTCTTGTTGAGGGTGAATAAAGTCAGTGGAACACTGGGACTAGAACCCTTAATAGCAAACATACCTTTTTTTAAAGATTTTATTCATTTATTCGATAGAGCGGCAGGGAGAGGCTAAAGGGGAGAGAGACGGGCAAGCAGACACCTCACTGAGTGCAGAGCCCAATGTGGGGCTCGATCTCATGACCTTGAGATCATGACCTAAGCCAAAGTCAAGAGTTGCCCCCTTAAATGACTGAGCCACTCAGGTGTCCCACAAATATACATTTTACCGTGTGTTTCACTTTGCTTTAAAATTGTTCTTTTGGGGTGCCTGGGTGGCTCAGTGGGTTAAAGCCTCTGCCTTCGGCTCAGGTCATGATCCCAGAGTCCTGGGATCGAGCCCCACATCGGGCTCTCTGTTCAGTGGGGAGCCTGCTTCCTCCTCTGTCTCTGCCTGCTTCTCTGTCTACTTGTGATCTCCGTCTGTCAAATAAATAAAATCTTTTAAAAAATAAATAAATAAATAAAATTGTTCTTTTATGATCACTGTCTAATGCTGAACTGTAAATGTGGTAGTTAATCTAGCTAATTGTGATCACTTTAATATTTAGCTCCTTATCAGATGGCATTCAGAACAACTGTTTCTGAGTTAAGAACAATAAGAAATTAAAATATTTTTAAAACTCTGAATACTGCTTCCTTTAGCCTAGTCCAGTCTTACTCCCAAAGATAGGCTTAGTTTCACCCTTAATGAATTTCACTTCCGGAGTCGGTTGTGTTTTAAGAAATATTGCAAAAATGGTGTAAAGGGGTCGAAGTATTAGAAATAAAGGGTCATTAAGAGGTGACTTAAATGAAGAATTTCCTCTTGCTTTATGAAACGGTAAGAATTACAGGCAATAAGTTTTATTTAAAATCACCTTTATCCCAAGCCATTTCAAGACACACAGAAAGTTGAATTGCCCCTCAGTGGTCAAAGAGGCAGTTTACAAGGGCTGTAAGTGACCTCCAACGTGCTCACGGCTGGCTAGCAATCAGTTCTGAGAATGCTGAACCTCTGTATCACTGAGCACAAGGTTCCCAAGGAAAACATTTGCGCGTCCCCACCAGGGTCTGCTCAGAGAGGCTGAGTCGTGGTGTGGGGTGACTGAACACGCCCCAAGACTGAACACGGTTGGGAATTCGAGGGTCAAGGAGAGAGGCGCAAGCTGAGTTGGCTGTCTTTATCCCATAGCATCTAGAATATTCTTTGTGGAAGGAATGAAAGACAACTTCTATAAGAATAACGATGCCCTAAGGAAAAAGAAAAAAACATCTGTTCTCTTGTGGAGCGCAGCCTGTTTTGGGAAGCAGCTGCAATCTGCTTTGAGTTACAAGGTGGGCTCATTCCCACCTCCGCACTGCCGGCTTGCCCAGCAGTTGAGGGCTCTCACCTCTGAGGCTGCTGTAAACAATGGAGCCCTTTATCTCAACATGTTAAATCCTCCTCATTTCCCCATTTCAGCCCACGCAGTAGGCCTGTGGAACGGTCTCAAGAGAATGCATATTTTCTTGTGAATGTTGGGCTTGGGAAAAGAGTCTTAGTCTGGACTATGAAGAGGGTGACATTAAAGTTTAAACGTGTCCGATATATGTAAGTACCATGTGAAGGGCAGGAGAGCAGGAGAATGGGCAAGTGCCCTGAGATTGGTACGGGAAAGCTGTGCATTGCTCAGTAAAATTTTATTACTTTGGCCTTTTTGCTTCGGAAACAATGGAAGAAAAGCTGAGTAGTGATATCCTAGACACTCCTAGGAAAACAGGGGTTTGGAGGGAGTCAAGGAAAAGACATTAAAAGGAAGGAGCCGGGTTCAGATTTCCTAGTTTGTCTTCCCTCTGCCTGGCACCAAATTAAAGCCTCTTTTCATCAGGTGAATCGCAGCCCAATCTGGCTAAAGCAGTTAAAGCGCTGGCAGGAAAAATGGTCAAGAGGGTTGGGGGGGTGGGGGTTCCTGCAAGTTCTAATGCTCACCGGGCCGGCAGGAAATCAAAGAGAGAAGCCTGACACCTCTGGGCTATCCAAGAGAGGCAGGCACCTTGGCCTTGGCCGGTGTTGCTTCATGAGAATTGGGGCTCAGAGTGGCCTGACTTCTCAGAAGCCAGAAATCCATTTTTTGTTGTCATTGTTGAAATCTCCCAGTTTTAAAATAGTATAACAGATTGGAATGCACTCACCAGGTCTGCTAGTTTTCCAACTCAGGTTCATGAGCTTCACCCTCCTTCATGGTTTTGGGACCTTCAAACTGGAACTTATGACTCATGTTAAGTGAAGGGAATAAGATTTTCCCCTCTTGCGCATTTAATGAATCTTCATGTTAGCAGTTATCAAAGCTGTATCCGTCAGTATTCTTGATGGGTGGATACAGGGATGTGTAAGATACAGTCCTGCCTATAGGTCCCAGGAGACTTAGGAGACAGATAAACAGGAAATTACCTGACAATGAACTTCCTGTAATTAAACAGATACTCCCAAAGTGGGGTCTGCACTGAAGGGCAATTAACCTTTCTTTGGATGCAAGCTGTGCCCTAAAGGAGTCCATCAGTTCAGTTGAAGGGAGTAGGTGTTTTGTAGAAGCCAGAGGTACAAATGAACAGTGATGAAAAGAGGTATATTTGAAGAAATTGCAAGTGTTTACTACAATTAAGTGATTATCAATTCAAAACCAAGGGTATTAATTAAAAAAGAGATTCTCCTCCAGAAAATAAAAACTGGCTTCTCAAGACCCATCCCAGATTTACTGAATCAGAATCACTGAGTTTGTTTTTTTTTTAATGGGCACCCTGGGTGAGTCTTATGATCAGGCTTGAGTGAAGTGGCTTCTGTTCATCTCCACAGTAGAGATTGTGTCAAATCTGAAAGTAGGATAGTCTGCCTGGATTAACCAGCTGAGCCACTCTGGGTAAGGCTAGCCTCCTTATGCTTAAGCTTCTGTACCTGAAAAATAGAGCTAGAGTCTCTGCTGAGTAAGATTGTCTAGCCAGTTAATCAGAAAATACTTAGAACATTATCACTGTCTTGCTCCCTACCTGATCCCCAGCTCGTAGTACTAGGTTAAGGCCAGAATAATTCCTCATAACTATCTGTTGAATGGCTGAGACTGGGGAGGTATGAAGGGGTCAGATCCTTGGAGTCCTTAGTTCTGCTTACTGTTCTAGGTACAACCTCCAGGCAGCCACCCTCTCTCCTCCACATAACCTACCTGGAACCATATTTGTTACCCCCCAAGCGACTCATTCTAAAACAAAACAAAACAAAAAACAGAAGTAGCTCTTTTATCCAAAGATTTCTAGGGTATACTTTAAAAAGAAAAAGTAAAAAAAAAAAAAAGGTTATTTCTTAAAAACCTATGCTATTTCCCTGTAGTAAAGTGAGAAAACTTTGTGAATCACCACTGCTTTAAAAAATTAACAGTTCTACTTCATTTTGTTCTTCTCTTACCTAAGGCCGCTGTGGTACCATCTGCTCAGACACTTAGAATTACTGACTTCAGCTTCAGTGACTTTGAGCTATCTGACCTAGAAACGGCACTGTGCACAATTCGGATGTTCACTGACCTCAACCTTGTGCAGAACTTCCAGATGAAACATGAGGTAGGAATACAGTCGTGTCCTTTGGAGGAGAGAGAGTGTGTGTGTGTGTGTGTGCGCGCGCGCACGCGTGTGCACGTGTGCATGTGTGTGTGTATGTGTGTGTGTGAGAGAGAGAGAGAATTAATCAATACACTGTCACCTAATGCCTACCGAGATTTTTAAAGAAAACGACATTTACTGGGTTCTTACTATTTGTCAAGCACCAAGTTGAAGAACAGGGAGAGCACTCCCAGCAGTGGGAGCAGGGTGTGCAAAGGCAGGAGGAGTGAGTGGGGCTGGGTCTGGGGCTCGGGGTAGGAAAGTAAGAAGCAAATCGTATATATCCCTGTGAGCTAGTCAGAGGAATGTGGATTTTATCCTGAAAACAATGGTGAGTCATTGAGGAGTTGTAAACAGGGAAGTAACCTGATCTGATCCAGAGGTTGTGATAACACGGTATGGTTCAGAGAAGGACCAAAACACAGTGAACTCCTTTGGAAATGAGGGACTCCAGGCACTTGATGTGAGGCCAAGCCTGTGGTTTGAACAGGGGTAACCCATGTTAGGAGGGGGATGAAAACTGATTTTAACCCCTGCCGATTACTTTAGTCACCTCTCAGAAAACAACAGGACTTCAATCAGTATCTTCTAATACCCATCTGGAGATACCAGGGGATAGCTATGTGTATAGCATCGAAGAATAAGGGAGAAGAGAAAGGATTGTTTGGGGAAGAAAATGTAGTAATTTGGCTTGAAAATTAATTTTTTTTCTGGTCCGTCGGATTTCTAGTCTTATACAGATTTCCTGTCTGGAAATGTAAATACCTTGAAGGTCTCGACTATTTTGCAATCCACAGATTCATAAAATGAAGCTTTATTAATGTATACAGTGTACCCAGCACCGTGCTAAGTCTTCATTTCAGCAAAGAATTGTCCCTGCTCTCAAAAGCCTCACAGCTGGGAATGAAAAGGAAGGCCTCATGCAGCTAGGTGAACACAGAGCCATGGATGGAATTCTTGTGGTATTCTTTCTTAAATGTAGCCAAAGTTGGCATGACTCTTGGGTGAAAACAAAGAATGACCATCTCTGGACTCATAATACCTCACTCTTCATGTTGATGGAGGGACATCATATTATGTGATTATTTCAGGAAGCTCTCAAGAACACTTCTCAGTGGTTATTGCCCCTGTTTGAAATTCAGATAACATGAGAAGAGTAGAAAGATGGTGGATTGTGAGTTCTAGCTCTACTGGTCATTCACTTTTATTTCTTTAAGCAATTACTCTCTCACGGTCTCCGTTTCACAGTCTGTTAATTGGGATAATGGTGTGACTTCCCCGGTGGCAGTCTTGTGAGAATGACACGTGCACCCACAATGTGACTGTATGAGGTGTACACACGTGTGTTCCTGTCTCCCGTGATGTTTTTGCTTCTTATTGTATCACCCCATAGATGTCTCTACAGGAGGCTATAGGGTTCCTTTTTAAAAGCCTTTTCTATTAATGGACTAAAGACCTCACTTAGAGCCAGTTCTAAATGTGAAACTCAGTTCTGCTTCTTGCTAGTTACATGACCTTAAAAAGCAAGACAGCATTTCAAATCCCTTTCCGTTCTGAGATTTCCCATACGTTAAACTGGCAGTGATCTGTTGAAAGCGCCCAGCCAGAACAAAGCAATCTGATGCTTATACTTATTTATGAAGTTTTTAGAAGTTGATTTCTTATTTCTTAAAAACCTGCAAGTTTTCAGATCACGTGTGAGTGTTAGATATGACGATAGTCAATCAGAATTCTTTTTTTTTTTAACGATTTATTTATTTGAGAGAGAGTGCGTGCAAGCGGGGAGAGAGAGAGGAGAGGAAGAAGCAGATTCCCCGCTGAGCAGGGAGCCCTGAGCCCAAGGCAGACGCTTAACTGACTCCCAGGTGCCCCAGTCACTCAGAATTCTTTAGCAATCTTTATTCTTACCTTTTCTTGAATTTTTTTCATTAGACAGGTATTTTTCTTCAATGTCTCATTCATTTACTCTCCCTTTTTTTTTTTTTTTTTTTTTGAGTAACTGCTATCTGATTCTGGCCAACATCAACTTGAATACCACAATCATTCTGATTGGCCTTCCTGCCCTAGTTACTCTCCTGTCATGTTTATTTGAGATAATACTCAGTGTAATTTAAGGGTGATAAAATTAAAATGTTATTGCTGGAGAGGATGTTGGCATCATGAAGCTGCCCTGACAAAGAATCTTTCCTACTGAAAGATCTGTCAAATCTTCATGTCCCTTCTTGTCTTCCAAATCTTGAGTTACTCTCCTACAAACATGGCAGCCATTGCTCCAGCTGACCTCTGAAACAGACTCTTGACTACTTGAACAAATCTGCATGTGCTATGCTTATTTCCACCTTCCGTCTTTCACATCATTCCTCTCTGATGTGGATGGGCTGCCTGATGTGATGTGATGTGAATGGACAGTCTGAATGGACCGCCCCACTTGCAAGGCTTCTCCACTTCTTGCCACAACACGCTTTTCTCTTCCTCAGAGCCTGACTCAACCCTAGTTTTGACTTCATACCACTTAGAATACTGTGGACAGTTTGTGGTCTCAATTTTATTTACTCCTTTTATATGTGCGCTTTTATCATTTTCACTCCTGATTGAGATTCTTGAGGACAGAAACTGAGCTGTTTTCTGGTTCTTCTCTTTCTCCCAGAGCATCTCGAGTCTGCCCCTCAGGACATAGGAAGCCTTTGTCCTTGTGGGAGATTGATCAGTGTGTTGAGCATGCTCCCTAGCGGCACCCACCTCGCGCCTAATTATTCAGTAATCCCGTACAGAAGACTGTATTGTGGATTTGAACATGCCAGACATATCAACCAAGCACTGAGGAGATCTGACTGTAATTTTCCTAAATGCTATTAACATCCTGATAGACCTATAAATACACAGAACAAACTGGTCGTTACCAGAGAGGAGGAGGTTGCGGGGGTGGGGGGGTGGTCAAGATGGGTGAAGCAGAGTAGGAGATACATGAGTAGGTCACAGGAGTAAAGCGGCACAGCATTGGGAACATAATGATATTGTAATAAGGTTGTATGGTGACAGATGGTAGTTACACGTGTGGTGAGCATAGCACGACATATAGAGAAGTTGAACCGCTACTTTGTGCACCTGAAACTAATGTAACATTGTGTGTCAACTGTACTCAAAAAACCCATGTTTTTAAAAGATTATCCTGATAATAGAATCCAAAACTGTACTTAAATTTAGTTCCTAACCACTGTATCCATTGGATCACCTAGTCCTCTTAGGCCCATGTTATTAGAAGCATAATAGAATAGTCCATCAGGAATTAGTATTTCAAAGAGTCATTTTGGTCATTATTTAACATTATATGATATATGTGCCCATTTAATTATATCTACAGATTTATGATTAGTAAAGAGATATTCATAGGTTAAATTTCTGGGTCTTCTTGCTTACTTTCCTTGATTCTTTAATTCATCACCAGCAATTTTCTATAACACTTTATAGTTTCAAAGCACATCAAAGCAAGTTCAGAGCCCTTACTTAAATTCTGCCAATAAGAGGGAACTATCATCTTTCTAGCCGGTTTTGTTCAGAAATGGTCATGATGAAAGAAACTGCAGTGGACTTGGGATTAACGGACGCCAGTCTTAGGCACACAGAAATCCTCTGCTGAGTAAGGTGACTTGGAGCTGCAAGAGCTAGGGGACATTCGAGTTGCTTGTTACCAGAATTCCCTGTGAACTGTGTTATAGAACAGGAACAAAAAGACCGAAAAAGAAAAAGAGGGTTATGAAAGCACTCATGTTCCACCAAATCCTGTATAAGCAATTTCTACCAACAAAGAAGGAACCTTGTTTTTAGCCTACTTCTGCAGCCAGTCATTCTGTGTTGCATATTGTTAGAGCAACGTTCTTTTGCCTGGTACTTTTTCCATACCCCAGGGCAATGCTCTTTGTGTTTGAAGTATCTCCAGTGATATATACGTAGGAAGAAGCACATATTTATTTTTACAGATCCCCCAAAGTATAGTAAATCATTCAGAATTGAAGAGAGACAGACTCTGATGCTAACACAAACAAAAAATAACCATGCTTAGGGCCCAAGAGTCTCTGGGGATTTTGTTGAATACACTACTCAGAAGTTGAATTAAACCCAGCTTTTGAGATTTTTCTGAAGTCTGTCCTTTTTTTTTTTTCCATCTTTTAAAATAAATCTTTTTCACGGGAACCCCAGGGCTTTATTTTGCATATATATTTTTAAAAATTACTTCTTGGTAACCAAGCAGTAACTCTGCCTGAATACTTAAACATAGTTTAAAAGGGACAAAAGACCTGCTGATTGTCTCAGGACTTGGGAGCTCCATTCTGTGCTTGGCCATGTGCTTTGTATCTCAGCCCCCAATCCATCTGCACAGCCTTGTACGCATTACCTTTAAAGAACTAAAAACCAGGAGCGTGAGAAGAACTTGAGAGCCACTATTTCCATGACTCTCTAAAAGTGAATCCATACATAGTTATCTATTTGGATTCTCCTGATGGCACATGAACACGATATCTTTTAAAAATCTAGTCAGTGCCCTCCCTACCTATGCAAAAAATACCTTCCTTAGGGCTCTCTTACATTTTACATCTTGTTTAGTTAGTGTGGTGGTCAGCATGGTGGGCTCTGAAGTCAGACTATTCAAGTTTGAATTTTAGCCCCTCCCTTTACAAGCATCGTGACCTTGGGCGAGTTACCACTCAGAATGTCAATTTCCTCATCTGTGAAATTATCTGAGTAGTAGTGCCTCCCCCAGAGTCCTGAGGGTTAGCGGTGAAGGCTTTGTACAGTGCCTGGAACATAGTAAACATGTGATATTAGCAAGTATTTTTACTACTTATGCTTTGTTTCCTAAAGGTTCTTTGCAGGTGGATTTTAAGTGTTAAGAAGAATTATCGGAAGAATGTTGCCTATCATAATTGGAGACACGCCTTTAATACAGCTCAGTGCATGTTTGCTGCTCTAAAAGCAGGCAAGATTCAGGTACTTTTTAGAGCCGTTCTTATATTTAAGACTTCTTGCTTTGGTAGTAAAATCTACAGCATATTCTTTCTTTTTTTAGTGTGCAGTCAGTAACGATGAGTGGAATAATATTTGTTGCCACTTACAAAATAAATGACATCTTGTCAGTTGAAGAAGACTAGCATGGCAAAATACTTAGTTATTAATTTTCTTCCATATGCAGTATATATATGGCCTATTTTTAAAAATCTTTAAAATAACTTCATGTTAAGTTTAATAGTCTTTGGGCAAATAGTTTCTCCAGAAGATTTTCTTCAGTATAAGAAGAAAGTATCAAATTTCTTGTGTTCCCATTCAACCTGCTCCATAGTAGAATTCCTCCAAAACCACTCAAGTGGCTTCATAGCTAATTCCAGCGCTCTCTATCACATTTTCTCTGGAGCACTCAGTTAGATTTTGTTAAGTCGCATCTCACGGAAAGGGTTTTAATATCATCTACATTGACCAGTGACTGTGTACAAGGAAGATCAACGCAGAAAGCGTTCAAATAATTCGTTCCTTTCCAGGCCGTATTTTATCCATAGCTCTGTCTTAGGTGTTAACTTCAGTGGGAATTGACTAGTTCTTCTAGGTAAGTGATTCCAGGCATCCATCAAATAACTGTTTTTCATTCAGAGCTTCCATGCTTTTTTTTTTTTTAAGTAAATTCTAAAAATGTTATTCTCTGTCTCTCTTTCCATAGGGAGCACATTTTAACTGGCTAGAGAGAGCTAAAAGAAGGAATTGTTGTCTAAGAGGCCATATAAAATACCATAGTAGTATTTCCCTGCCATAGCAAACATTTATAAAAAAAATAGGATCAACTTATTTTGGGCTGTGGAAAGGTCATCAGGATTATACAGCTGAAGACTGTCCATGCTTTTTATGAAGAATAACAAAATGATGATTTTGTCTAATGTTGTAAACATACTACATAGAGTGTTGAGAGTTTCCAGCAAAGTGGAGCTGATAATGAGTTCAACTTTGTTTTTTTACTGATGAAGGAGACCAGCAGGATAAATAATACAAATGACAGATATTACCAAAATAACCTCTATTTGGCTTTGGAATATATTGTGCAACCTTTTAAGGCCAGATTTTTCACTTCCAGTCCTCTTTTTTATGTATTGTTTTGCTTAATATTCGCATTGTCTCTGTTCCTTGAGGATCCAGCAGCTACCAGCAGAGCGAGGGCAGCAGAATCCGCAGGCAACTCGAAGACAGAGAGACAGCCATTAATTAAAGTTTATTTTGATGATGCCACATAGATGTAGAGAATGAAGAGTTAATGCTATTTTACTGTAGGTGGACTGATGATTGATTGCTTGAGGCACTTACCCCTTTTGTGTGGATAAATGACGTTTATAATAATCCCCTTCTGAAGACAAAGTACCGCTAATTCCCTGCAGAATAGGATTCTAGCCCGAGTCCTTTGTGACCCTAAGTGCGGAAAGCACTCAGAAAAACAAGCACGTGATTTGTGAACAGAGGTAGAATCATGAAACTCACCAAGTGGTCTTTCTCTTTCCGGGGACATCTCGGGTGGAGCAGAGCAAGCTGACTGACCTGGAGATCCTTGCACTGCTCATCGCGGCTCTCAGCCATGACTTGGACCACCGGGGTGTGAATAACTCTTACATCCAGCGGTAAGGCGCCTTTTCCCCAGCTAAAGAAGAAAACGTTTCTCTTAAATCGGAAGGCTGTCTTATTTATTTATTTATTTATTTATTTATTTATTTATTTATTCATTTGGGGGGAGAAAGCATGAGCATGTGAGAGAGAGCATGAGCAGTGAGGAGGAGCAGAGGGAGAGGGAGAATCAGACTCCCCGCTGGGCAGAGAGCCCAGCTCCGGGGCGGGGCGCATCCCAGGACCCATGAGATCATGACCTGAACTGAAGGCAGACCCTTAACCGACTGAGCCACCGAGGCGCCCCTAGGGCCATCTTTTTTAAAGTAAAACCGCAGCAAAATTTGATGGTACCAGGTTTCAACTGATTGAGGCCCCATAACATACTCTGGTTTTACTTAAGTGAAATGGAAAAAAAAATACTAAATCCAATATTATGTTGGTAGCATTTCTGGCCTGAAATTCAAAAAACCATTGTGTTGAGAATCATCTTTCACGAGATAATTACCAAGAGTGTTGCTTTGGTTTATGTATACCCAGCTTAAGAGCTTCATTAGGAAACGATATATTAAGACGAGTTCAAAAAAGATAGAATTTTACCCTGAAATAGAGAAGATAATATCTGAAAAGTGCTTAGCTTGACCCTGAGTACTTAGTGAGCACTCAGTAGAAGGAGGCTGTTGGTCTTAGAGAAGACAAGTTGGGGCCTGCAGTCAGACAGGATGCAGACCCTCTCTTTGCCACATGATTCCTGTGTGACCTTGGACAAAGGAGCTGATTTCTCTATGCTTCAATTTCCCTATCTGTATGATGGCGATAATAGCTTACCTACCTCATAGGGTTGATATGAGTTTTAAGAGCTAACATGTATTGATAGCAGGTGGAATGAACCTTGTGTATTTAAGTGTTAATTCTTAGCAGCAGATGCTAGTGATGGTCCTGTCGACATTAAAAGCCTGCTTTTTGGCTGCTTTTCAGAGCAGATACTAACTGGAGACAAGCATTTCAGGCTCCTCCCTCCCGGGCCATCCTTAAGTGACATTTGCAATGACAAATGAGATGATAAAGGTGACATCACTTGTCAGATTTTTGAGCCACTGGAACATGTTTATTTAGTCATAGCAATGTAGTTGAGAAGCCTACATCTTAATGGCAAAATCTCTTACTACTGAGCATTTCTTTAGGTATGCAAGTGAGGCAGCAAATGGGGAGACCCCTTAAGGAAGTTCCAGATGTCTGATATCTCGAGGGAATTTCAGAGAGCTCTCGAGTCACATTCCCTTTATCTAAATAAACGGAAAACTTCATATAACAAGAATTGTAGTGATGCGGCCACCATGTCCTCTGCTGACCTTTAATGGGAAAAGATGGCAAGCTCTTGCCCAACTGTCAGAGACTGGCTGTTTCCTCTTTAAGATCTGAACTTAAAGAGGAAGCGTTTTGGAGAACAGGCTGGATGCCATGTCCTTTGTCCTATGTGCTCTGCCATGTGATCGTGCTCCTGAGCCTCATGTTGACACGGGAGTAATTACGAAAGGGAAAAATGACATGGAAAGATGTTAGTGTGGATCAAACACAGCCAGAAGATCCAAGACAGTGGTGTATATTGCCTCCATACCTCAAAGCTGAACGTAATATTATTAGTGTATGGTTGGCTTTAAGATGCCATGTTGCCCTGCTTTAGAGTGAAAAAAACACTCAGCTATTTTTTCCTTTGTTTATTTAAAAATAATTACCCGGAAAAACATCTGGAGAAACGTCATCTTCTCTTCAAAAAAAAAAAGTCCTGGGAAAAATTCATAATTCATAGACTGGAGAATCTTGCCTCCACACACCCCACAAAGCAGACTTCCACCAAGTAAGAATAACTTTAAGAAAAAAAGTTAAAGGAGTTTCAGAGATTTTTATTTCTTCCTACATCTCTGTGGTTTGAGTAGAGGAAACCAAGAATTTTCCAGGGATATTGCTTTTTTTTTTTGCTTTCCTTAGTGGTAAACGAGTAATACTTCAGGAGGATTTTCATAACCAGGGGACTCTTGGGAGAATGAGAGTACCATAAACATTCCCTTGTAGAGCTAACTTGTAAAAAGGGGTACCATGTCCAGTCTCGTCAGTACCAAACACTACGTGAAGAAAACCATTACAATCAGAGAAGGCACAGAACTGAAACTAATATATCAAAAAGATGGAAAGCACTCATGTCGAACCGAAGTTAGAAACTGAACTTCCTCTGTCATTCGTTCTTCTTGAACATCTTTTCAGAAAATTAATTTGAAGTAAGATATATAGGAAACCATGTTTTGATCCATTATTTGGTCCTTTGATGGCTTCCTTAATTAGGAAAACTGTCATTGTGAGGAGAGCCACAAGTATGCCAGTGAAATATTTGGAGGAAGTGTTCACTGCTATGCTCTCTTCTCCCATTTGGGTGGGTAAAACCGAGAGTGGTTTCTGATAGATATTAAATTGTTATTTTAAAAACAGGCAGTAATGGGGACAAAATGTCACAGACATCTACTAGAGAAAGCACAGCGTGACCCTCGGCCCATGTTGAGAATCCTCTTGCATTAGGCCAGCAGTCAGTATAAGAAGACTGTTGTGGATGCATTTATTTGGTTAGATTCGAGTTTAGTATTTTATAAAAGAATAAGTGAAAGTGTCCTGCCTTTTAGGCAGCCTGCTAATGGACAATTACTAGGGCCCAGCACTTTGTGAGGCAGAAAGAGAGCTATGAAGTATAAAATGCAGTTCCTGTAATTAAGTAATTTTCATAGTCTCATGAAATGGTGGTGCTCGATATAAGAAAAGTGCCCAGTAAGTGCTGAGGTGCTTTGTAATGTGGACTGTAAGTATTCGGCAGAGGAGATGGGTCAATACCTATGCAGTCCCTCTCCAGTCAAAGGACCAAGTGAGACAAAGTGGATCCTGAGATGTGGGTAAGATTTGGAGAGGAGAGGGAATGAAGATAGCCCAGAAACACTTGGAGGTGGGTAGGCATTCTCAGGGAACAGCAATGGCTGGCCCAGTGCAGAGTCCAAAGGCTCCACTGACCGGGATGGAGAGTCAGAGCATGAACAAGTAGAAGGTAGCGGCCCCTTGGAGGGAGAGCTATAAAACTAAGCAGTGAGCTCGAGCTGTGGTAGAGTGAAGATACCAGGAGCCATTGCAGTGAGTCATAAGGACCTTGCTGAGGAAGGAAGGATGACTGAATGTCAGATACAAGGTGCAGTGGGTAATAATTGGGAGCACGGAGTTCAGCCTGGAGGCTGGTACAGCTGCCGCATACATGGTGCCTCTCACATACTGGCTACAGGGAGGAAGAGATGAGGGAGAAGTGCTTTTCCATTTACTACAAAACAGATGCTAATATGCATGAAGGAAGGGGGAAATCATGACTCGTGACCCAAGAAACTGGAACAGCGATGGAGCCATTGATGAAAATGGAGGAACTGGGAAGTGTGTGCATGTGTGTGTACTTAGGGAGGAAGGAACGAGAAGGGCAGAAGGGGGAGGAGTGTTGGCAATGAGGAGAAAATAATAAATAGTGTGGTATTTAGAAGAGGTAAAATGATTAAAGGAATGGGTTTTTTCTTTTTTGCCAAGTTTCCGTAAAACCAGAATAAAAGAGTTTCCTGGTAACCATAATCAGACCATGTCTGTGTCCTGGGTCTGTGCCCTGGTCTCCCCGACTCTAGCAGAGGAATGGGAGTGAGCTGGAGTCCAGGCCCGCATGGGGACAGTAGACGGTCAGCGGGCTCCGAGGGTCTCACCAGGGGAGACAGCACAGGAATCACCATTTGTGAAGTTCAGCTGGGTAGAGTCTATATTAGCCAGAAATGAGATCGCTCCTGATTAGGGTGGAGGGCTTGAGAGACTGGAGTCTCTGAATATGCAAGAACTGCAAGTTCAAGGAGTCCTAATGTCACTAGCTAATAATAATCATAATAATAGAAGTTAACACTTAATATGGCCCTTACCATGTGGCACTGGGAACTCTTTTTAGTCCTTTATATACATGAGTTCAGTTAGTCCTTAGACTACCCCACAGTGGCTACGATGGTTACCGTGGTTAAAGGCTGGCTCGAGCCAGACGCCTGGGTGCAAAAGCAAACACTGACTCCATCTGACCTTGAGTGAGTCATTTAATATCCCTCTTTCTATTTCCTTCTCTGTGCAATGGAATAATGACAGTATCTGTCTTGCAGTTTGTTTTGTTTTAACAAGGATTAAGGAGTATAAATAAATGTAAAGGACTTGGAACAGTACCCAGCACGGAGTAGATACTCTACAGCTTTTAGCATTTTCTTTCTTTTTTTCTTTTTTGTAAGGATATTATTTATTTATTTGAGAGAAAGAGGGTGAGAGAGAGCACCAGAGCACAAGCAGGGTCTGGGGCAGAGACAGAAGGAGAAGCAGACTCCCAGCTGAGCGGGGAGCCTGACACGAGACTCGATCCCGGGACCCTGAGATCATGACTGGAGCCAAAGGCAGGCAGTTAACCAGCTGGGTCACCCAGGTGCCCTAATCTTAGCATTTTCAAATGGGGATACTATTAAGGACATACATCTGAATTCAGGATCTTGCTTCATCCCACGGTGGGACATGGAGCAGGCTACAGCAGAAATACTGCATCTGGCAGCACCTAGCAGCTGTGGAACACAGAAGGGCGTACATATCATTGACGTGAACAGAGACTATCCGTGGGGTCCAGGCAGTCAAAGAACGCAGGTCAAAAGACCCAACGAGTCATGAGCTTGAATATCTGTGGCATCTAATGTGATCACAGAGAATATGAAGGTAAAATGACCCCCAGCCGCTCAAATACAGCAGTGATGATTTGGAAAGAATGTGGGAAGTAAAGAACTCAGTGGGGCTGACAAAGTTTACCAAGAGCAGTGAAGAGATCCGAGCTCAGAGCCATCCACCTGGATGAGAAGCAGAAGCAGGGTGTGTAAAGAGTCTATAAAAAGGAATCCTAGGGCAGCAGGCATTGTTTTTCTCACAGAGCTTACACTTTCTATTGATTTCTGAGGCTTTCTATTTCTAGAACATTATTCTGATTTGGGCACTGGCATCCTAACGCCGCTCTCAGAGATGGACAGACGACTGCAGGACAAGAGGAAAATGTGGGAGGGTGTCCAGTCCGTACTGCTCACTGCCTTCAGTGGGGGCATAACCTTCAGTGGCGGTGGTGACTTACACAGGTCCCTCTGACAGGATCTCACAGAAAGAAGCACAGCCTTGTGTTTGAAAGAGTGGAAAGCAATGGGATGTAGAATACATGGGTGTCCATGAATATTTTTATAAACAGGAAACTTGGGGCATTTGTCACCCTTTTATTGATTCATAAATCCATATTTTTAGAACGTAAGTAAAGACAAACACACATAATTTATATTCATCTCTCGCACACCCCGAGAAGTTTTTCTAATATGAAACAGTCCTTTCTGCATTGTCTAAAAATGTGATGTGCGCTCAGCATTTTAAACTTGTTTGCATTGCGGCCTCATAATCGCATTTCTAGTCCGGCTTCTAACTAGGTCAGTGAGCAGCTGCTGTGTGCAAAGTGCTTGTGGGGTCCTGGGCCAGCATGACGTGGTGAGGGGATGTGTTCGAATCCCAGCTCGGCCATTGATATTGACCTTGAACAAGTTAGATAATCCCTCCGATCTCTTGATTGTCTAAAATATAAATGCTAAAATGCCCATTTTAGAGAGGTCTAGGCCTGGATCGCCCCGGGGAGGCACAGCCTGACATGAACGCTGGTGTGCACACAGCTTATTTGTATATGTGGTCCCTGGGGAGCAGGAACGCAGGCCGGCGGGTGGGAAACAGGGAAGGAGACGCCAAGGGAAGGATGAACTACCAGCCGTCCACCCATCCAGGCAGCTGGGGCTCCGTCCTGCCAGGTGCTTTTGAGAAGTCTTAGGAAATGAGACCCAGAACTGTTTGTATATGGACAGGGACAGAGCAGGGAGGGGCAGCTGTCCACAAGCTCCCGTGCCCCATTGGTCAAAGATGATCTCTATGGACCTTGACTCCTCCATCCCCTAGGCTCAACACGTGGGGGTACAGCACGAGAGTTCCCGTGGACACCAGCTGTGAGGGCAGAGAACTTCGGGCAGAGTCAAGAGGGACTCACGGTGGGGTGGCCACGAACCTTCTAGAAGGCAGAGCATCTTCTAATCGACCCCTGCAGGGAGTCTGTTAAATCTCACACGAAACTCAACGCTGCATCAGTGGCTGGAGTCAGACATGGGCTGAGGATTTGGATGTGGAGAACGGAAATGTCCCATATTAAATAAAAATTAAATATAAACTACTTAGTACAACAGTGCCTGACATGTTCGAGGCTCTCCATAAATGTTAATTATTATCATTAGGGAAAACAGAGCTGACCAAGCTCAAGAGGTTTACAGTCTAACAAGGTAATAGATGTATAAACAGCTAACAACAGGCAGAACAAAATGGACATTAAACTAATACCATATGTCCTTGGATTTCTTACATAAGTGAAAATAAGCAGATACTCTAGATGTGAAGGGAATGGGGAAGGCTGCAACTGTCCTGTTGAAGCTGACTTTAGCATAGCTGGCCTGAACGGTGAGAAAAGGCTGTGGCCAAAGTAGAGAACGTACAGAAGGGAGGCCATCGTTCTGTTTACCCTGGGCCCTCCAATCCTCAGCAGCGGCCCATCCAGTCCTGTGATGCGGATTATTACCTGTGTGGGCTGATGCGTTTCAAGTCTGCATCTCCAGCCCAGACCCGACTACATACCAAGTACTTTCTAGACCTCAGGCACCTTAAAATCAACAGATCCAACCCTCAACTAGACACCTTCCCCTCCTTCACCTCCCATCCCTGATCATTCTCTCCCTTTTTCCCTCTGTCTGTAAATGACAAGGCAGACACTTGGCAGGCATACTTTCCCCTGACAAACATCCCTGCTGGGTCCCCACATTGGGATCCATGCCAACTCCTACTATCTCCTAAACAGTTTTTAGGTAATTCTGCTTCTCAATATGCAGGATTCCATCACCCAAGTCTGGGCTGTCTTATACCAACATTACTAGAACTGGGACTGCTAGCTTCCCAGTAGTCTCCTAACTAACTTCCAGTCATCTCCAGTTTTAATTCCAGCAAATTTCTCTCTCTCTCTCTCTCTTTTTAATAAATCTCGTTTTACTTCATCTATTGTCTTCCTGTTGTCTGATGATAAGGGCAGTATCTAATCCATCATACAACTCACTAAATGTGGAAGGAGCAAAGAAGACAAGCAGGCAGGAGTTGACTTGGAAAAGTTACAACAGCACAAAAAATGGAGGTCTGGGGGTCAGCGGGATCAGTGGTAGATTATACAACAGGAACAGATGAGATTGCCCGTTCTCTTGTCTTTATTTCCCTTTTATTTTTTCTGTTTTCCCTTAAGCATCTCTGACTCTGCTCAGTTTCTTCCTGTGTCCCGTTCCTTCAGTGTTGGGCAGCTTCTCTGTCTTCAAATTAAATGATTCATAAATTATTGATTCAAATAGTAGTATAAAGAAATAACAGGTCAACTGTATTATCTAACACTTGTGTTGTACTTTACAATTCATAAACCCCTGTCCTATAAATTTTTAGGAACAGAGACTGGCAGGAACTCTAACTTCTTCTTTTAAAGAAAAAAATAGTGAAAATTATGCTTCATATTCACATGTGACGGGTCATGAGAAATATGAGGCAGAGGAGGGTGCTTGTCATGCTTTAGAACTTGATTTGTGACTCCCTGTTACATATAATGAACTGAGTAGAATATCCTTCCCACTCCCTTCACTCAGCCAAATGATCTCTACAGTGTTCCCCAAGTTCAAATGAACGAGCTCATGGGATATCCTACACTGAAATAAGCTGGATCCCACAAAGGGCACTTGTTCTGACTCCTCTGTCTCCTTCCTGCCTTCAAAGGAGGATGTGCGCCAACTCTGCCCCTTTTCTGTGCCTTTCCTCACTCGCGCCTGATCATTCCGTCTCAGTCCACTCTCTCTGGGTATGTAGGCACGCGTGAAGACGCTGACCTTCAGCCTTGTTTCAGAGGAAACACTGACCTTGACATTTGTCTCAGATTTTAAACTAATTGCAGTTTTGAAATTGAAAAATATAATTGGTGCAATTATTTCAGAGTTTTTTTCATGTTTAGAAGAATGAATCTTTTGTCCTTATTCCTTCTACTGTTTTATCAATATTAAAATCAGTGAAATTGTTCATACTCTGAACTGGCACTAATTACACTGATTATTTGAGAACAACTTGACTGTATTCCCCAGAGATTAATTCAACCTCTTCCTCGGCAAAAGAAGAGAATATTGTTAGTTTGGTTAATTGTGTGCAGTACCCTCTTTTTTCATTAACCAGTATTGAGGAGACACTAATACACTGACATGTTGGGGAAATGGGTAATTGTTAATCAGTTTTTCTCCCTTCAACAAAATCTGTTTCAGGAGTGAACACCCACTTGCTCAGCTCTACTGCCATTCGATCATGGAGCACCATCATTTTGACCAGTGCCTGATGATTCTTAATAGCCCAGTAAGTACCTACTTCGTGGCGGCAGAATTTTAAAAGAGACCTTTATAAATTCAGTTTTATTTTTAAGTTTTGGATGGGTTCCCAGCACCATAAATTCTTGAGCCTGCTTTATTCCTTTTTGGGTAAGGAAGGCAAAGCCAAAACATTTAAGATCTTCCCAGCCTCGCTTCTCTACACAACCAAGACTGTCTCAATGTTGCCTGATAAAGGATATCTGGTTACTCACCTCAGTTTGGTTTTTGCAAACTAGAAACAAACAAAACTAGTATTTTATGGCTCACAGTTAATTCTTTTTTTTTTCTTTCTTTCTTTTTTTTGGTCAAATGAAGTGGCTTATATAGCTGTCAGAGGTTTGCTTTCACAAAACCAGGCCTGTTCCTCTTCTTATTGAATATTCTGACTACTCACAAACTGTTATGTTAAGGAATAGAGCTGTTCAACAGTTTGGTTAAACGAATATTTATCAGTGCAGAAAAGCATATGATATGCTACGCTAGACAAACTTGTGTGAAGGGAAATCAAATAATGTACACCAAAGCATTAACAAGGGTTGTCTCAGCCTAGTTAACTTATTAATACTTTTTATGTTCTCATTTTGATTTGTTCATTATTCACACTATCTACTACACTCATATATTACCTTTATAATAAGAAAAAAGTGAAGCTGTAACTATCACATGGAACAAACACAAAACATGGTATATAATCTTAAAGCAGTTTTACCTCCATCTTTTTATGCTTGCTCGCTGGGACTAGCTCTTCTCTGAGCCCTAGAACAAAACTTAGGAGGCCCATAACTTTTCTGGTCATTCTTTCTTCTTATCTTTTCTTTCCAGAGAGACAGGGGGTGGGTACAGAGGGAGAGAGAATCTCAAGCAGACTCCATGCCCAGTGCCAGCCTGATGCAGGGCTTGAGCCTGTGATCCCATGATCCCAAGGTCGTGACCTGAACCAAAATCAAGAGTCGGACGCTCAACTGACTGAGCCACCCAGGCGCCCCATTTTCTGGTCATTCTTTTTTTTTTTTTTTTTTTTTTTGGCCATTCTTTTTAAGTAAAAGCCTTCTAATTACCTTAAGTCCCAAAATACAGTATACAGGTCTCAATTTAGAAACCAAAATATCACCGGGCGTGGCGGCCCATGCCTGTAGTCCCAGCTACTCGGCATTCTGAGGCAGGAGGATCACTTGAGCCCAGGAGTTCTGGGCTGTAGTGCACTATGCCGATCGGGTGTCCACACTAAGTTTGGCATCAATATAGTGACCTCCCGGGAGCGGGGGACCACCAGGTTGCCTAAGGAGGGGTGAACCGGCCCAGGTTGGAAACAGAGCAGGTCAAAACTCCCGTGCTGATTAGTAGTGGGATCGCACCCGTGAATAGCCACTGCACTGCAGCCTGAGTGCAACATGTAGCTAGACCCTGTCTCTTAAAAAAAAGAAAAAGAAAAAAGAAACCAAAATGTCTAGTCCGGTGTAAGTCCGGATTCTGGATTTGGTTTAAAGTCTTCAGACTCTCCCCTTCCTGCTCTGGTTGGCTTCTTTCATCCCTACCTTATGTTATTTCTAACTCCTTCCTCATTCCTAAAACCCATGTAGTTTCCTATCCCTCCAGACTTGGAGAGTAGGAAGGGGGAATGAGTAAGAAGAGGGGCAAGAACCCTCTCAATAGACTGGTACTATTAGGAATGTCTCACTCTTTGGGTCTGGTAGGTGTTTAAACCAAGTTATTTTCTTGTGGGCAGGTTCATGATCCCTGCCAGGCTCCCTTATTGTGGGGTTTTTCTACCAGATGTTTCTTTAATGTGAATGGTCATCTCTGTCTGCTCTATGCATGGCTCCTTCCTCAGCTCCTGAAAGTCAGATCACTCACTTTGAGAACCTTTCTACGAAGGTTCTTTAGCCTTCTTTGTGGCCCTCTTGAAAAGGACAGGGTGGAAAAGAACCCCTGCCTCCAAAACTCGGAGAATGCAAGCCGTCCCATATAGTAGTAAGCTTTCCTTTACTGCCAAAGTCAATGTGGCTAGTTAACTTATGTCTTGCCTTTTAGATTTTCCGGACAGGATTTAGACATGAGACCACTGCGGGCCCTCCCGTAGCCTAGTGGGTGTAGGTCCCTAGTGGGACATATGTAGGGACTTCATGCTCCTCTCTTACCTGAGGTGACGGGGAACATGATCACACCTCTCCCTAAACATCTCAGTGTGGGTGAGGGGTTAAGAGTTACACAACCAGATCGGCAACCTCATTACAGATTCTGCATACAGTCTCATACAGATTGCTAAAGTATGTGATTGTTTAATATGAATTAGTTCATGTGTGGTTGGTGCTTAAATGACATTAGCATAAGTGTACAGGTTGTATTCTTTCCTACACACATTCCCTTGGGTACAGTACCGGAATTATGGAAGTTGAATTTTGACCTTCAGCAAGAAAGCAAAAAAAAAAAAAAAAAAATCCCTCCCCTTGGCTTTTGCTCATGCACCCTTTCTGTCCTATATCAAGAAGGTTGACAAGGTCACTTGCACCTGATTCGTTGCTCTTTTGCTTTGGACAATGGCTTTGGGCTCGGAGGAGGGTGCTCTTCCTTCAGTGCCCACCTAAGCTGCCCCACTGTCTCCAGATCCAGTCCCAACCATGTTGTCTCTGGGCCCCCACACACCAGCGTGCATGCCCTTGTTACGTACGTCTTGACCGTTCACAGAGGGCCTCCAGACTGGCCGGTCTGAGCTGTCCAGGTTACCTCCACATGCACCAGTCTTCAGTCTGCTTTATGCTCTGCTTCCTAAAGTTGCACAGGTTTTGTGTGATCTGCCCCAACACGATTTGTCCCACAAACCGTATCATTTTTAGTGTGTAGGGTTTCAGAACAGAGACTTTTCAGGAATCACATATTGTGTGGTAGTAGAAGCATCTGTACTTTTCTTGGGGTTTGCTATCTATGTGCCTTATTTAAAAATATAAAACTTTTATTTCAATATCCCATTCAGTTTTAAAGAAAGGAAATATGCTAACCTTTTCCTAAAGCATATTTAACAGTATCCCTATCAGGCGTACCCATGTCATTCAATAACATAGCTTACTAAGTAGTATGTTATAAGACCGTGTGTATATTCTGTCTTTGTAAGCACCAAAACATAAGAACTCACGGTCACTGTTTTCGGAATGGAAAATAAAAACATAACAGCAAAAGATACTTCCTTTTCCACTTGAAGTTGTTTTATGTTTAATAAAAGTAGCAGGAGTTATTTTCTAAATAGTTTTCTTTCTGGCCTAGAATCTAAAATGACTTCATAGCTAAAAACAATGTGCATGGTTACAATCACAGATTCATTAATTAGATTCACACCACAGTGTTGGCATCTAGTTACCCTCAAACCAGTGTTGCCTGCCGCACTCAGCAATTTCCCTGTCTTTAGAACATATCCTTTGCCTCCAGATATCATTCCTACACTTCTGGGTCTTTTTTTTTTTTCCATTGGACCTGCGATTTAGGAAGCACATCTCACTTAATTTACAGATACTGTTTTGAGGATATGCTGAGTACCCAAGGAATGTTTTCTGTAGTTCAAGATGAGAGAACTACTATACTTTAAATTACAGATAAGAAATTTTAAAAAATGGTTATATGGCAAAAATGTTCCATTATTTACAGCTGGATTAGCCAGCTTTTCAATATTTCTTATAGATGTTTCAACCCACGTTTGCTTTTTATCACCAGTAAGCGCACCTTTGGCTCATGTCCTGTACCCATCTGTATCAGCGTGTTCCTAAAGAATACACAGTGTTCTCTACATTGATTAAGTTAAATTATATAACTTTGCACCCAAAGAGTGTTTTTGGATTTATTACAAAAGCCATAGAGAACTGATTTCTTTAATAATCAATTGTTTAAAAGTTTCACTACTCCATTCTTTATGTCCATTAACACGGCTTTGGTCTTTCAAAGGTTTCTCTTGCTGTTACAGCAATTCACCTGCCCAAAGGTCAAAGATGTAGAGTTATTAGATTTCAGGCCTGGCCCAAGGCCCAAGGGGTATAAGATTTGGAAAGACATACATTGTAGGCAGATGAACCATTATGAAGCTGTCTTTTCTTTTCTTGACAAGGTGGTGGAGGTGGGAGCATAGAGGGCAAACATCCTTTCATGGTATTTACTCTGAAGTAAGCAGCTGTCCTCTGTATTCATGAGTTCAGAACACTGTGTTTAAGGGGCCTGTGTTTAAGATACGTCACTCTATCTTCAGATTTTGTTCTTGTCAGCCCTTTCTCCAGGTGGAGTGCTAATGATGGTTTTCTTTTTATAAAGGGCAACCAGATCCTCAGTGGCCTCTCCATTGAAGAATATAAAACCACGCTGAAAATGATCAAGCAAGCTATTTTAGCTACAGACCTAGCACTGTACATTAAGTAAGTCCTAAGAAATATTCTGCAATAAATAGGTCTTGGAAGTGTTTGCACTGTTTCAAACTTTTAAAATGCATGTTGGCAAATTTTTAGATTATAAAGACAAATGTCTTGGCGAGTCAAATGTCTTGTTTTTCAAACTATGAAGCAGTTTCCTAAAGGAAGCCAGAAAAGGCTATTTCTTTGACTTATCACTTAATGCTACAAGTTCCAGAATACAGAGTTATTTGTGCTGTTGATCTACTGCTATGTCTCTGAAGTGATGTACAAAGTAAATTATCATACCCAGGTCATACCAAGCTAGGTTGTGCAACCTAAAGATGATATAGTCTGTTTGCTTTTCCTTCTTTCCTTCACTGCCCCCCTGCAGCTTCTGACTGTGTTACAGCTCCTTTACACTGTCATCTAAGCCTAGGTGGGCAGGAAAAGGAGCTAAGTGCCAGACAAATAAATCTTGTTTCTTTTTATTTGATCCTGGCAGAAGAGTATTAATATAGAACTTTAGTTAGTGAAGTTACAGACTCAAAAATTAAAGTGGGCATTAGAGTAATATTTGTCATGCATGTATGCATTTACCTATAATTAAACTGCCTTTCTAAAAGCGAGAAAAGCTTTGCTGCCTTCGGGCAGGCCAGTTTCCCACATGCAGACTGAGATCTTTGCTGCACTTGTAGGAGTGAGGGGAGAGGAGTCTGGAGGTCACACTCACGGGATTTCCTTGAAGCACAGTGCTCTCTCCCTCTACACAAAGATTCACACCCATGGCTTTAACCACTCTGATGAGAAGTAAAAACAGAACAGACACACAAAATCACATACCAGATACCCACTCTTGTACATTTAAAAGTAACAGCATCTAAAAGGGTCTGGGTCATTGGATTTTGGAGCACTTGAAAGTTAATTAGGATGAAAGAAAAGACAGCAAACTTCAGTTTATTTAAAATGACTGCAGAACAAAGATTATCAGATTATGAAGAATTTAAAAATTTCTGTAACCACAAAGACTTCCCAGGCTTTCCAGGCCACATGGGTCTTGCCTCTGAACCTGTATGAAACCTATTTTCCATTTTTGATACTCTAATCACATACAGTCCGTTTTGTTATATAAGTGTTTCTTACATTTGTTTTGTGTCTCCGACTAGATTTTAAACACGATCAGAAAGGCTCATGCCTTATAACTTCCCAACATGCTTAACAAGTGCTGGGCACAGAGGAGTTATCACTCGACACTGAGTGAATATCAGTGTACACTTTATTTGGTCTTTGCTTCAGAAGACCTTTGCTACTTTATACTGAGTATAGGATATAGAGTAATTATGAATTTTTCTACTCTATACCATAATGTGTAAGATAAATGAAATTAAACCGAAGCCATATAGATCTGATTATGCCATACCCTTAAAATTTCTTAAGTCATTCTTGGCATCAAATTTTTAACTCATTTGTTTCATTTTCTAAAGATCATATTTAACAATTGAAATGACCATTATTTGTGAGCCATAGTGAAATAATAATTTGAAAATAATTTCAATTTTAAAATAATCTGTTTTACCCAAAGAAAATGGTAGAAGGGAGGACAGTGAGATATTTTTAGTTTTTTTTTTTAATTTTAATTTTTATTTATTTATTTAACAGACAGAGATCATAAGTAGGAAGAGAGGCAGGCAGAGAGAGAGGAGGAAGCAGGCTCCCCTGCTGAGCAGAGAGCCCAATGCTGGGCTCAATCCTAGGACCTGAGCCAAAGGCAGAGGTTTTAACCCAGTGAGCCACCCAGGCACCCCGATATTTTTAGTTTCTTAAATGATGACTTCTATATTGGATTCTAAGGTGGGGGAAAAAATTTAGAGATTTTTTTTCCAAAAAAATTTACTCTATGGGTCTTTGTCAACCAAAGAAATAAGAGCCTGGGGACTCATCATAACTACCAAATGTTTTTCTTTATTTTCAAGGAGACGAGGAGAATTTTTTGAACTTATAAGAAAAAATCAATTCAATTTAGAAGATCCTCATCAAAAAGAATTGTTTTTGTAAGTAGGTTTCCTGTCCTTAAAGCTGAAGTCTTGTTACCCAATTAATTTTATCACTATCAGATTTTATTGCAATTATTTGTTACAATGGGATGATCTTAGAGGTTGTTAGAATTCTCTAGAGTGTTGTATAAAGGGCTGAATATGAATATTTATTTGAAAAGAAATGCATTTGCCAATACAAGTGAATAAATCACTCCTTTGTCCTAGAAGGACCTTTAAAATGTGGTAGAATATCAATACAAAGCTGTAAGGTTCCCTTGCTCATATTCCCAATTGTTTGGAATGGAATAGCTGAAAATAGCATCTCCAAGACTGTGGGAGCAAGAAGGTCACTGTGAAGTGTTCACTTCTCTTGAGTGATGGCAGAGTAGCACAGTCAGAACGTCAAGATTTCCATTTCCCTCCCCTGTACACCTGTCCTTCCCTTCTAGCTGCAGAGACCATCCCTTCGGTGTTAGCATTCCTACCTTTGCCATGGCAAGAACCGGGTCCATCACAAAGAACAGGCGGTCAATCATAGAGAAAAGAATGACTCAGAACACCAAGGAGAGTTCTATCATAATTTTGAAATCAACATTTCTTTAAATGGATTGATACTACTTAGCATGCAAAAGAAGATGCAAATTTTAAGGAAACAACGCACAAATGCCCAGCTTGTCTGTTCTGTTCGGCGCAATCATGCTTGACTTAGTCTCAAAATGTTTTTCATAACAGTTCCTTAGAAAAGTAGAGACCTGTAGGGGCGCCTGGCTGGCTCAGTAGGTAGAGCATGCCTCTTGATCTTGGGTTTATAAGTTCAAGCTCCACACTGAGTGTAGAGATTACTTAAGAATTAAAAAAAAAAAAAAAATTAAAAAAAAAAGTATAGACATGCTACTGTAGTTAGTGAACAGTTTGTCCCAATAACAAAAAAGAAATCCAAAGGTAGTTCCAAGTCTACAGCTGCTCCCACTGCCAGGTCCTACGTGCTTGCTGAGAAGAGCTCCCAGTTCTAGAACACAATGTCCCATGAGCACCCATTTTTCAGATTTTAGTGAAGCTCACTGAGGGGTATAGTCTTCTCTGGGGCTGACAGTTTATACTGATGAGCACCGAAATCCTGCATGACAGCGGGTTTATAGTGATTGCAGATATCTCTCCTGCTCCCACTTCTCCAAGAGAGTTGGTGGAAGAGGTCAAGTAGCAGCAGCAAACCACTTCCTTTTTGCCTCACAAATTTAAGGGAGAGCGTGCTTTTAGGTTGGGTTTCCCTGCAGGGATGAGGGATACAGCCCTTTACCGCAAGTGTTTCTGTATTACAGTGATGGCCTTTCTGCCTCTTCATTCAAACGAAATTATTACAGACATGCCTCTGGCTCCAAGATGGGAAACATTGCACTAAGTACAGAGCCATTGTCATATGACAGTTATGCTCCTGGGTTTCTAGAGCACCTTGTATCAACGCCAGAGCCCAGCATGACTTTCGCTTCTCTCAACCACAGAAAGACAAAAGAGCACTGTCCTCTCATTCCCCCCTTTCTCTGGCAGATACTGTTTAAATCAGAGCTTTTCACACAGAAAGAAGTCACTTCATATGCTGAGGTCAGCATTGGGATGACCCACGATCATTCTTGCTCTCCTAGAACTTCTATCAATAGAATATCTGATGTTACCCTTTAATGGCAAATTACTTACTAGTGGACAATGTGGTTTCATCATAGTGTCACTGAGAATGGGATACTAAGGTGAAAAAAAATAGTAACAGCAGGCAAGCTTTTGCCCAAGGTTAGTAATTTCTCTCCCTGTGCCAATCTGGAGCGAAAGGAGGCAGTTTCAGGGCAAATCCCAATAGTTCAGTGGACAGCCAAAACCGTGACACAGTGCTGTTGCTGAATCAATCAAACTTTAGAAAAATTGTTCCTGTTTCTTTAGTCTTTATAAGCAGGCATCCTACATAGGTTAGGGGGCTTTAAATTTAAACTTTTTACCAGTAACTATTTACCAAGCGTATATATTTGCATAAAAAGGAGGGGGAGAAAAACCATGAGAGACTGTGCACTCTGAGAAACAAACTGAGGGTTTTAGAGGGGGGGTTGGGTGAGCCTGGTGGTGGATATTATGGAGGGCATGTATTGCATGGAGCATTGGGTGTGGTACATAAACAATGAATTCTGGAACACTAAAAAAAATTAAATTAAATTAAAAAAAAAAAAAAAGTAAATCGTAGCCTTGGGCTTCTTTTTTCCCTTAACAGAGCGATGCTGATGACAGCTTGTGATCTCTCTGCCATTACCAAACCCTGGCCTATTCAACAACGGGTATGTTGCTTGCTGATAGTAAAAGCAGGGATTAAAAAGTCAAAGGAAGAAAAGTCTGTATTCTATAAGTAGCTTCGGGAGTATTTGTGGTATTTTATCTAATTTTTAAGTGGTATTAAAAGCAGATAATTGGACACAACCAGGTTTTCTTTTTTAGAAGTTTCCTTAGCATGTACTAATATTTATAAGATACAGTAAGAGAGAGAGCACCTGTATTAATACAGCAAAAATCCAGCTGTTGATAATCTTTAATTCCAGTACTTCTGGCTCCCTTGGGAATGTTTTTAGCACATTTTTTTTAATAACCTTGAAAAACAGAAGCAGCAAATTATTTTTCTTTTGATGATTTTTCTTTTTGGTTAGCCTTCCAGGCTATACCTCCGCTCCAAGTAGGCATTAATGAGTAGAACTTAAACATGTCCTGGGGCTTATAAATATAGGAAATGTTGATATAAAGTGTCAGGAAGGATGTGATCAGGGCCTGTGGTTGGGAGGCTAGAAATATATCCTTCTCTCTAAATAAGTAACTGCCATAACATTTCTTAGAGGCAGTAAAGGCCCTGGGCTCAGACAAGGGACGGCTGTACATACAGTGCTGCAGATATCGTGCTTTTGGGTTTTAATCCTAAGTGCACTACTCGAGACTGTTGACAGTCTGCTGCTGGTCAGGGCTGGGCTCTGAGCTGCACAGTCATGGAGGCCAGTGACAGGTTCATCTCATAAAACACAAATGCTGAGAAAACAAGATTAGAAATGGACTCTGCAGGCACCATAGCTGCCGACGTGCTGTAAGCACTCGAGAAAGATGGTCTTCATGGACTGTCCTGCTCCGTAATAAATGGGACTATCTGCCCATTTCCAAATAGGGAAGAGGGTGAAAGAGGGAAGAATTTGTCTTTTCATTTATCATTTCAGCTTAATCAGATCCCAGAAAGGTAGAGCCATGAGGTTGGGGGTCCAGACATAAAAACCAATACTTAAAGCCTCTAATTAAAATAGTTTGGTATTGGGACGCCTGGGTGGCTCAGTTGGTTGAGCAGCTGCCTTCGGCTCAGGCCATGATCCCAGCGTCCTGGGATCGAGTCCCACATCGGGCTCCTTGCTCGGCAGGGAGCCTGCTTCTCCCTCTGCCTCTGCCTGCCTCTCTGTCTGCCTGTGCTCGCTCGCTCACTCTCCCTCTGTCTCTGACAAATAAATAAATAAAATCTTTAAAAAAATAAATAAATAAAAAATAAAAAAAATAAATAAAATAGTTTGGTATTGGTGATAGACCAGTGGAACACAATAGAGCATTGAGAATTGCATAGAACATTTAGTGTATAATAAAGATAGCATTTCAAGTAACTGGGGGAAGAGAGAGACTTTTTATGAAATAATCTTAGGGTGACTTTCCCATCTTCCATAACCAGATGCCAAAAGACAAAATTGGATGTACTTTGCATACTTACATTCCAAATGGAGCATAGAGTTCAGTGTAGAGAATTAAACCATAGAAGTACTAAATAAAAACATCTGTGGATTCTTCCATAACTTAGGAGTAAGAAAACTTACCTAACTATGGCTCAACATTTAGAAACAATGGAAAAGATTGATAAACTTGATTACATAAATTTTTTTAAAAAGCAAACTTTTGCATGGCAAAAGACACTGTAAGCAACGTAAAAGTAAATGAGAAACTGATAAAAATATTTACAACTTTTATTTTATATTTAATACCCCAATATTAAAGAACTCATAAAAACAGAGAAGAAAAACAACAACAATCTTTCAGAAAAATGGGCCAAAATTTTGAACAAAAAGTTGATGGAATGTGAATGGCTCTTACTCATTTGCAGAGGTCCTCAGAACTTCATTCATAAGAACTACAAATAAACTTGACACAGAAAAGCTTGTATAGAATCTCATAACAGGGGGCACCTGGGTGGCTCAGTCCTTAAGTGTCTGCCTTCAGCTCAGGTCCTGATCGCAGAGTCCTGGGATCAAGCCTGGTGTCAAGCTCCCTGTTCAACAGGAAGCCTGCTTCTCTCTCTCTCTCACTCTCCCGTGCTTGTGTTCCCTCTCTTGCTGTCTCTCTCTGTCAAAGAAATAAATAAAATCTTTAAAAAAAAAAAAAAAAAGAATCTTATAACAGCTCCATTCCTAATATGGTAGTATTATATATGGCAGACACGTTCCAAGACCCCCAGTGGATGCCTGAAACCACAGATAGGACTGAACCCTTATATATACTATGTTTTTTCCTATGTATACATCACTATGGTAAAGTTTAATTTATAAATTAAGGACAGTAAGAGATTAACAACAATAACTAATAATAAAATAGAACAATTCTAACAGTATACTATAATAGAAGTTATGTGAATGTGGGGTCTCTCTCTCTCTCTCTTATTATATTGCACTCTCCCTCCTCCTCTTCGTGATGATGGGAGATGATAAAGTGGAGAGGTAGTGGGGTGGATGATACAGGCATTGGGATGGAGCGTTAGGCTTCTGTTGGGCTTCTGACCATATATCAGAGGGAGGATCATCTGCTTCTGGACCGCAGTTTGAAACCATGGAAAGCAAAACTGTGGATAAGGGAGATTACTCTGGTCAGGACTAGAAACAACCCAAACATTGATCAGCAGGAGGATAGCTAAACATACTGTAGTGTATTCCATATAACTCATACAAGTTGTTGTATGAACTACTTAATATTGTAGTGTATTCCTTATTCCTTACATATTCCTTATGTAGTGTAATATTTATTCCTGTAATGTATCCACTGATACAGTGGAGTACTGCTCAGCAGTAAAAAGAAACTCACCATTGATACATGTGACAACACGATGAGTCTCATAAACACCATACAGAGCAAAAGAAGCCAGACGCAAAAGAATATGTTCTGTGACTCCATTTCTATGAAGTTCTAGACTAGGCAAACTAATCTCTGGGGAAAGAAATAAAATAGTGATTGTGACGGGAAAGAGGAAAGAAGGGGCAGGAAATCACTGAGAAGGGTCATAGAAGTGATAGAAGTATTCTGTATCTTGGATGGGGTATTTATTACATGGTTATATGCATTGGTCAATACAGTGAACTCATGAACTGTGCGATTCAAAGTATGTAAATTCTACTTCATTTAAAAACAAACAAACACTGAGATACTATTTCTTACTTATCCAGTTGGCAAAATCCAAAGACTTCACGAGATACTCTGTTGGGGAAGTTGAGGGAAAACAGGAATGCAAAATACTGTAGCTCTTTGGAAGTTTATAAATATATTCATTTACCATTACTTCTAGGCATCATATCCCAAAGATATACTGGAAAGAATATAAAAAGATATTGATACAAGGCTACGCACTTTAGTACTATTTGTAATGGCAAAGACCGGAAGTAACCCAAATATTCATCAGTAGGGTACTGACTGAATAATTTATAGCACATTTACACGATGAGTTCTGTGCAACTGTAAAAAGAAATGGGGGAGTATCTGTATACTACTACGGAGCAATTACAAGAATGTATTTTTAAGTGAAAAAAGCAAGGTATAGAAAAAAGTATATTGTACTCTACCATTTATCTAAGAAGAGGGTAAAATATGAATATATGTACATATTTGCTTCATATTTTAAAAACCCAGGATTAACTACAAAAAAGTTAATGATTCCCTATAAGGGAAGGAGGAAATAGCACTTAGGGGACAGAAATGGAAGCTAGAGTTGCTGAGTGTACTAGTTTTGTAGATTTAACTTTGGAACGGTTTAAATCATTTCTAAAATTATAAACTTGAATTTTAAGTATCCATAAGCCTTGAAAGTAAGTGAAACAAGCCTGATTTTGGTTGCAAAACCATACATGAAGGGAACTATTTCATTCCAAGTGACATTAAAACAATACTTTGACCATGTATCTCTAGTGGGGTGTACCCTAAAAACAAAAAGGAATTACCAAAAAAAGCTTTAAACTGTTTTTAGTAATCTTATTATTAGTGGTGATTTTGCATAGATACTCAATCACTGCTTTAGATGATGCGGGATAAAAGCAAATAAAAAATACTGTGTTGGTGTTGTTGAGAGCTAGGATCATCAGTGTAAGTAGAAAGATAAATGTGGTTAAGGTTGGGCAGAAATGGTGTAGTTCTGAATTTGAATTGAAATGTTGTATGGACTTCTGTTGTGTCCTAGCTCCATCCTCTAAAAGGGCTTAAAAATAATGACCAACCTTGTGCCCATATTGAGGTTTCTAAGTACTTCAATTTAAAGGAACAAGGGCTCCGAAAAGAAACAGCTGATAGCAGTTCTAAAGCAGGACATGAACAAAATGAGCCTAGAACATCTTATTGTATCAGAAAGCAGGGAAGCTATTAAAGACTGGTAGGGTTTTTTCAAAAGAACAGAGAAGCCAACTTAATAAGCTCCCACTGGCTGAGATGGGACAATCTGAGTGTCAATAAGGATTGAAATCCATTAAATACGTTTCAATCTAAAAGTTCGAATTAGTAATAAAAATAATAAAACGAAACCTTCCCTGGTCATCCTTGATAGTTGCTTGGAAACCAAGTTGCTTTTTTTCAAATGGCAATTAAAGTGGAAAAAATCAAGCATTTCTCCTGCTTTTCTTATATGAATCGTGCTTTAGAGTAACTAAATAATTGATATGGGGAACTTTCTTTTTATTGTACTTCAACTAATAAAAGAAAAAGAAATGATCGCTTTGAATATTACCTTTTTTAGCCCCTAAAGTAGTGGATCTAGACGAAGATCATTCCTGGTGTCTAATATTACAAAAAGAGAGGTAGCCAGGCTTTATATGGCTCCTGATGGAGGTACACAGCAATGCCTATGAAGCAGCCAAAAAAAAAAATAATAATAATCTAATCAAGCGTCTAGATCTTATTAGCAGTGTGTGGAAATACAGGGCACAGAGGAACATGAAATGACATAATGGGAATGCAATCAGCAAAATCCACATAGAGGAGAACTGCAAGATAAACAACCCAGTTTACCTAACGACAACAACAAAAATGATAAGGACAATTTTTGAAAAGAGGAGGAACATGTAGATTAAAATAAATTTAGGGCGCCTGGGTGGCTCAGTTGGTTAAGTGACTGCCTTCATCTCAGGTCTTGATCCTGGGGTCCCAGGATGGAGTCCCGCATCACTGCTTCTCCCTTTGACCCTCCCCCCTCTCATATTCTCTCTCACTCTCTCTCTTTCTCTCTTTGACTCTCAAATAAATAAAATCTTTAAAAAGTAAATAAATGAACTTAAAAGGCATATCTATCAATCACCATGTACGCCCCTATACTGATACCGTGTTTTTCACAGCACCTGGCATAACAGGTACTTAACAAATAGCTCATTGATTATATACACAGATGGGCACACTCTACCTTTCCCCCACTGATTGCTAAAGTTGAAATAACATGTTGCTTTTTTCTGCCTAATTACAGGTTATAAACTCTAGCCTTGGTGATTAGGCACATATTTAAAAGCAAATAAAATATAATTTCTATTACTCGTTATTGTTTTATTATCTTTTTACTGAAGTGGTTGAAAGCTAGCTTTGATAGATTTCATTATCTTTATTCAAAGTCTCTATTTTATAGAGTTGTATGCTTTTAATTGCCAAAACTTAATCGGTTATTTATTTCAGATAGCAGAACTTGTAGCGACTGAATTTTTTGACCAAGGAGACAGAGAGAGAAAAGAACTCAACATAGAGCCTGCTGTAAGTATGAGACCTTGTTGGTAGGAATTATTCAAATACACTTGTTTAGTATAGACTTCTTACACTTTCTGTGGGATATTAGGAACACAGTTTATTTTCATTTTAGTTTTTAAAACATCTTTCTTATTAAAAGAATTACATATGTTTGTTACAAAAAACATAAGCAAATAAAAGAAGACAAAAAAGACTCTTGGGGCCATCATATTATACCTACTTTTTTGTAATTTGTTTTTTCTATTTCAATATCATAAGCTATTTTCATTCTAATGGATACTCTTATGTGTATTATTTATGATGATCACATGAAACAGACAGAGCCACAGTTTACCTACTTCCTTGGTGTCATGTCTGCAACGTTCACTAGGACCAGCAGCACTTTGATAAACGTCTTTGTTGCTAATGCCAGTTTTCATTCTCTTGTTAAGACAAATTCCCAGAATTGCTGTGTTGAAGGGCACAGATTTTTTTTTTTTTAAAGATTTTATTTATTTATTTGACAGAGAGAGATCACAAGCAGGCAGAGAGAGAGGAGGAAGCAGGCTCCCTGCTGAGCAGAGAGCCCGATGAGGGGCTCAATCCCAGGACTCTGAGATCATGACCTGAGCTGAAGGCAGCGGCTTAACCCACTGAGCCACCCAGGCGCCCCGAAGGGCACAGATTTTTAAAGGTCTTTCATACATACTGTCTTTTTTTACATAGAGTGTGGCTCTCACAGACAAGAGTAAGAGTCTTCACAAACCATTTCTGGCTTTTGGAGTACATTTTCCCTGAAAATGAAGCATAGAGTCTTTTTTTTTTTTTTTTTTTTTTTTTTTCAATTCAAATGGACATTTATTGAGTCCATATTAAATGGGACATGATCCTCACCCCCTCCCCGTGTACAGTTCCATCCACTCTGCTCACTCTTTAGCCTCAGCTGGGCACATCCTGTGTCTCACTAGTCTTTCACAGCTACTCCCTGTCTTCTGATGTAATGGTGGACTCATTCCAAGGCTCAGAACCTTCTTAGAAAGTGGTGGGTAGCAGAGTGATGATCACAGCTAATGGGGAATTTGCTTCATTTTAAACAAGCACTTGGTACAGACTCGTTGCTTCCCATGGCCAGTGCTGGGCTCGTCTGCTGCTCCAGTCATGACCTCCTGGGAATAAGCAGGATTACATCTGCATAATTATCCTTCAGAAAGCTCTCTGCATGAATTGAATCGTAATCAGCTGTAGCCTCAGTGGCTTCTTCCACAAAGCTGAGGGTGTTCCACTCCGTATCAATAGATGATTCAAAGCTGTGTGTTCTCCAAATACACAGCAGTGGTCGACTCTGGGTCAGTGATTGACTCTAGACGAGTGATCAATGCCATGGGTAGGGTGGGAAAAGCCAACCAGGATGAACAAGCCAGAGAGGATCAGGGTCTCCCTAAGCCCAGTGCCAGCAGAGTGCAGGAGACCGAGGGGGAAAGAGACATATAAGCTTGTGTCTGGCCTTTCTCAGCTAACAAAGCGATTGATGTTTTGGGGGCCAACTTGCATTGTGTTCTTTAAGTAACTAGATGTGTGTGTGTGTGTATGTGTGTGTGTGTATGTGTGTCTGTTTCTGTGTTTGTATTTTCAGGATCTAATGAACAGGGAGAAGAAAAACAAAATTCCAAGTATGCAAGTTGGGTTCATAGATGCCATCTGCTTGCAACTCTATGAGGTATGTATATGAAAACAGACTTGCTAAATTTAGACTGTGTTATGAATTAAAACCTCATGTAAATTGAAGCAATTAACACTAGGCTGTTTTTTTCCCCCCTGATGAACATGCTGTTTGCATTGAAGAAAGAACACATTTTACATTTGATTTTTCTCAAAAACTTTAATTCATCAGTGCATGACTATCTGCTGAGTGCCTACTCTGTGCTAGACTCTAGCAAACTGATGTGAGAATACTAAAAAGAATTATATGTCAGTGTTACCCTTAGGAGGGATACTGTGCATACTCTATGTCAGCATATTCTCTTTTTTAAGTTTAGGCCTAAATAAAGAAAAAAATTATCCAACTTTTTCTCATTGTATAGTGTAGCTTTAATATTATTAAAATTTCTATGAGGATGTAAAGGAGATAACTGGACAAATATTATAAGTTCCCATTTCCTTACACCTTCTAGCTTGGGATTTTTATTTTTTGAGGTAAAGATATTCTCCCTAAAACATCCTGGTTTGCTAGTTTAGATGCTTATTCCCAAAGTACAGAAAGTAGACACTATCCTTGTTTTTAAAGTTTATATAGGAAACCATCTTAAGTTTTAATTATTTGGGAAAAGCACATTTATCATAGAGTTATCATAGAATGTCAAGACCCAAAGAAACCCTAGAATCGTCTAATCGAGACATTTCACAATTCAGTAACTTTTTTCCCCTACATTTCATATATGTACATGGATTTACTTCATTTGAATCTGTTGTTAAATTCTATGTAATATTGATATGTATTTTTACTATTATTTATTAGAGTCGTTATAGAAAACTAAGAGAATTTCACTACTCAGACAACTACTGTTAATACATTAGCATATATACTTTATGAATTTTTTTTCACTTAGCAAATTTGGTTTTTGTAATTCATAATACATCATAATGTATATTTTTTCATGTCATGTGTGTTTCTGTGATATTTTTAAAGGCTGCAAAATAGTAACATAGTATACCTAACCCTGTTGTTGGGTATTTAAAGTTATTTTCAGAGTTTCTCTATTACAAAGAAACCTGCAGTGAACATTTTGTATCTAAATATGTGTGCCACTAATAATTGGTAAATAATACCATTAATAAGTTAATCTTTATTATGATCTTTGACACAAGTCTATTTAAGTACATTGTATAAAACTGTTTTATAGGAGAACACAAATAAGCAGTTCCTGATAGGATCACACTTCAGGAGAGCCATCTGTACTACCAAAAAGCAAAATGTATTGTTTCCCTGAGAAGTGGATTCCCTACAGATCTGTCTCTATTGTAACTCAATACGGTTACTTTGGAATGTATGTGTCTGCTCTATCTCTCATCACATACTCGTTGTCTGCACAGATTAAGAGAACTCAGTCATAAATGACCTGCATATTTGTTCACACAGCTTGTGAAAACCCGTATGGTGAGCCTGCTGGTGAAATGAGTGTGAGATTGTGGCTCTTGGGAATAGGCCCGAGAAGGGGGCTTATTTCCTGGATGCCTTCTAGTTGTTTGCTTTCTTTTTCTTTCTTTAGGCCCTGACCCATGTATCAGAGGACTGTTTCCCTTTGCTGGATGGCTGCAGAAAAAACAGGCAAAAATGGCAGTCTCTCGCAGAACAGCAGGAGAAAATGCTGATTAATGGGGAGAGCAGCCAGGCCAAGCGGAACTGAGCGGTCTGTGCACGCCGAGTTCAAGTTTACAGACCGTGTATTCTGCAGTATGTCTCGTTTTGCTATACACTGTACGAGTTTAGTGTATACTTTGCCACTGCTGTATTTTTATTTTTGCACAACTTTTAAGGGCACAGCATGAAATGTTTTTAGGGGACTATTACATATTTTCTGTATATTTGTTTTATGCCACTGATCTGAGATTATCAACGACACCCACTCACTCACTCTTAGCACATGGATAAGAGCTCTGTTTGTGATATTTTGTGTACTACAAAGTGCAAGTTAAATTCTTGTGCTGAGATTTTTTTGTTTTATTTTGGGGGAATTTTAGGGGTTTTGTTTTTTGCTTGGGGGTTTTAAATCATTGTTTTTGTGTTTTCTGAATTACCAATCTTTTAAAGAATGTTTGGAATCTTTTCATTCTCAAAAATAGTCTAGGAGCAAATTGAATGTATTATGTGACATTTAAAACCTATCTTTTTTTTTTTTTTCTCTATCATAGGATAGAGAAAAGTGCTGGCCTAGTGGATTTAAGGGGAAAGGATAGTATTTGTCAACAAAAAAGTAAAACTCTGAAACAAATAGCAAGTACTATAAAGCAGTATGGTAAAGAAAAGGTATTGTTAATTGATTTGCTGTTTTTGTTAGTGAGCAGGAAGGGGAGAACTCTTTCGTTTTAGTACATATGTCTATCCAAACACTACCCATAAAATCACTGCAGTCTACCCTCTCTGATGGAAAGCAGGGAAAACCTTAGGAAGAGACACTGATTTAATGGACTTCATGGTCTTTGACTTTACTAAGGGATAGGTGTGATCCAGAAATGGAATGGCCATATCTATCGGTCAGTGAAGAGAAACATTCTGTTGGAAGAGTCCTCTGAGAGTCAGTGTTTTGAATATTGAACTTCCTCTTTTAAATAACTTCCTTATCGTTTCTCTTACAAACCGTAGTTTATAAGTGAACAGTTTAAGTCTCGACAGAAAACTGAGAATAAAAGTGATCATGGGAGCACTGACTTGAGGTAAGATACGACTGCAGATAAAAGGTAAAATGAATCATTATTTTTCTTTGTCAAAGGAAGCATAGAGAATAGTTTTAATTGTATAAACAGAAAGGGGCTATCCTTGATGTTCAGGTCAAAAATTAAATTGAAGAAGCGGGAGAGGAGGAAAGCTTAGGCCTGAATAAAACTTAAGCGTATTGAGTCTGCAGCTGAGAAACTGCCATATTTCAATTTATAGGACTAGTCAACTCAGAATCACAGAAGTTTGGGTGTGTGCACTAAATGCTGACCCTGAGCTTAAGGTTGTTGATACTTTTCATAGCTTTTTAGCACATTTAGAAAACGTTAACATTGTCTTAGATTTGAGCCCATTTGAGTGGATTCCCATTGATCATGTGTACCCTAAATACACATTTATTCATCATTAGAGAAGCAGATACTGAATCGAGCAACTGGTTCGGGAAAGGAAAATCTGTTCCAAGCATGCGGAAATGTTTGGACTTAAGGAAAGTAGGAAGAGAAGTATTTGTCTGATTTGTTAACCACCAAAAAAAGTTTCTGAGTTTCATTCACTAATTGGGTAGAAAATCTCTTGGGGACATGGTGCAGCATCCTCAAAGGACTTTCACTAAACATTGTTTCCTATTCATATTGTTTTTTCTCTCAACTGCCTAAAACTCAATATCCTCATTGCGTTTTTAAAATTCTGAGTTGAATCTTACATAATGTGATTTTATTCTTAACATTCATGTAAAAAAAAATTGTCTTGCCATTACTTTAGAGTGGTAAATGCTGGTCTAGGAAGTTACCAACTGTTGCTATATGTGTAATTGTTGTAAAACTTGTATTTTGAGGATGCTATTCAGTTTTTATTTGACTCATATAGGTGAGATCTGTAAAGTTGCCTCTTGGTGGCGCTGGTGTGTAAGTTACACAGGCTGTCACTAAAATAATGTATCTATATACTGGTATACACCCATGCATGCAGACATAATTCTTTAGTATAGAAAAATCATTTAAAGAAGAGCAGTCTTTAGTAACGTTTTTATCATACACCTTGTGATTTAGCAGTTATGCTAAAATCTGTAATCATGTACTTTAGTAGTTTTTTAGACCCATCTAATATGTCACTGAGATGTATGTATGGAGGTTTTGAATGTGTGCCATTTTAACAAACAAGAAGTTCTATGTAGATTAGAAATTATTTGGTATCCTTTAGATAATGGTTTATTTTACTTTACTAGTTTAGCAATTAAAAGAAGTTGGGTAGCGCCATATTGTTGGAAGTTTTAGTTCTTACAAGAATACTTCTTTAGGACCAGTTAGATGGTTCAAATAATTTTTACTTTTTAGGAAAATCATTCCATACGTAGGTTATCTGGTACATGGGCACAAATCGAAGCTTTTGTTCTTATGTGAATTTTTTTTTCCAGTATCTTCCCAAGTTGGAAAAAATATATTTATAGTCCTTCCTCCCCTGCAATGTATCTGTATTACTAGTAAGAAGCTGGTTTTTTCCTGAAGTTGTTATAGTTATAGCTGAATAATGACATATCATTTCAATTTTCAGCCCCAAAAGTGCCCACTATTTTACTAAGTCGTTAAAAGATGTCTATAAAATTGCCAGGCCTTATATTTTTCGCAGTATTGGCCCTTGCCAGTCACAGTCCTTTGTGAACCTGTGTGAGTCACTTAACCTCTGTGTGCCTGAACAAGTGTTATTAGAGGAGTTATGTTTGGGCAAAACCTCTGTCTTCATGAAGGATGTCACAGAAGACAGCCACCACAGCAGCCCTAATGGGCCCTGGAGACCACTGTCAGAAGTGGGATATTGGGCTGCAGAGCACGGTATCTAATCCCACATGTCACTTCCTCTGTTTCAAAGACTGAAAAAAAGATAATACATTTATTTGGTTTCTCATGCAGATCACAAGTGAATGTGAGATTTTGAGTACCTTGCCTCAAGGTACACACTCTGGGAGTGATGTTGTCACCACTTATTTGTTAATCGTGAAGAATAGTTTCTATTAGATAAGAGTACTGAGATTAGAAAGTGTATGAAAATACACTGGAAATCTTGAGATCTGGGAGGAAACTGGTCACAGATCTGTTCTTGCCTAGCGGTAAAGTGCCTTTATTTTCAGCACAGAGCACAAATGTTAGACATACTCCGATCTGATTTTCAAGTTTTCTGTGTTTTTCACCAGATTTTACTCCTAATGCTTGATAGGTCATCATAAGCAGTGCTGTTGTTTTGGTTTTTATTTTGATTTGATTACAAGAGTGATTTTAAGATGAGAAGAGGAAAAGGTGAAATTGCCGTCGTCTCCTGTGAATGAGTGTAGTTGAAATCAGGTGGTATAACTGAATTGCTCAGTATCAGACATGGAATGGTCCACCCTTTATTGAGTCCCTGTGACACAACAGGCACTGTGCTCCGCCGTGGAAATAGAGCAGTGACCTCAAGTTGCCCACAGTCTGCAAAAAGGGCGAGATGAGAGACTTATCAGCTTCTGATCCTGCCAACTGAACCTGAAAATATAGGGTACATTATATCACTTGCATTGTCATCTATAACATATGTATTATAGACCGTTTTCCAAGGACCTTCTTTACCTGGAACTTACTAAGACTCCATCAGTGAATATCCTGTCTTCTAACAAATATGCATCATTTACCCTGTTGGTAGCTTAAAGAACACATTATGTAAGGAGTCATATATTCTACTATATTGAGTTTTGTTTTTGTTTTTGTTTTTTTTTTCCCCATATGCTAGCCAGGTAGAGATTACTCAGAGTTCTTTTAGATTGTTAAATTGTGCACAGTTTTGGACCCCTTCTGCTCCCCTACAGGGAGCAAGGAAGAAAGTAATAAAGCTCACTTCACCTTTCCATATGTTTCTCAAAAGCCTGTGTAAACGTGTCTTAATAAATGTCGTTGAAAGCAGTGTAAATAGTTGAAAATATAAATTTCTATTACAGTTTAAGAAAAGAAAACCTTATGAATCATCACTAGCCACTGTTAATATCTATTTGTATTCTTATACCTTTTTCAATATATTTGAACAAATATATAGTTTCTGGCACTATTTTTGTACTAGGATAAAGGAGTTATTATGTATATTATGTTTAGCTTTTAAGTCCTTTTAAATAACTGCGACTGTTGATTTCATGTGTTTCCTCTCCCCCACCATAAGAACCATTTCCAATGACTCTTCTATGACAAAATCACTTTAAAGGAACACCTCCCCACCTCTGATGCCCATAAAATCAAGAGATGGTCAGGGTGGTCTTCTGTTGCGCAAACTCTTCACCTGTCGGTTGTTAACTCATTTTGCTATGCTTTGTAAAAATAAAAAGAAGAATGAACAAGTAGGTATGAGTATTGTGTGATTTTTAGGGGAATTTTAGGCAGGGAGAACGGACCCAATGGTTTGAGAGACCTCAGTCAAGCTAACCTGTGGTCCTATTAGCTGAAAAAAATGTGATTTAATCAAATCCTTTCCTTAACCAAGACCCCTCTCAGTAATAGTCTTCTTTGTATTAACATCCTTTGCTACCAATCTGAGGGCAACATTTTCTATACCTTCTTCACATCAAGCTCCTAACAGCTCCATGAAGAGTGATTATTCCCAGTCTCCTGTTGCAGGAGGAGCTAAGGTGGAGGAGTTCCATACTTCAAAGGGCACGAGCTGGATTTGAGTCCAGACACGTCTAGTTTCAAAGCAGGTATTTATTCCATTTAGTTCTCTTTTTGAATTTTAATTGTAAAAGGTCTCAGATCCATTCTTGGTGGATCAAATGGACTATCTAGAAGCATTAGAGGTAAAATTTCCTTGACCTAGCAGATTTGGTTTTGTTTGGGTTTTTACTGTTAACATTCCTGGAGTTCATCTGATCATAGCAAATGATAGGCCTTCACAGAACCCCAGATACTACCATGCTTCTGCTGCTAATGTAGAGATGTGGAGGTATAATTAAATTTCGCGTTTTTGATTCATAATTCAGTTTTGCCACTAGACAAGCCCTCTTCATGTGGAACAGAATATCTAGGCTATGCCTAATTCACAAAACCGAAGACAAAAATGAAATGAAAGCTCATGTAAAATAATAGTTTAGATCTCCTGACCACTTGGGGGCGCCAGAGTCCCTGATTTTTCAAAGAAGTAATACCTTCCCGGGAACAATGAATAAAACTGCATTTTAAAAAAATTTTACTAGCTAAAGAAAAGCAAAATGGGAATAATCAGTAGAGAATTAATTCTTGCTTCCTCTTTGATCAGTGATCATTTCATCAAGATGTTCTCCAAACAATAACTGGTCACTTGAAGTCTCCGATATTCCAACCATGGAGACATCACCCCTTTCTGTAGAAAAAGGAAGTATTTGACAACTCTCTTGAATTCACATTCTTGCTATTAGCTGTGCTTCCTTCTCAGCAAACAGGAATTGCTATGTTTGATATATGCAAATGTCAGGGTATGATTTTCTATTCTTAAGGCACATGACATTAAATTAACAGAAACTCTTTGAACTTAAAGAGAATATTCTCTGATTGTAAGCTACATTCAGCCTTGGCAAACAAACAAGAGCTATCTTTCCAGTTCACAAACCACATTTTCAAAATAAACATTCACAAAGGTTATGCATGGAATCAAAATAATTATTTGAAACTAAAAGAAATCTGATTAATTAAATGGCATGCATGATTTTTTCTCTCTGACTTGCCTCATTTTAACTGTGTGCGTGTGTGTGTGTGTGCGCGCGCACGCAAAATATACAGGAACTAAGTTGATTCTCAATCATCTGACAGCAATCCCAATGGCACCTTTTAGGATTCCTCTTTCTAAATTGCCATGTAAAGGACAAGCTTCCATGGCCAATGGCAGGGGAGAAGCAATAAACAAGGACTGTTACAATAACTTTCAACCTTCATATCCCCAATATTAATTACTTTTAAAACATATTTCACTTCTCATCACTGTTTCCCCTTACCCAGCAGGAGTGTTTTTAGGTTTTATGTAACACCGATCTAACATAAGCCTGTAAGAAACAATATTCACCCTTTACCAACCAGCTCTCTGAAATTCAGAACTTCTCTGGTCTCGCTGATCTGCCTAGCCCAAGAAGGAAAGGCATAAAACATGGTCAGCGACTGCCTCAGCTACAAATGCTCTCTCACTCATACTCTCCGTCACCCGTGCACACAAGCCAATAGGAGTGGTTTCTAAGGGTGTTCTACTCAGTTGTTAGAATAAGTTATAAATTTTCCTGGGCAATGAAAGGGAGACTGTGTCCTATCATTATTCCCTTTTTCTTGAAACCTCTGCTTCTCTTTTCTATTCTAGCTCCATACCCCAGGCCTTCAAACATATTTGATTCTCCTGTGGCCCTAAGAAAACCTGCTATAATCACACAGCCCTCCTAAGTTACCAGCATCTCTGCATCTTTCTTGTACTTTAAAGGTACTCAACAAATATTGAGCGAAAGAATGGATTTCCATACTTTGTCACCTGATATAAAATTGAATTTTTTTATAAAGAAAGGGGAAAGTAATTCCAGTGAAGGGAAACAAAAATCAATACAGAGTTTTTAGAAATTCTTAGTTGGACAAGAAGTGAAATTTGGGGCCCCTGGGGGGCTCAGTGGGTTAAAGCCTCTGCCTTCCACTCAGGTCGTGATCCCAGGGTCCTGGGCTCGAGCCCCACATCAGGCTCTCTGCTCAGCGAGGAGCCTGCTTCCCTTCCTCTCTCTCTGCCTGCCTCTGTCTACTTGTGATCTCTGTCTGTCAAATAAAATAAAATCTTTTTTAAAAAGTGAAATTTAAGATGAAAAAACAAGCTGAATAAAGCAAGTTTTAGGAAAAAAAATTTGTTTTCTATTGTGAAAAATAAGTTAGCTATCAGACTTTCATTAATAAATTGCTAACCATTAGTGTCATTACTCTGAATGGCAGTTTTACCATATTGCTACAAACCAAGGAAAATTCATAAAGTCTAGAGGCCAGTAATCTTACAGAAAAGATAAGATTTACACTTAAAAATAAATAAGCAACAGTTTGCTTCCCCACCAACAGTGTGAGAAGGTGCCTCTTTCTCTCTATCCCTGCCACTCTAGAAAACAGTATGGAGGGTCCTCAAAAAGTTAAAAATAGAGCTACCCTACAGTCTAGCAATTGCACTTCTAGGTATTTATCCAAAGGATTCTATTGGTATCTATTGATAAAACTATTTATCCAAAGGATAAATACCTAGAATCACAAAAATAGTGATTTGAAAGGGCACACACCCCCAATGTATAAAGTAGCAATGCCCACAATAGCTAAAATATGGAAAGAGCCCAGAAGTTCATCAACAGATGAATGGATAAAGATGTGGTATATAAATACAATGGAATATTATTCAGCCTTCAAAAAGAATGAAATCTTGCCATTTGCAAGGACATGGATGGAGCTAGAGTGTATTATGCTAAATGAAATAGAGAAAGACAAATACCAAATGATTTCACTCATGTGAAATTTAAGAAATTTTAAGAAATTTAAAAAACAAAAGGGGAAAGGGAAAATACAGTAAGATAAAAACAGAGAAGACAGCAAACCATAACAAACTCTTAGCTATAGGGAACCAACAGGGTTGCTGAAGGGGAACTGGGCGGGGAAATGAGGTAACTGGGTGATGGGCATTAAGGAGGGCACTGGATGTAATGAGCGCTGGGTGTTGTAAGCAAGTGATGAGTCACTAAACTCTACTCCCAAAACTAATACATGTTTACTAAATTAAATTTAAGTAATTTTTTTAAATAAAAATAATAAATAAATAAATAAGCATACAAAAGTAAGCAGAAGATGCTCACTCATTCGCAAATAGTTGGTTCTCTACTCCGTATCCAGCTGGGGTAAACTAAACAAGCATGGCCTCACAGAGCTTCTAGCCCAATGGAGGCCAAATACAACGGATAGTTACATTTGTGCACTGAGGGTGGGGAGTGGAGGGTACTTAATTCCAAACTGAGGCTTCACAATTGACTTCTTTAAGGGTGAGATATCTGGTTTAGCCACGTGAAAAGGAAGAAGAACATTCTAGGCAGAAGAAAGAGTATGTGAAAATCTAAAAGCAGACTAGAGAAGTTGAAGGTCTTCCCACTATTTATTTAAATAATTATGTTTTATAATTATGAATGATGATTTAAACTATTTATGAAGTATTAGTATAATAGTTAAATATAAATATTATAACATAATACATAAATATAAGCGTATAAAATTTTAAAATGTTTTTTAATAAGTGTATATTTGAACTCTTAAGAAAGAGAACTCTCCAGAGACCAAAATAAAGCTACTTAAGAAATAAATCAGTCAGCATATGAACTGATATTATGTCAGATCTAGGAATATTTGCAGACCAAATCATGAAGGGGGCTTAATACCCACCGAAGAAGGAAACAGTGTTTGGGTACTGGCTCTCCAAGTAAGGCTGAAACTTGTGAAGAGTTACGCCCTCACTAAACATTAAGAAGGTGGAAGGGGGCTTGTGGGATACAGAAGAAATCTACTTGGAGACACAGAAAAACAAAGGAAGCATGCCTGTCTTAATCTGGGCTAATAATAACATTGGGTTCATCCTCATTAACACAGATTTGACGTTTGAATATGATCCAGGACTACCCAAATTAGATTACAATCACAAAAGAAGTCGCAAGCCAGTAATATCCCTTAGATACCAGGCAAAAACAAAGGTAAATTGTTTTTGGAAGAACATAACCCCAAATAGACCCATAAAATGTCTATAGAAGTTATGCCACTAAAGACAAATTCCTAATTCAAAACTGCAAAACACAAGAGGAAGCAATTCATAGTGCATGAAGTCAGAAGCCATAAGACTAGGATCAGATCCCCAAGAAATCGAGACAACAGAACTCTGATAGAGGCTATTGGGAGAAATCATTAATACCTCATTCTTGTATTTCCAAATGAAGGAACACCCCTAAAACAACACTCAGCCTTTTGTTCCACCTCTCACTCAACTCAGTCAGACACCCAATTGGAGAGTGATGGCCACACCACTCCACAGTCCTTAAGTGGTTTAAATGGATCCAATAAAAAGCAGTGAATGCTGGAGATTTTTTTCTTTTCTTTACCTTTCTAATCCTGATCCATTTTAAGTCCAAAATCCTAGGTAAGTGTCTGGATATGTGGCCTGTCTCAAGATCTAAGCTTCTGAAGGGGCTGAGGCAGGGATTGTTAGCAAACCCATTTAACCAGAACATGTTCTCCAACCTTTGCACTTGCTTCAAACACTTCACTTACCTAACCATCTCCACAATGCTCCACACAAGCCAGCAGCACGAGGGTTTTTCGGAGTGCTGTGCCTATCTCCTAGAAGGTACTTCTAGACTGTCGTTCTGCAAAATGGGCCTTTTCTATCAATGGCCTCTCCTGCTTCTGATCAGTGCAGTAAATCTGCTTTCCCGAGTCTGTCATAGGCTGTGCTGTTGGAAGGACGTAATGTACGAGTCAGAACGTTCTTCTTACTCACCTGCCAGTGGCTGTAGAGAAGGCAGAAGTGAAGTCAACACTGAATGAGATCCCATTTTAGGGAGTAATGCAGTAAATGTGGCCTAAAAATTCAGGAAAAACGTAGTTGTAAGATATGTTGTCCTATTTTGTATTATCAATTTCTGAAAAAGCAGATTTAACAAGACCAAAAATTATCATTCCTATTTTTCTTCTGCCTATTCTAAGACTTGCATTGATGCTGATCACCCCCGGATGACGGTCGGCTCACTGATAGCCGGGATGCGTAAGCAGTACATGGGATGTGCTGGTGCTAGAGAAATAATATAACCAACACAGATAAATGGTATCAGGGAACTGCAAAACCAACAAGATACTATTTTCGTACAAACAGTTTCTAAAGAGCCACAACACTGTGAGTATAAGAGAGTTGCTCTCTTTTTCTCTCAGCAGAGATTATGAAATTTGGGAGGAGAGGAGGATCACATATGACAATGAAAAACACAAGCAGACGATTCCTGAACTTGAACACGAAGAGACAGTACCTGGACACTACCGGTGGGCATTGATTTTCACATGTACTACACCTGGACAATGAAATATGTCAACATCCCTTCTGTACTCAATTTTCTAAAACTTTCCTTGCAAAGACATTGTATTAGTTTCCTGTCACTGGTAGGAAAAATCCTACCCACAAATGTATGGATTTAAAACAGGAGATCCACAGTCTAAAATGGGTCAGCACAGCTGCCTTCCTGCTAAAGGCCACTTCCTTGCCCTCTTGAGCTTTTGGCTGCATGCTCTGCTTACTTCGTGGCCTCTTCCTCCATCTTGGAAAAAAATTTAAATTCTGTCTATATTCCTTTTAAGTAAGCAAAAATTTATATGATAAAATATGATACTTATGTGATAAAATATGATTAAAAATTTATATGATAAAATACATAAGGTTTTCGGAAGCTATAAACAAAATGTATTAAGTGCCCAGCCCAGAAAGTACACTAGGAGACCAGAAGACCACGATTATCATTACTATTAGCACGATGATGGTGATGATGAAAGATTTCTATCCCAGAAGTTAAAATAAAAGCTTTTATTCTCAAGAAGAGAAAACCTGACTATTGAAGCCACATCCAGGATCTGTTAAACTTAGACTGTGCTTTGCCATTTACCAAGCTCTTTGTCACACGTGACCTTATCCCATCTTGCCTGCAGTTCTGTGATACAGGCATTATTCTCATTCCTGACTTTGTGATGATGAAACTGAGTCTCAATGACTCAGCTGCTTCATTATTAGTAGTCTGTCCCCATCACATATGCCATACTTTGCATTACAAAATAGTTCTGCTCTCTAACAGTTCCAAATGGTCAGGCTTTTGTTATATAAATCGGCAATTTTCAAAGTGTGGTTCCCGGACCTCAGCACCAGCAGCATCTGTTAAAAATGCAGATGCTCAGGCCCTGGGCCTGATCTGCCAAGGGTCAGGCTGAGCAAGATGAGTTTCTTATAAGCCCTCCAGGTTATTCTAATGGACGCTGAAATTTGGGAATTACTGATCTAAAACATTGCTCTTTTCTTCTAACTGCTTACGATCTTAAGACTAAAGGCCTAGCCACACAGAGCCACTGAAGTAATGATTCAGTGATGAACACGTTTATTAGAAGGACTCCTAGAAGTTGGAAGAGCAACTCGTTGAAAATTCTATCCTCTCTCTAATTACCTGGATTTTTCATCTCAACAAAAGTACAACATATTCCATCTACATAGGAAAGAGAGAAGTAAAAGATTGAATTTCAACAGTAAGAGAAGTAGGCTAATGATGGTTTCCAGTGATTTATTCATGGACACATGGCTGCTTTCATAGTTTGACTAATATAAATAATGGTGCAGTAAACATTGGGGTGCATATACACCTTCAATTTTTTTTATTCTTTGGGTAATTACCCAGTAGTGCAAATTCCTGGATTGTAGGATAGTTCTATTGTTAACTTTTTGAGGAACCCCCATACTGTCTCCCACAGCAGCTATACTGTTTGCATTCACACCAACAGCGAATGAGTTCCTTTTCCTCCACATTTCACCAACACTTGTTGCTTTGAGTTTTTGATTTTAGCCATTCTGACAGGTGTGAGGTGATGTCTCATAAGGTTCTGATTTTCATTTCCTTGAAAATGAGTGCTGTTGAGCATTTTTTCATGTGTCTGCTGGCCATCTGGATATCTCCTTTGGAGAAATGTCTTCATGTCTTCTGCTCATTTTTTAATTGAATTATTTGTTTTTTGGGTGTTGAGTTGCATAAGCTCTGTACCCTTTATTAGATATGTCATTTGCAAATACTTTCTCCTACGCAGTAGATTTTCTTCTAGTTTTGTTGGTTTTTACCTTTGTTTGCAGATGCTTTTGATTTTGATGTAGTATATGTATACAATGGAATATTATTCAGCCATTAAAAAGAATGAAATCTTGCCATTTATAATAACATGGGTGGATCTAGAGAGTATAACGCTAAGCTAAATAAGCCAGTCAGAGAAAGACAAATACCATATGATTTCATTCACACCTACAATTTAAGAAATAAAATAAATGAGCAAAGATAAAAAAAAAAAAGAGAGAGAGAGGAGACAAATCAAAAAACAGATTCTCAACTATAGAGAACAAATGGGTGGTTACTAGAAAGGAGGTCGGTGGGGGGATTGGTGAAATAAGTGATGGGAATCGAAACACATTTATCTTAATGACCACTGAGTAATATATGGAAGCGTGGAATCACTATATTGCACACCTGGAACTAATATAACTCTGTATGTTAACTACACTGGAATGAAAATTTAAAAAATAAGTTGTGGGGTAAATCAATAAATAAATGATGGCTTCCAGAATTTCCTATTCTTCTATATTATCTACAGTTGCTTAAGAAAGACCTTGAAAGATTAGATCCACTACCAGTCCTCTTCCTCCTCCTCACAGATCATGTGCTTGGAGAACACTTAACTGCAGCAGGCCAGATCGATGAAATTAAGTCCTCTCATGGTTGGAACAAAAACCAATTGGGTGTGGCATGCCCTAGGCCGAGAGGGGCAAAGGGAGAGCTGACATTCTGTATGTGATAAATATTGCTTACTGGTAATTCACCAAATTGTTTCTAGATCTGGGAGTAAGGGCAAAGGTTCTTGTTCTGATTTATCGTCTATGTCCTGATGGGTTGACTCAACACCCAGGAGCAATTTGGGAAGGCAAAGATTCCTACAGGTTGCCACACCAGAGGTCTGACAACCACTGTTCACTATCAGAACCAAGGGATCAGGGATGCCGGATGGCTCAGACGGTTAAGCCGCTGCCTTCGGCTCAAGTCATGATCCCAGAGTCCTGGAATCGAGTCCTGCATCAGGCTCCTTGCTTGGCAGGGAGCCTGCTTCTCTCTCCGCCTCTGCCTGCCACTCTGCCTGCTTGTGTGCTCTCTCTCTCTCTCTGGCAAATAAATAAATAAATAGATAGATAAATAAAATCTTTTAAAAAAAAGAACCAAGGGATCAGTCCAGCTTCGAGAGAGGCCCTGGGGAAGACAGGCAAAAAAGCGTCCCTGAGGAAAAGCAGCCTGTTTCAAGTCTATCACAGACAGCAAACATTTCAAGGAGATTTAGAAGAAGAGGTACCTTCCTTGTTGCTGTAGCGTGGAGCTTCTTCAAACCCTAGGGTACATTCCAGATGGGAAAAGGGCTATTCCAACTCTCCAGGGGAAGAGCTCTACCCTGGCCAGGGAAGAGATCCTGATGACTGCCCTGCCACAGGTATAGTAAACATCCTTCTGCCCTGAGCCCTGCACCTTAGTCGGCCCGCAAGAGCCATAATGCCTGGGTCCTGGGCACCACTGGAAGGTGATTTCATGCCTATGGAGGACTCTTCTATAGAATTACCAGAGAATCATCCTCTGCATTATAGCAAGGCCTCCTAGCAGAGTGGAGAGAAGGAGGTGAACATTTATTAAACAGTAACTATGTGCCAGGCCTTTTCCATACACTAACTCATTTTATCCTTACAAGTCTCATCATGTAGATAATTTTGTCCCAATTTTTCAGACAAGAAAACAAAGCAGAGGAAATTAGGTTACTTATCCAAAGCCATACAGCTTGCAGTTGGCAGAGCCAGAAGATGAACTCTGGTCTGACTACAAAGTCCCTTCGGCAAAGTCCCTGTCAGTGCTGTCACAGCAGAATGGGCTCACCACCTGTTTCTGAGCAAAGGTCACTTCAGGCCCTTCTATGTGAGCTGTTGACCCCAGATCAATGGAGATCACAGTGTGGACATCACCCGCACCATCTTTGTTGGCCCGCAAACATACATCCTCATTCTGCTGTCCTGCTGGAGAAGCAGCATGCCCTTCCCCGACCACTGAGCAAGGGGATGGAGATCCGATGACAGCCCAGCTGGGAGTTTTTCTTGTGGATGATCCTTACTTAGTCTATCTATTCCTCTTTCTCCTTCTAGACCTCCTTCCTCCATGTTACCCCCTATGCATACCAATTAAACAGAAAGCCATCACCAATTTTTGGTTATCTCTTATGTGAGGGGAAAAAAAAAAAAAGAAAGGCTGAGGTGAATGTTTTATTGCAAAGGAGGACAAACAGCATTTGCTGGAATCTGCTTATTCCAGCATAATTCTCTAAGTGCTCTTTTATTTGCCCTAAACAAGCTTGATAGACAGCACAGTCATAACTATCAGTGACATTTCAGCCAGTTAATCATTCATTAGGCTACCTATGTCAGAAGAACTGTTTTCTTTGAAGTTTGTATTACCATTTTCAAGTTGCCCAAACTGACCTCTTTCAGAAACAGACTCCTTTCTTCTTGGAAGATATAATTTATTTTTTTGGAATATAAAGTTTATTATTCCCCACTAGGGATTTTTAACTATTATAGGACAGTGAGATATTAACGAATGTTTCCCTTTGCGTTTCCCGGCTACAATTACATCCTTCTTTTTACAAGCTATTTGCCAGGACAATTCCACATCAGAATCCATTCCATTCCAGAGCAGGGTTCCTGAGCAGAACTAACCCAGGCTGCTACTTGCCAGGCAGAGCAAACAATTTGGAATGGAATAGGCGGAGAGCATTTGTAGACGGCCCAGGGTGTTCTGTCGTGGCCTAGACCTCGAAAGGAACACGTACTTTCATCTGTGTGAGCTGATTTTACTATGGTCATTTGGTCATCAAATCTAAATCAGGAATTTTGCCTAAGGAATGGATATGTGCACACACTGGCAGAAAGGGACACCAGCCTCCGGGATACAGCATATACTTAGAAATAACCATTACATGGTGCTCTGGCTTCAACATGGAGAATACAGGGGTCTGAGAAACAAAGAGTAAAAGTAAAAGTTGCCCTGTTGCCACCATTTCCCAGCCCAGCTCTGGCCTCTATGAATTAGGAGCTCTATTCCCAAGAGGCCAATAGAGAAGGAAAGAAGTCACCATCCAGATGGCAGGAATAATTAATGACAGAGTGTCAGAAGATAGGGTTGCTCTCGCACTGTGGGAGCAGGAAAAAATAGGTTTGGTACCCTGATGATCCACTGAAGAGTCCTTTAGTATTTCTTTCCTAAACTTTGGAGGAAAATGGATAAGTACGGCTGCCACAGTGTGAGCCAGAGTCCCAGGCTCCTCGGGGAAATCTCCTAAGGCAAGGCAAATCTAGAATGCGGAATGGAAGAGAGAGATTATAAACTCAGTCATCTCCCCAAGGAGAGCTGCCTTCCTGGGGCTAACAGCTCTCCACACTAACCATCCGCGTTTCCCCAGAAAGAAAGACCCATCAGCATCCTCGAGGAACTGGGTATTTTTGTTTTTGTTTTTTTTTAAGATTTTATTTTATTTATTTGACAGACAGAGATCACAAGTAGGCAGAGAGGTAAGCAGAGAGAGAGTAGGAAGCAGGCTCTTCGAGGAGCATAGAGCCCGATGCAGGGCTGGATCCCAGGACCCTGGGATCATGACCTGAGCTGAAGGCAGAAGCTGTAACCCACTGAGCCAACCAGGCGCCCTGAGGAACTGTTTCCAGATGAAGTGGACTTATTATATTAAGCAAGTTGATCCACGTAAGGCAAGAGGTAGACTTTACTGGATGCTGGATGTACTGACAAGATTGACCTCTCACCCCAGCCACTTCCACCCCAGCCCTACACATGCCACACCACGTATATACGCACAAGGAACTCACTGCCCAGGCTGTTGGGACCATCGGCAGCTGCCAGTGTCAGCTTACAGCTGGGCCAAGAAATTGTCCCAGGCCTAAGGGAGCAGCTGCCCAGCTCCTGGTGGCACCTTCTCTCCAGAGGCAAACTGTCCTGTCCCTGCGCGATGAGAGTTCAGAACAAAACTCCAACCCCCTTGTCTGAGTGAGGCACAACTCTGAAGGGCTTTTCCAGTTCCAGACTTCCTCAGAGGACTGGTTAAGGACTTGGTTGCTATGACAAAGCAGACTAGCTTCTCCTCACTTCCCAGTCCTGCTGCCTCCACTCACTTACTGGGGTTTTCCCAAGAGCGCCCCAGTAAGCTGCACTGAGTTATCTGTCTTCAAGTCTGTCTCTCAGGGAACCCAACCTAAAATAAATATGAATAGTGGCAATTCCTAAATGAAGGGATTATTGAAGGTTCTTATCTCCTTTTTGCTTATCTGCATTTTCTGATTCTCAACAATAAACATAAATTACTTCTGTAGTAAGAGCTATAGATTCATACATACACGTTGCACACATATAAAGTTTCTTAGAGTCATTAAGTTCAGGGTGAAAATAGCCATTTAGGTGTGAGTGACCTACAACATACAAAATGAAGAGGAGATATTTGGAGGAAAGAATATTTTATCACATTGTTAAATTTGTATTTTTCTAGTTTTAGTGAGTGTGAATAAATATTTCATGTTTAATGACCAAGAAAATAAAAAGAAGAGGAGACAAAACCAAAACAGACAGATTTTATACATTAGTGAAAAAAATTTTAGTAACAGATAATAGAAAAACATCTAGAAACAAAGAATTGATTGAAACTGACTAAAAATATAAAATATGTATTTACAGTAGTAAAAATTAGAGTATTAAGTATAATAATATAATATATGTATTATATATATTATATTATTATACTATATCTTTATATATATTATTATAATTAAAGGAATTAAATTGCTCTTTTAAAACTTTTCCCATAAGACAAAAATGATGTGTCAGGCTGACAGATTCACAATTAGCACTATCAAATTTTTAGAGGAAAAATAATTATTAATGAAGATGTGGCTAAGGTACTCTTACATAACACTGTTTTATGGATTGGACACTGATATACCACTTTGAAAAAGTTATTTGGTATTATTTTTCCCCAATTTTTTAAATCTGTCTTACGGGTTTTTTTAAATCCAAGTTTCAAATGCACATTTGTCCTCCAGTAGCTTCTCAGAAAAGATGTTTATGAGATAAATTTTTTGAGAAAATATTCCAGTGTAACTGGAAAACATCCTAATACTCAGTTGATAGTTTGGATAGAATTCCAAATTAGAAAAGTAAGCAACAATTTCCTTTACATTTTGAAGGCAATGCTCCTTGATCATCTTTCAGTATGCTGTTGAGAAATTTAAACCCATTATGATTATGATGTGTATGGCACCTGTCCTTGTCACCTCACCCTACCCCCCAGAATCACAGAAATTTATAAAATCATTTGTTTCTCCCCACATACATGAAATTTCACTTTGTGCCTGAGTGTGGTCCTATTCTCACCCACTGTACCAAGTACTTGGTGGACCCACTCAGTGTGGAAAATATCATCTTTCAGTTTGGGGAATTTTCTTGTGACTTACATGCTACATGGCTTCCTGCCTTCCATTCTTCACATTCTGAATTTCTGTTTCTTAAACATTATGACTCCTAGACTATTCCTCTAATTTTCTTTTTTTTTTTTTTGTCTTATTAATATATTTTCTGGGATGTTTCTTTATCATCCAACTCTTTTGTTAAGTATTTCATTTCCTCCATCTTATTTTTAATTTCTAAGAGTGGTTTCTGGTTCTCTGTTTGATTTTCATGGCATGCTATTTTTGTTCCAAAGAAACATATTCTCTTAAATTTCTGAAAATACTAATGATGGTTACATTCCTACTTTTTTCTTAAGATTTTTTTTTTTTTTTAATTTGAGAGAGAGAAAGCATGAGAAGGGGAAGGGTCAGAGGGAGAGGGAGAGCCAGACTCCCCGCTGAGCAGGGAGCCCAATGCAGGACTTGATCCCAGGACTCCAGGATCACAACCTGAGCCCAAGGCAGTCGTCCAACCAACTGAGCCATGCAGGTGCCCTGCACTCTTACTTTTATTTTTGAGGTTTTATTCTTCCAACATAGAACTAAAAGAATTTCATCAATTTGTTTTGCTCTCTCTTTCAGATTAGATTTCTTTTCACAAATAAATTTCTTTTTGGAGTGCCTGGGTGGCTCAGAGGGTTAAGCTTCTGCCTTGGCTCAGGTCATGATCTCGGGGTCCTGAGGAACCTGCTTCTCCCTCTCTCTCTGCCTGCTTGCTTGTGATCTCTCACTCTTTCTCTTTCAAATAAATAAATAAAATCTTTAAAAAAAAAACAAATTTCTTTTCCTTAATTAAATGTTCCTTTTTCAAGGTTTGTGACTAAAGCCCTGGTAAGCTTGTCAACTGTGAACTTCCCTTTGGGGGATCTAGGTGGGCCATTTATTGGGGAAAGTGCAATGACATTTTCTTCAGGTCTTTCTCCGTGGGCTGGTCAGATCCCCCAGAGAAGACTCTTCTAAAATCTTATACAGAGAGTAAAGGCCTGGCTTCCAGTGTTCTAAAAGTGAACAGGGTAGATCTCTCAATAGTTAATAGGCACACATTCAATTAATCTTCCTGTTTCTTTACAGTATTTTTGTCCTCAGCTGTGTCTACTTTTCCTCAGTCAGTTCTGTCCCAGCTTCTCTGGAGAGTAACTCGGCTGACTATGAGGGAGAAGTGCTCACGGGCTTAGCATAAAGAAGGTGATTTGAGAATTTAACTGCTTCTTTAAACTTTCAGTCAGTTCACTATATTTCAGCTAGCTCCTTTAATCCCACCAATTATGGGGTCTTCTGAAGATTCTGCGGTGTAAATTAAGTTTGTTTTCCAATTCCTTCCCTTCACCCCTTACCCTAACTTAGGTTTGGCTTTCTCAGTTCTACCAAGCCGTTTACCATTTATCCATCATCCTTTCCTGTCCTGTCCAGATTTAAAAATGTTCTTGGTACTGCTTCATCTCTTTTCCCCATCTCTGTGGATTTTTGTCTTTTTAAAAGCTTTAGTGAGACCTTAAAAGGAAACAAAATTAGACATATGTATTAGAACTACTGTCTTTACTAGGAAATGGGACTTTAAAAAAAGAAAGATGCACAGAATCTATTACTCAGTAATTTCACTTCTAGGTAAACTCTTGGTCCATGTGTGCCAGCAGCAATGGGCAGAAATATTCAGAGCTTTATTGACATATCAACAAAAAGCAACTCATGGATGAGTCTCAGAAACATAATGGTTAGTTCTTTAAAAATTACAGAAGGATATGTACACTATGAAATAAATTTGTTCAGTTCAAAATAAGAAATCCTAAACATGTATTGTCAATTACTGATATCTTTAATATATCTAATTAAACCATTAAAAAGGCAAAGCAGTGATAAACAAACAAAAAAATCAAAGCAGTAGTTACCCTTGGTTGGAGAGAAACAGAGCGTTAAAATTTGGGATGAAAATAAGGATCTTCAAGAGTACTGGCAATTGTTAGAGTCCCTGGAAGCAAACCCTGATGCAAGAATTTTGAGTGTAAGTAGGAAGTTATCCCAGCAGGTACTGGTAAGGGAGTAGAGAAGTCACATGGGAAGGGAAGGAGGAGAAAGGAAGTCTACACAGGGTGAATTATAAGCTGATTATTACTGTGAGCAACCAAGGCTCAGTATCACTGGGGACCTCTTGAACACTGTAGAGAATACATGTCAAAGTCATCCCACCTGAGGGACAAAGACACTTAGATATCTGTCAGCTCCTGCCCATTATTACTTGAGGGTTGCTCCTGATGGCTTCATTCCCTGGCACCTCCAGCAGGCCCTGCTAGCCAGGACTGAGCATGGTTCTCAACCAGAGGAAAGCCTGCAGGCTAAGCCTTCCGGGGCTTAGGGCAGAGAGCCATTAGTGCTTTTGGGAATAGTGAGCATGAAAAGAGTAAGCCTCCTATGGTACTATTCTACTTTTCAAATTAGGAGTGGCTAAAATGGGATTTATTTGGTTATTTGAAATATGTATGTAAAATGTATTCTTTCACATCAATGCTCATGTTAATTAAGAATATTAAGTAAACTTGTACATGTTTCTTGAATTCCCATTTTGTTCTTTGGAAGATGTTTGTTAAGAAATGTGAACTTCATAGATGCTTCATTTTCACTGGCCTTCTGCTCACTTGCCACGATGGGGCTGTAGAGTCCCTGGTGTCACTGGGCCCTAATTCATTCTCTGAACAAACCGGCCTCCACTGCAGGACGGCTGTTGTATGGTCATTTACAAACCAGCAGGAACTGATTTGCAAGAACTCTTCAGAGAGTATATTTTAGGAAAACAACATGTTGTGAAATTCAATTTATGTGTCTGTTTTTGTATTATTTTTACATAGTAAGGTTTTGGCATTTGGGGTTTTAGAATTCCTATGCCATGGGCTAAGACAATTTTTTGGATCATGATTAATTCAATTCTCAATTATGTTATTCCAAGCAGGAAGAGTTCTGCAAAATCCTCTTTTCTGTGGCCAGGATATTACAGTTCCGTTTAGTGAGCCAGGTGCATTTTAGGCTGTGTTTACAGAACAGGGTCATTCAACGGACCAAGGCAACGACAGCTGACACCTGGATGTTACTGAACCATACAGGGCAGCTGGACTCTAGGGGCTACCTTACTAATCCGTGTTGGGTTACACAAACAGGCCAACGGTTCCTTAATTGATTTTGGAGACTTCTTCCTAACTACTCAGAATCATTGGAGTCAATAGCTCTGTATGAAGTCAGCTATATAGACAACACCTGTTTATGGACTAAATTACCCCTTTGATACGTCAGCTTAAAAAAAAATAACTTTGAATATAAGTTTCAAAAGAATCTCAGCGCCTACAATGACAGGCATACCTGTATTCTTTGGCACAAAGTTTGACTTAATCCACTATATTAAAACAATTGAAAACACTCTTTACAAAGGAAATGACAATTTAGTAGCTTGAAGATCCCTCATTTTCCTCTGAACAATACAGGCTCATCATTCTACCTCTGAAGGTGAGTCTCTATTTACACTCCCAACAAACTGATCAGAAAGTACGGAATGAGCTGTTTCAGAAGAGCCCATAAGAACTGACTCTGTAGAGGTGGAGATGTAAGCAGAATAGGGAAGCTGGTAACAGGCATGTTTTAAGGGACATCTCTAACAGGAGAGTAAAATGTACTGTGACTCCCTTTAATTTTATACATCAATATGGCCTCAGGGCCTACTTGGTGAGGCAGACCAATTTCATATTCCCTTTGTAACTATAAATATTTCTATTTCATAGCCATTAGTTTAGCCGTCTCTTAAAATGGATTAGTCATTAGTTTTTGAAAACCGTCCTTTAAAAAAAATTTATGTATTTATTTAAATAATCTCTAGACCCAATGTGGGGCTTGAACTCATGACCCTAAGATCAAGAGTCACATGCTCTTCTGACTGAACCAGCCAAGTGCCCCCAAAGATCATCTTTATTTTCCTTCATATACAACCCTAGTATATTAATGGGTGGACTGATGGGTTGATGGGTAGATTAGATGGATGACAGATGAATGACTATAATTTAAATTGGAAATTTTGACCAATACAACAATACGCAAAATACATTTCAAAGGGAGCTCTAAAACCACAGAGCTCAAATTTCAACATAGGTATAAAGAATCATGGCAATTGTGAGAATTTTTTTTTTTTGAGGACAATTTCATTGGAAAGATAGATGCACTGTGGGTGAACAATGATCAGAATTGTTTTCAATGTACCTCAAGACAGTCATAGAATTCACGATCTCCTGCACTAACCCTGTCTTTATGTAAAATATTGATATCTTGGGGTGTCTGGGTGGCCCAGTCAGTTAAATGTCTGCCTTTGGCTCAGGTCATGACCCCAGGGTCCTGGGATCAAGCCCTGCAATGGGTTCCCTGCTCAGTGGGGAGTTTGCTTCTCCCTCTTTTCCCCACTCCTGTTCTCTCTTGTTATCTCTGTCTCTCTCAAATAAACAAAATCTTAAAAAAAAATAAAATTTGATATCTTGCCCATCATATTTGTTTCCATTAATATTTATTTTTTCAAAAGTTTGATGAAAGTATTATTTACCTTGCTGATTATTTTGGCATCCCCTTTAATTTTGCTCTTAAGACGAGTGCCTCACTAGTTTCACCCTAGTCCCAGTCCTGAGTGAGGGGTACCAGGTAATGACGTCTGCCTCTTACCTGTGCCTGTTAAAGCACACTAATACAGCAGGAAAGGGCCAGGTGACTAGGAATGTATGGCACACTCCTCTCAGAGTGGGTCAAAAGTGCGGGAATTCTAGGAACTAGATGAAAACTAATGGTAGGAATATTATCCTGGGGTCATTTAAAAAAGTGTCCTGTCCACGAGGATGGTCTGAGAGGATTGGAGACAACCAAGCAGCTGGCAGGCAGAAGTTGAGGGGCACTGAGGATGAGGCACTGCCACATCTGGAGAGCTAGACTGAGGGCCAGGGCAATAAAAGGGGCCCCACCTCTCTCTACCTTCCATTCTGCCACCCAGTCCTAGAGGTCAGAAGCAAGAAGGTTTACGGAAGACTCTTCCCCAAAAATTGCTGGCTTGCCTGTGGGCCCGGCCCTGGAATGAAGGTAGAGTGTAGATGAGATGTCTCACCTTTGAATAAAGAGTAAAGTATTCTTTAATATGTAAGGCAAAACATTCCTAAATATTGAATTAAAGCTATGGTTTGGATATGAATGTGGCTTTCGAACTCAAGGTCCTGTTGCAAAATTCCAGGGGCACAATTCCCATTAGAATCTACTGGAGCTAGGGGCTGCCTGGGTGGCTCAGTGGGTTAAGCCTCTGCCTTCAGCTCAGGTCATGATCTCAGGGTCCTGGGATCGAGTCCCACATCGGGCTCTCTGCTAGGCAGGGAGCCTGCTTCTTCCGCTCTCTCTCTCTCTCTCTACTTGTGATCTCTCTCTCTGTCAAATAAATAAAAAATCTTAAAAAAAAAAAAAAAAGAATCTACTGGAGCTAAACTCTAGGAGACTCATACACGAAGACTACAATGCAAGTGGTGCCCCTGGAGCTGTGTGACTCCAAGGCCCTGATAGAACATTTTATTACTTGAATGGGCAGAAAAACACAAGGGACTGCCTAGGTTTTTAAGCAGTCACAGGAAAAAATTCCTAGTGAAAGATAAAGACAAAAATAAATCTGCATTTTAGTTAAACTCCATAAATTGTGCTCACTCAACCCCTAGTTACAGAAGGATAAGCAGAGGAATGAATGGATGAATAAACAGACTGCAAAAGTTCAATTTAAGTTTAAAGAGAGTGATTCTATTAAATTAATCTGTTTCTTTAACAGGGAGATGATTTAAGAAGCAAATGCCTACTGAAAAAGGAACAAACATTCATTGGGGGCAAATTTCAATGTCTGACTGACTGAGGTTGTTTAGGGACTTTATCTGTATTTCAAAGGTTGGTCTTCCATATAGATAATATCACTGCAAAGAGAAAACTGCCCTTATGCCCTTGGGAGAAAGCATACACATCTGGCACAGCTGGCATCTGCTATCTTGTCCGCTAATCTAGTCTGACAGCCATCTAGAGCATTCCCACATCTCTGTATTTCTCTTTTCTCCAGTCTCACTTTCACCATCTTATTTTCAGTTCTCATTTCTCAGCAAGGTTATAGCAATATTTAATTAGCTTTTTCTTCCAGATGAGTCCCTCAAATCCCTCCTCTACTTGGTGCCAAATGAAGCCTTCTAAAATATGAATCTTGAGCAAATGAAGATATGTGCATGGGTCATGTGCATGGGTCTCTATGCACAAACAAACTTATAGGAGTATACACATATACATACCTATGTGTACATATACATACATATGGGTCCATAGAAATATATATATACATATATATATATATATATATACACACACACATACACACACACACACACATAAATATATGTGTCAGTGTATTCAAACATACTTAAAACTAGATGAATTGTATACAAACATAATATTAATTATGTACAGTTGGTGGGATAATAAGTCTTTGAGTAATTTTTTCTTTATGCCTTTTTGTACTTTCTAAGTTACCTGCATTAATTGCTCATTAATTAAAAAAAATTCTTGGGGCACCTGAGTGGCTGAGTCAGTTAAGCATCCGACTCTTGATTTTGGCTCAGGTCATGATCTCAGGGTTGTGAATTAAGCCCCACATTTATAATACAAGTTATAATTATAAATTATAGTATATATTTAATATAAATTATAATATTATGTTTATATTTATAATATAGGTGAAATATTTATATTTCATTTATATATATAAATATATATATAAAGGCTAGCACCAACTACGTTGAGAGATAAAACCTTGAGTAACTTTTACTTTTCTTTGAGCTGAGCTATATTTTCAAAATTTTCTATAGTGATATACACAGTTATGGTAGTCTGCCCACTAAGTGTGTTTCTCTGTGGCAAGGATGTAAAGCTATGGTATAGCAAAGACAACTGATGCTTTTCCTAACATTGGTTACATTTTCTTGATTTCTACAGGATTACTTCTGCCATGCCTGAGAAGCAGTGCTTTGGCAACATTATTGTTTCACTCTGAGATAAAAGTTTGCTTCATTCCATCAAGGAGTCAAAGTCCCTTGTGGTATTCTGCCAACCAGATAGCTGTGGAGCCTATGATCTGCAATTAACTTTCCTTTGGAAAGCCTACAGATGGAGGCTCCTCAATTTGGTTGCAAAATAGGCAGGGAGTCAAAATATTACACTGGATAAATCCGTGACCCTAGCATCAGATTAGAAGGCAGTGGGGGTACTATTCATTATTAAACAAACTGTTAGCTGATCAAACTCACACACTGAACCCAGACTGGGAAACAAATGGCACTTCCAGCCAGGCAACAAAGGCTTTAATTAGGATACGTAAGCTTACTTTGTACCTTTTTTGTACCCATTTTGAATTGTCTCTGCCCCTAAATCTGAAAATCTCTTAGAAGAAACAACAGGTTAACAGATTCTACAATCAATACGTAAATGTAAAAGGGTTCTGTTGGTGATACTGGAGTACAGACAAAGAAGAGTTAGCCCAGACCAGCAGGAAGGGGGAAGGCAAGGCAGTCTGTTGGATAGGTGACACTGAGCTGACTCTGAAAGTCTAAGTGGCTGTTAGGCTGGGACAGTACGTGATAAGGGGTGGATTTACATGCAGAGTTAAGAAGATGTACAAAAATATAGAGAGGGGAGAGATCAGAGCACCTTGGATAGGGGAAGAATAAAGCAAGGTGAACAGGAGAGGTAAGGAATATAGAATTGTATGCTGATGGCAATAAGGAATCACTGAATGATAATATGCAAAGATAGGACATGACCACATGTGCAGTCTATGAAGGTAATTCTCTAGACAAAATGGATTCTGAGAGACCGGAGGAGGGGAACACCATTTAGATTATTGTAGCAATCGAAGTCAGTGATGGCAACTACTAGAAAATACAAAGAAGGGTTATATTTAAGTGATAGTAGGGAGTAAAAGTTGATTTGTTGATAAAATAGAAAGCTGAGAATAAAGGAGAGGAAAGATGTTAGAATTATCCCTAGAATGGCAGAATCAATCACTGACACAGGAAATAGAAGACAACAAGGCTGAGTGGAAAGTTAAGGTCCTTTCTGGTTGTGTGGAGTTTGAGGTGCTGATAACGCATGTAGGTAGAGAAACCCAGTAAGGAATAAGTACCTGGTAGGAGAGAGATCTGGGTTGTAACTCTGAATTTGGAATCACACAGATGGGAAATGAAGACACGGGAACGAAAAAGATGGCCCAGGTAGACTGTGTGGAATGAAAAAAAGATCTTAAGATACAACTTTAAGGAGTCAGGTGAGGAACAATTTGCCCATGGAAGAGTCTAGAAAGGAGCATTCCAAGAAGTAAGTTGAATGTCAAGAGAGAATCAAGTCAGGAAAAGAAAAGGAGAAATTTCAAAGGGGGGGGGGAGAGTCAATGATCTGGAAGGCTGCAGTGACATAAAATAAAGGCCAAGATGTGTGCACACTGTTTGGCAACAAAAAATTCATCTATGACTTCAGTGAGTAGCTTCAGTGGAGTGGTGAACATGAAAGCTTATATTGCAGTAGATTGAGGCACTAATAGAAGGGAAGAATGTAGAGACAAGCATACATTATTTTCTCAGAAAGCCTGGCTATATAGGGAAGGAGAAAGACTGAATAGTTTCTAGTAACATCAAAAGAATCCAGAGAGTCTTTTCATTTCTTAAAATGGAAAAGACTTGACCATCTTGATATGAAGGAGAGACGATCCCACCTCAGCTTAATAAATCAAAGAGAAAGGGAGGGGTAAATATGAAGATGCAGGGGGGAAAAGTCTTTGCATGTGCCTCACTGTTACAATTTTAAGCCTTGCTTCCTCTTGACTGAAACTGTATGTATTCATTCTTCTTCTATACTTTAGCATAGTGCCTGGGTCACGGTAGGAATTCTAATATTCATTGAGTAAGTAAGTGGGTAAAAGAATTTATAGAAGTAAAGAAAGTACTAACAGGTAATATTGAAAATCAGAAGGCACAAAAATTGAGGGAATTGTTATTTGATGGTTTATTTCCCCTGTGGAGTAATGTGTAGGTCATCTGCTGGAGGCCAGGGAAGAAGAGTATAAGAAAATGATTAAATCCAACATCAAAAAAGTAAATAATCTAATTAAAATGGGCAGAGGACCTGCATGGACATTTTCTAAAGAAGAAGATGGTCAACAGACACATGAAAAGATGTTCAACAGCCCTAATCATCAGAAGAATGCAAATCAAAACCAAATGAATTATCACCTCACACCTGTCAGAATGGTTAGTATCAAAAAGACAAGGAATAACAAGTGTTGGTGAGGATATGGAGAAAAAAGAACACTTGTGCATTTTGGGGGAGAATGTAAATTGGTGAAGCCCTTACAGAAAACAGTATAGGGTCCCTCAAAAGTTAAAACTAGAAATGTCGTATGAGGGGCACCTGGCTGGCTCAGTTGTTAGAACATGTGACTCTTGATCTTGGGGTTGTGAGTTTGAGCCTCATGCTGGGTGGAGAGATCACTTAAAAAAACAACTCCTTAAAAAAGAAGACAATATCGTACAATATGGTAATTCCTCTACTGGGTATTTACCCAAAGAAAACAAAAACACTAATTTGAAAAGATATATGCACCCTTATGTTTATTACAGCATTATTTACAGTAGCCAAGATAGGGAAGCAGCCCAAGTGTCCATCGAATGATGAATGGATAAAGATGCGATGTAGATAGATAGATAGATAGATAGATAGATAGATAGATATAATGGGCTAGACATAGTGGAATATTACTCAACCAGAAAAAAGAACGAGAGCTTGCAATTAGAGACAACATAGATAAACCTAGGTCATATCATGCTAAGTGAAATAAGAGACAGAGAAAGACTTATGATATGATTTTACTTACATGGAGAACCTAAAAAATAAAGCAGAAACAGACCCATAAATACAAAAACAAACTGGTCGTTGCTAGAGAGAGGGGGTTGGGAGGATGGCAAAATAGGTGAAGGGGAGATATAGGCTTCCAGTTCAAGAATGAATCAGTCACAGGAATAAAAGTCACAACAGAGGGAATACAGTCAATGACGCTGTAATAGTGCTGTATGGTGACAGATGATGGTGACATTTGTGCTGAGCACAGCACAAGTGACAGAGTTGCTGAATCACTATGTTGTACACCTGAAACTAATGTAACATTGTGTGTTAACCAGACCTCAATAAAATAATTTTTAAAAAGAATAAAACTCTGCTTTTACTAGAAAAAAAAATTGTTAAAGAAGCTGTCATGAAATGAGGAGGTAGTTGACTGGGACACAGAGAAGTCTTGCCAGGCGGTACAGACAATTCAGCTGAGACTAGGAACCACGCATGTGTAATAGCACAGGGGGTGGTGCAGGAAAAATGTGCAAAAGAGTTTTTTTGTTTGTTTGTTTTTTGTTTTACTGGCGATAGGATATTGATTAGAGAATGTAAAGAAACCAGGAGGGGGCTCCAATCTGGGAGAAAATAAAAGGAATTGACTGATGTTTTCTCCAAGCCAAGGTTTCCTGATATCCCAAGATCTGGGAGAAAGTAAAGAAGCTGAGAGGATGTAGAGTTGTGGTCAGAGAGTCCCTTGCTAAATTTTATAGAAGGAACAACTCTAGAAATTGCAAATAACAGGTTATTATCCTGGATTTAAGTGGATCAAGTATAACAGAAGTAAAGGTTACTAGAGATGAGGAGGTTAAGGAACTGTGAGGCCTGCATGACAAATGATTTATCTATATGGACTTTGAGGTCATCCAGGATGATGGCAGGACACAGATGATGATGTCAGCTGCCAAGATCTTCAGTGATAGATGGTAGATAGTAATGTTAGATGGGGACAGATGATAGATAATGATAGATGAGGTAAATGGCAGGTAACTATGATGAAGTAAGCTGGAAGGCGATAGCCACAGTGGTCCCAAAAGAAAAGACTTTCTTAAGAAAAGGTAGAGGGGCAGAAACATAATGGTTTGGATGGGGCATGGAGAGCTGAGATAACGCAAACCCATCTTCCACTTTCTGTGGTATGAGGAGCATAGGAGATGAGTAACCTTCCATCCAAATTGCTTGAGGGAGACTGATCACTTTGGGGATAGACCTAGACTACAAAGAAGGCAGAAGATGGAGTTATAAATCCTTCATGCGAGGGGAGCCTGGATGGCTCAGTGGGTTAAGCTTCAACCATCAGCTCAGGTCATGATCCCAGGGTCCTGGGATCAAGCCCTACAACAGGCTCCCTGCTCAGTGGGGAGCCTGCTTCTCCTTCTTCCTCTGCCTGCTGCTCCCCTAGCTTGTGCTCTCTCTCTCTCTCAAGTAAAAAATAGAACAAAACAAAACAAAAATCCTTCATGCAAGATTATTCAACTGACACATGCGGGTCTCATAAAAGTCTGTCCTGTTATCAAGAACAATCAGCAACCCATGCTGGCCATTATGTGGCAGATGTCCTGCTATGCACTGTTGTAACTCTATAGTCTTTCTGGAAGAAAACCAACCATCCATGTCAGATGCAAAATCTAAGACATAATTTAGCAGGTCTTAAGATTTCTAAAATTTAGAAGACTACGGTTAAAACAGAATGAAGCGGTCTCTGTAAGCAAATACTAGAATTCTTTCTCATTCCCCATTCACTGCTAGGGATTGGACAATAATCTTAAAACTTCTTGTTGCTCCCTGAATTGGTCCCTCAAATCTCTTACAAGGGCCTAATAGAGACCACTAGTTTTCTCTGACATGTAAAAGTTAAAGAAGTTGGGATTGAAATTCTGAGGTGATAAGAACAGGCCTGGAAATGCCATTTTCCATAAATGATATATTTTTTAATTACTCTTAGAAAATGTTCCCTCCTACTAAACAATGTGGTGAAAGGATTTCTGTGATCGCTAGAAAGTTATTCCTTTGAGATGAGCTTGGAACATTGTACTGCCCTTCCTCATGATGTCTCCATCTTCATGATGATACTAATATTTCCTAGGCTATCATGAATCAGCTGTTTTTGTCTTTTATGACTTTTATGAGACATTTAGAAGGTCATTACATTTGGGAGAAGTAGGCTTACCTGACCCACTCACTCATGGTAGTTCAGGACAAGCTTCTCAGAGTAGTCAATGACCAAGCTGGGACCTAAAGCAACAGAAAACATGCACAATCAGGAGAGCAGAGACTGAAAGCAGCTTAGTGTTAGACCTTAAAGGACACAGTAAGAAATGGCAAGAGACTGAAAATATGAATAAGGGTCTCGTAAGAGATGTTAGGAATGTAATTTGTATAATCCCCTGCAGGAATGAGATATGGATCACCAGGAGCTTCTTTTGATTTCCATTTCTTCCATATCACTCCATGACTAATAGGGACTATGAGCCTAGAGAGAGAGAAAGAGAGCATCTCTGCACATATAACCCGATCCACCCACTCTCCCAAGCAGCAGGACCCTAAGTCTTCCAGTTTTATCAGAGAAGAAAACAAAGAACTGGGTCAGCCCTTAGCCGGATGGTCCAATTGTATCATTAGTAGAAGAGGTCTGCAGGGAACTTGTTCTATAGGTTCTATACAATCTTTTCTAGGTGGGGTCCAGGTGAGTGGTAAGAATTAAGAAGCTACGGAGCTGGGAAGCTGGAAAATTATAATGTTAAAAATTTGATCTATTCATTGAAAAAATGATGACATTCTACAGACAACAGGGACTCCTAATTGACTTTAAATTAGGATATTGCCACTGGTAAATAGACGACTGAAAAGTTTAACATGCCCATTCTGTTAGTAGGTTGGCATGCATCCAAGTGCTATTTACTTAACTGATCCCTTTTCAAGTGGAAAGTGTACTAGGGTGATGGTTCCCGAATGATGTGGTTTTCATTATCTTTGATAAAAGGGAGAAAAACAAAGACAAAGTAACCCATTTTTTTTTATCATTTTTTTATTTATTTTCAGCATAACAGTATTCATTGTTTTTGTACCACACCCAGTGCTCCATGCAATCTGTGCCCTCTCTAATACCCACCACCTGGTTCCCCCAACCTCCCACCCCCCCACCTCTTCTAACTCTTCAGATTGTTTTTCAGAGTCCATAGTTTCTCATTGTTCACCTTCCCTTCCAATTTCCCCCAACTCCCTTCTCCTAACTCCCCATGTCCTCCATGCTATTTGTTATGCTCCACAAATAAGTGAAACCATATGATAATTGACTCTCTCTGCTTGACTTATTTCACTCAGCATAATCTCTTCCAGTCCCGTCCATGTTGCTACAAAAGTTAGGTATTCATCCTTTCTGATGGAGGCATAATACTCCATAGTGTATATGGACCACATCTTCCTTATCCATTCATCCGTTGAAGGGCATCTTGGTTCTTTCCACAGTTTGGCAACCGTGGTCATTGCTGCAAAACATTGGGGTACAGATGGCCCTTCTTTTCACTACATCTGTATCTTTGGGGTAAATACCCAGTAGTGCAATTGCAGGGTCATAGGGAAGTTCTATTTTTAATTTCTTGAGGAATCTCCACACTGTTCTCCAAAGAGGCTACACCAACTTGCATTCCCACCAACAGTGTAAGAGGGTTCCCCTTTCTCCACATCCCCTCCAACACATGTTGTTTCCTGTCTTGCTAATTTTGGCCATTCTAACTGGTGTAAAGTGATATCTCAATGTGGTTTTAATTTGAATCTCCCTGATGGCTAGTGATGATGAACATTTTTTCATGTGTCTGATAGCCATTTGTATGTCTTCATCGGAGAAGTGTCTGTTCATATCTTCTGCCCATTTTTTGATATGATTATCTGTTTTGTGTGTGTTGAGTTTGAGGAGTTCTTTATAGATCCTGGATATCAATCTTTTGTCTGTACTGTCATTTGCAAATATCTTCTCCCATTCCGTGGGTTACCTCTTTGTTTTGTTGACTGTTTCCTTTGCTGTGCAGAAGCTTTTGATTTTGATGAAGCCCCAAAGTTTATTTTGGCTTTTGTTTACTTTGCCTTTGGAGACATATCTTGAAAGAAGTTGCTGCGGCTGATATCGAAGAGATTACTGCCTATGTTCTCCTCTAGGATTCTGATGGATTCCTGTCTCACATTGAGGTCTTTTATCCATTTTGAGTTTATCTTTGTGTACGGTATAAGAGAATGGTCGAGTTTCATTCTTCTACATATAGCTGCCCAGTTTTCCCAGCACCATTTATTGAAGAGACTGTCTTTTTTCCACTGTATATTTTTTCCTGTTTTGTCAAAGATTATCTAACCATAGAGTTGAGGGTCCATATCTGGGCTCTCTACTCTGTTCCACTAGTCTATGTGTCTGTTTTTATGCCAGCACCATGCTGTCTTGGTGATCACAGCTTTTTAGTAAAGCTTGAAATCAGGTAACGTGATGCCCCCAGTTTTATTTTTGTTTTTCAACATTTCCTTAGCGATTCGGGGTCTCTTCTGGTTCCATACAAATTTTTGGATTATTTACTCCAGCTCTTTGAAGAATACCGGTGGAATTTTGATTGGAATGGCATTAAAAGTATAGATTGCTCTAGGCAGTATAGACATTTTAACAATGTTTATTCTTCCAATCCAAGAGCATGAAATGGTCTTCCATCTTTTTGTGTCTTCTTCAATTTCTTTCATGAGTGTTCTGTAGTTCCTCGAGTACAGATCCTTTACCTCTTTGGTTAGGTTTATTCCCAGGTATCTTATGGTTCTTGGTGCTATAGTAAATGGAATCGATTCTCTAATTTCCCTTTCTGTATTTTCATTGTTAGTGTATAAGAAAGCCACTGATTTCTGTACATTGACTTAGTATCCTGCCACGTTACTGAATTGCTGTATGAGTTCTAGTAGTTTGGAGGTGGAGTCTTTTGTGTTTTCCATATAAAGAATCATGTCATCTGCGAAGAGAGTTTGACTTCTTCATTGCCAATTTGGATATCTTTTATTTCTCTTTGTTGTCTGATTGCTGTTGCTAGGACTTCTAATACTATGTTGAACAAGAGTGGTGAGTAATATCTATTACTAGATATCAGTCTATTTAGGTTGTTGATTTCTTCCTGGTTCAATTTTGGGAGTTTATAGTTTTCCAGGAATGCATCCATTTCATCTAGGTTGCTTAGCTTATTGGCATATAACTGTTGATAATAACTTCTGATGATTGTTTCTACTTCCTTGGTGTTAGTTGTGATCTCTCCCTTTTCATTCATAATTTTATTAATTTGGGCTTTCTCTCTTTTCTCTTGGATTAGTGTGGCCAATGGTTTATCGATCATATTGATTCTTTCAAAAAACCAGCTTCTAGTTTCATTGATATGTTCTACTGTATCTCTGGTTTCTACCTCATTGATCTCAGCTCTAATCTTGATTATTTCCCTTCTTATGTGTGGAGTTGGTTTGATTTGTTGTTGATTCTCCAGTTCTTTAAGGTGTAGAGACAGCTGCTGTGTTCTGGATTTTTCAATTTTTTTGAGGGAGGCTTGGATGGCTATGTATTTCCCCCTTAGGACCACCTTTGCTGTATCCCATAGGTTTTGGACCGAAGTGTGTTCATTCTCATTGCTTTCCATGAATTGTTTCAATTCTTCTTTGATCTCCTGGTTGATCCAAGCATTCTTAAGCAAGGTGGTCTTTAGCTTCCCAGTGTTTGAGTTCCTTCTGAACTTTTCCTTGTGATTGAGCTCCAGTTTCAAAGCATTGTGATCTGAGAATATGCAGGGAATCATCTCAGTCTTTTGGTATCGGTTGAGTCCTGATTTGTGACCCAGTGTGTGGTCTATTCTGGAGAAGGTTGCACTTGAGAAGAATGCATATTCTGTTGTTTTAGGGTGGAATGTTCTGTATATATCTATGAGGTCCATCTGGTCCAATGTGTCATTCAATGCTCTTGTTTCTTTATTGATTTTCTGCTTCGAAGATCTGTCTATTTCTGAGAGAGGCGTGTTAAGACCTCCTACTATTAATGTATTCATATCAATATGACTCTTTATCTTGATTAACAGTTTTCTTATGTAATTGGCTGCTCCCATATTGGGGGCATAGATATTTGCAATTGTTAGATCATCTTGGTGGATAGTCCCTTTAAGAATTATGTAGTGTCCTTCTGTATCTCTGACTACAGTCTTTAGTTTAAAATCTAATTTATCTGATATGAGAATCACTATCCCAGCCTTCTTTTGAGGCCCACTGGCATGAAAGGTGCTTCTCCATCCCTTCACTTTCAGTCTGGGTGTATCTTTAGGTTCAAAATGGGTCTCTTGTAGACAACATATGGATGGGTCCTGTCGTTTTATCCAATCTGCAACCCTGTGCCATTTTATGGGCTCATTTAGGCCATTCACATTGAGAGTGATTATTGATAGATACGTTTTTATTGACATCGTGTTACCTTTGAAATCTTACTTTCTGTAGATTGTCTCTATATTTCTGTCCAATGCTATTCTTGGGATTTTTCCTCTTTTATAGAACCCCCCTTAATATTTCCTGCAGTGTTGGCTTGGTGGTTGCATAGTCTTTTAAGCCTTGACAGTCTTGGAAACTCTTTATCTCTTCATCCATTTTGACTGTCAGTCTTGCTGGATAAAGTATTCTTGGCTGCATGTTCTTCTCATTTAGTGCCCTGAATATATCTTGCCAGCCCTTTCTGGCTTGCCAGGTCTCTGTGGACAGGTCTGACGTTCTTCAGATGGGCTTTCCTCTGTAAGTAAGGAGCCTCTTTGTCCTAGCGGCTTTCAAGAGATTATACCTACAATTATGATTCCTCAATTTGACTATCAGGTGCCTTGATGTTTTTCTGGAATCTATAATCTTGGGTGGAGACCGTTTGGCCTCTAGTACATGAACGCTGGTTCCATTCACGAGATTGGGAAAATTTTCATGAAGAACTTGTTCCACTATATCTTCTAGACTTCTTTCTTTCTCCTCCCCTTCAGGGATTCCAATAATTCTGATGTTGGAACGTTTCATGGCGTCATTTATTTCCCTGATTCTGTTTTCATGGCTTCTAAGCTGTTTGTTCCAGGCCTCTTCTTGATCCTTTCTCTCTATCTGTTTGTCCTCCAGATCACTAATTCTATCTTCTGTCTCAGTTACCCTAGCTTTGAGAGAATTTACATTAGATTGGAACTCATTGAGAGCATTGTGAACCTCAGCCCTGGCAGCTTTTAGCTCTGCCCTAACATTGTGAACATCTTGTCTGGTCACTTTCAGCTTGGCCCTAATCAATTCCGTTTGGTCATCCATGGCTTTCTCCAACCTAGCTACTGCCTGGATAATTGTTAGCCTGAATTCTCTTTCCAACATATTGTCTATGTTAATAGCCATTAGCTCTGTTGCAGAAGGTCCATCCTCTGTATTTTTCTTCTGTTGGGCATTCCTCCTCCTAGTCATTTTGGTGAGAGATGACTAAACAGATCTAGCTGGTTGTACCGACCGTGGTGCAGTCTGGGTGCACCCTGGAACACTTCTGAGAAATCAGGATTCCCCACCCAAATGAGGAAAAAAGAAAAGAAAAAGAAAAAAAGAGAGAGAGAGAGAGAGACAGGAAAGAAAGGGAAGGTGAAAGAGAAGGTTCAGCCCAAATGGGCCCCAAGGTAAGATTTATGAGGTATACAAACAAAAACAGACAAACAAAAAGACTGATAAAAGTATATAACAAGAGAAAATATATATATATATATGCAAATAAAGGAAGGACCTTGTCGAAAAGAACCCCAAGTGTAAGATTTATATACTATCAGGACAAACACAAAAACACAGAAACACTGGTGGAAGATAAAGATGGGAGAGTGGTTATAAATTCTCAGTGTGGGCGAGGAAGGTTGTTTTGATTCTTCCTGGATGTATCTTGATATCTTTGTTAAAGGACTCAACTTTCCTAAGATAAAGGGGATTAAAAATTGGTTTACCTATAGGGGTAGTATTGATTGGGGAAAAGGGATTATTTTGAAGTTTAACTCTATATGAATATTAGAAAATAAAAATAAAAAAGGAATAAACTAGACTAAACTAAAATTAAAAAAAAAGAAATTTAAAAAATAGAATTGCAAAAGAAAAACACAGGTGTATATATCAAAAAGTTCAGGTTAGAAGGTTATTATGGAATTTGATGTACCAGACGGCTCGCTGTGATGGTAAATAGGTTAAAAAATTATCTATATAAAAAAAATGAGCCAGAATAGTGGGAACAAATTAAAAATAAAAGTTGTCCTATGAAGTAGTGGTGGTGGTTCTCTTGTCTTTTTTTTTTTTTTTTCCTGGTTGGTTTTCTGGGGGAGGGGCCTGCCACGTGGGTTTTCAGTCAATGATGTTCCCTGCGTTAAGTCCTCCAGTCCCCCTCAAGGGGGTGGGCTCTAAGGAAACTGGTTTTTTCAGGCTTTTGTTCTCTGGAGGTTTTTATGTTTGTTCACCTTTTTCTTTTTTTTTTTTTTTTCCTCTCACCTTGACCGCTTTTGATGGTTTTTGTAGGTTTAGAGGAAAGCAAACTGCACCCTGACCTCCCTCTCAGAGAGAAGCCTCAGTCTGTTCTTCTGTGGGTGTTGCAGAGCCCATATAAATCCCCCCTTGGCTGCTGGCAGAGCATGTTCCGAGTCTTGGTCCCTGGGGATGCAGGATCTTCTGCTGCAGCTGTTTGGGCAGCTCCAGACCGCCAGAGAGGTTCCAAGCAGCGATCACACACTGAGATTTTCCCGCTGGTCCGGGCTGGGAGTGCCTGGTCTTTCTGGGTCTAAGAGCGCCCGGCTTGCGCGCACCTTTTTCAGGGGAGGCTGTGGGTCACGTGCGCGTCTCAGGCTCTGAGAACAGGGCGCAGGTCCAAAAGCACCAGGCTGGGCCTTCGCGCACCTCTCTCAGGGGAGAGTTTGGGGGCGCGTCTTAGGCTCTGAAACAATGGCGCGTGTCAAAGAGCGCCGGCTGGGCCTTTGTACCTCTCTCAGGGGAGGGTGAGGGGCACACGCATCTCAGGCTCTGTAGCAAGGCTCGGCGTTCTGCTGTCCTGCGTGGCTCCCATCCCCTTACAGGGGCCAGAACCCACGCAATCTCGGGCACGCTGTCGGCTCAGGGACCAAGACCTGGTTTCTCCACCGCACTCTCTCTGGCTCAGCGCCAGGGGAGGCTGTCCTGGGACCAGGGACTTAAGCCCCTGTCCCTAGCCACCCCGATTCCCACAATTCCCCCCGCCCCCTTTTGCTCTTTTGGAGTGCTTTCAACCAGTCTCAAAGTTAATTCTGGTCCCCAGACGCAGGGCACTCTCGCTCTTATTAGGGGTATTACTTTCCAACCGGTAACCTCTGGTGGTTCCCTCCCCATTTTGTTTATCATCCGTTATCAGTCCGCCTTTCCCACTCCGCTTTACCGGCCCACTGGCGTCTTCTGCCCCTGTAGAGATCCAGATGTGTATAAATCTGATCTCAGGCTGATTTCATGGGTGATCGGAGTTCTTTAGTAGGTAATCAGCTCACTTTAGGGTACAGGTAGAAAAGGCGCCTCCTCCTACTTCCCCGCCATCTTGTCCCCCCCTGGGTGGCTCCACCCCTTTTTTCATAAAGTTAGTTACAGATGTAAAGGACTTCTATTATTCTAAAATTACAATCTCTCTTCCCCAATACCCCTCTCCCTCTCTCTATGTTCTGGTATCTTTTTCTCTCTTAATGAAATAATGGAGTTAGTAGAAGGAAGTTAGATTTTTAATGTGCTTACTTGATAAAAATAATAAAAAATAATAAAATAATGGGCAACTCCACTGAAAAAGTATGCCCAATGGATACAATCAAAGTTAAGAACTAGAGATGCTTATGTGATTTGGTTGGTTAAGCGTCTGACTCTTGATCTCAGCTCAGTTTTGATCTCAGAGTTGTGAGTTCAAGCCCCATGAGTTCATTCCCCAGCATGAAGCCTAATTAAAAATTAAAGACTTAATTCTCTTCCCCCAATTTCCTGCTCAAATGCATTAGATATATCCTTCCTCTAACTCTGAATGAAATGTTGGGCAAGCATGCTCTTTAGTTTCTCTACTGACCCTGAGTTAAGAAGACTTTCTTTGGTCACATTTATTCACAATAATGGTCTCTTTTTAGCAAGTGATATATTCAGATTAGTTAATAATGAAAACTCTGCACTTCATGTAAGTTAATGTGCTTCCTCCACCAGCTCAGTTCTGTTCCAGGCTAAAAGCCTACAGTGGGGGAAGGGAGAGATATGGTGACTTCCTTGTCTTTTTACCTTTTTAGCTATTCTCCATAGCCTTGTCCCGCATACACATTGAGTTTCAGCTTCTGATTGCACCAGGATTGGGGAAGAGAGGGAATAAGAGTAAAACAAAGGAATGGTTTTAATTAATGGCATAGCTGGTATCTGGTTTTTGTTTTCTCTGTACATGGCAGAATATTTAAACCTGATTGTTTCTCTAATGGAAGTTTTCAGATTATCTAGCTACATTTCCACCTCTTAAAATTTTTCTCACTGGCCAGTCACCATTCAAGACCAAAACCTAGTGAACACCTATGTGTCATGAACTATACCAGTTGTCAGGATATTTACCAAACTCCTGGCAACTCAAAAGCACAATGCAAAAGAACATATTAGTAAAATAAACAAATCTTCAGTCTCAATATCATATTAACTTTAACTTTTTATTCATATTTGATCATAAAATCTTACTTTGTAAGGTAATTGCTATTGTAAAAAAGGGATGGGTCATTAATAGTCTCATTTCCCAGATGTTATTTGATGTATGTTCTAAATCGTGTTACCACCAATGTAGTACACACTTTGAACTTATAAACAGAAAAGCTATTATAAGAGAGCACACATTCTAGTTTTTGAAATAAATGTTCTCACAAGCTGTAGCTTGACTACATGGGGGGGTGGTAATAAACAATACCTATTCTATTGTTCATCATGTTTCATAGTTTTATAAAACTATAGTTTTATAGTTGACTCCTGAACAACATGGGGGGTCAGGGGCACCACCCCCAACCATGCAGTCAAAAATCCTTGTATAACTTTTGACTCCTCAAAAACTTAGACACTAATAGTTCACTGTTGACCGGAAGTCTTCCTGATAACATAATCAGTCAATTAATATATATTTTGTATGTCATATGTATTACATACTGTATTCTTACATTAAAGCTAAAGAAAATATTTAAAAAACGAGGAAGAGCAAATGCATTTACAATATTGTACTGTATTTATAAAAAAAATCCATATATAATTGGATTCGTGCAATTCAAATCCATGTTGTTCAAGGGTCAACTGTAATTCAGTTGAATTTCAGGAGAGGATCTAAGAAATTTATAGAAAGATAAACTACAATGGTTGGGCATTAGTGTAGTTAAGTGACCTTTTAAACTTTAAACTTCCACATCACAGTATGAAGTTGGTTCTAAGATAAGAAGTAGGATAAATTGTCTCCTAAGGACAGACCTGGATCTCTGATCGCTTAGAGGCTGACTCAACTGGAGATCATGGCTTTTGATGGTACTTGGAAGATAGACCGGAATGAGAACTATGACAAGTTCATGGAAAAAATGGGTAAGGGCTTAATTCTTCAGTGGCTTGTTATTTTGTTCTTCACAGACATTTTTTTTTTCTAATTCCTTCTAAACCTCAGGGTTTAGGGAATGGTTCCTGTTCTGGTGGTGAGGATCCAGAATGTATGAGGCTCAAAGTAGGGAAAACAATACTCTCACTTCTTCTATTAGGAAAACTACAGTTTCATTAGTGGGAGAAAAGATTCTTTGAGTTCTCTGAAACAAAAAAGATTCAGGTATGATTCATTCACTCTTCAACTGCTGCTTGGGCCTATGTCATTGAAAACTTACTTTTTTTTTGGTTTAGAGAGTAAAAAAGGGAAGTGCATAATGAAAATGTCAAAACTTTAAAACGTTGAATTCCAGGGGATAGAAAAACAAAGATCATATAGTAAAGTAATGGGGAAAAAATTCTATCATGATTCCCAGCTCTAAATCAGACTTAATTCTCATTTACTCTGACATAAAATTTTGGGAATAATCTCGTGATTCCATGTGGTTTCTATATGGGTTTTAATTTAATAAATTTAATATCTATTCCAATACTCTGGCAGCTCAGACACTTCCCGAGATATGCAAACAAATTGGAGTCATTCCCCCAAAACAAAATTTGCATCATTATATCTTATAGCTCCAGAATTCCATATTAAAATTTATGGGATTTGCACATTCTTACAATAATGAATTTGACTGCAATATTTGCCAATTTTCTCATTTTTGTGATGGAAATGCCACAAAAAGCAAAGAGAATTAAATTTTAAAGCTATTATGGAAAGTCAAAAAGTTTGTAAGTTCCTTACAAATATATTAATATATTTAATCCTTTGTTTGACATTTCTGGAATTTAGTTTACTTAACACTGAAGCAAAGAGTTTGATAATTATGTTAAATTACTTGTTCTAAGATTCTACAATTCTGTTTTTCATTTAATTTTTCATAAGTTTTGGAAAAATAGCTTGAAACATTACTCTTGATCTGATTGAGCTTGAATTTTTTCTGTAGGAGGCAATCTGAATGCTCTTGTGCAAAGGCAATGCTATCAGGTTTTCCTTCCTACCCTTCAAACGTACATAAACAAATAAATATAACAGAACGTATTGAAATAAACGCTTTCTATGGCATTTTGATTTTATTTTCTCCAAAATCTTTTGCTTTGCAGGTATTAATATGGTGAAAAGGAAGCTTGCATCTCATGACAATTTGAAACTTACTATTACACAAGAAGGAAATAAATTCACCGTCAAAGAAGCAAGCAATTTTCGTACCATTGAGATTGTTTTCGAGCTTGGTGTCACTTTTAATTACAGCCTAGCAGATGGAACTGAACTCAGTGTAAGACACTTTTTATAAGCAATGCATTCTTGATTTTTCTACACAATACTAAAATAATCTGTTCTCTGTCACTGAATGGTTTAATGTTAAGCTTCCTTCATTTTACTGAAGCAGCCAATAGAGTTTATCCACATTATACATCACACAAATTGGCAGGATATTTAAATCTAATGTTTTTATTTTCATACATCTGTAAATAATCTGGATTGATCAATAAGAATTAGAGGAACATCCTCTGGATGATTAAGTATAGACCCATTATTCATAAAGAAAACTAAAGCTCAGTGTTTTCAACTTTACATACCTGGTAGCAGCAAAAGCTTTTAGATTTATCTAACTTAAACATAATAGTCATTCAATAAATACACTGAAATAATAAAATAAATGAATAAGTTAGTTAATGAATGAGTGACCAAATGGAAAAGTCTGATGCATGCTACATTGTAGGTCATTGGGAATATACCTTTTAATGTTTAAGATAAAAAATTTTAGGTAGTCGTATTTTTCAACTGATTTTTTTAAATCTTTTTTGTCCTTAGCATTTTTCAGTTAAATTATATATTTGTAATGACAAACTGTCAAATATTTTATCAATTATGACCATTTACTTATTTATTTATTTAAAAATTTTATTTGTAAGCAATCTCTACACCCAACATGGAGCTTGAACCTACAACACAAAATCAAAAGCTGCATGCTCCATCAGCTGAACCAGCCAGGCATCCTAATGGTCATTTTAAAATTATTATAATAATTATAAAATTACAACATACACAGAGGTGTTAGGCTCGTCATGAAACTAACTTGAACCATGACTAAATTTAGGATACTCTTTTTAACATGAAAGATTTAGAAAAGGGAAGCATTGCTCATCTACCTTAAAATTTAGCATTTGGAAACAATTGAGTAAGATAAGCAAAAGGGTTACCAGCATATACTCTAGAGCCCCAAAAGCTAGGTTCAATCCTGGCTCTATGACTTTAGGTGAATTATTGTGTCTCAGTTTTCTCAACCATAAAATGGAGACAGTAATATCTACTTCATAAGGTCATTGTGAAGATTGAAGAAGTAGACCTATAAAACTCAGAACAGTGCCTGATATATGTGAGATCCTAAAAAAAGCTATTTGTTATTATTATTATTACTTATTATTATTATTTTACATTTATAGGGTACTTGGAACCTAGAGGGAAATAAACTTGTTGGAAATTTCAAACGGATAGACAATGGAAATGCAGTGAATGCTGTCCGAGAAATTATAGGTGGTGAACTGGTTCAGGTGAGTGGTAAAAAGATCATAGCTGTTTCCTAAAGATAAAAATAATTACATATAATAATAATTTTATATTTGTTATTGCTGAGTTATATCTTCAACAAATAAACTATTACTTTTCTCATAAACCTTACTTATTTTAACTAAAAATGTAAGTGACTAAAAATCAAAAAATATGTTTTTAAGTGGGTATATCTTCTATCTGTATAAAATGTTGCTATCAAGATTAAGAAAAAAACATTATAATCATTTCAAAGCTATAGCAATACTAATATTTTTCTTAACGGAGCCTTAAATCTTAATGGCAAATTCTTCTATGTTTGTTAATACCTTGCAGACTTACTCATATGAAGGAGTAGAAGCCAAGAGGATCTTCAAAAAGGAATGAGCTTTGTTTTTGGAGCACAGCCCAGAACACAAAATGAATGGAAAATCTATATTGTACTAAAACTGTTTTTCTCTCCTTGATTAGTCCTTTTGTAAACATAACCAGTGACTCACATTTCTAATCTTACCAAGGCAAAACAAGTAAAAGCTAATTAGGATTCAATTGTTTTACATTCCCTAAGATATACATTTATTGCTGTATTGGTGTTCTAAAAGAATTGGTGACTTTTTTTAACACGGATAAATAAACTTTGTTTCCACAATGCTTTATACGTAGCTTCATCCTTTCAAGAAAGAAAGAAAGAAAGAAAGAAAGAAAGAAAGAAAGAAAAAAAGAAAAGAAAAGAAAAGAAAAGAAAAGAAAAGAAAAGAAAGGGGGTGCCTGGGTGGCTCAGTGGGTTAAAGCCTCTGCCTTCAGCTCAGGTCATGGTCTCAGGGTCCTGGGATCAAGCCCCACATCAGGCTCTCTGCTCAGTGGAGAGCCTGCTTCCCCCTCCCTCTCTCTCTGCCTGCCTCTCTGCCTACTTGTGATCTCTGTCTGTCAAATAAAACAAATAAAATCTTTTAAAAAAAAGAAAGAAAAGAAAAAAGCTATGTGACATATACATTGATAGACTGTATGGGTTTTGGATTTTTCTTTTCCACATTTGGTAAACTAAAAAGACAGCTTGCATGGGGGTCTTTAAAATCTTATATGGGTCGTGACTTTTCAGCAGAAACTTTGCAGGCCAAAAGAGAGTGGCAGGATATATTTAAAGTGCTAAAAGGGAAAAACTTACAAACAAGAATACTCTACCCTACAATACCCTACCCTACCTTACAATGATACAAGGGTATCATTCAAAATTAAAGGGGAGGGAAAGAGTTACCAGACAAGCGAAAACTAACAGAGGTCATCACCACTAAACCAGCCTTACAAGAACTGTTAAAGAATCATTAATTGGAAAAGAAAATGCTATAACTAGAAATAAGAAAATATATAAAAGAAAAGATCTCACTAGTAAAGCAAATATGTAGTCAAGGCAGTAGATCAGCCACTTAGAAGCCAGTATGAAGGTTAAAAACCAAAAATAGTAAAAATAACTATAACCACCTAATTAGTTTAAAAATATACAAAATAAAAGGATATAAAATATGATGTGAAAAACACAAAACATGGGAAGAGGTACAAAATGTAGTGCTTTTAGATTCATTCAAACTTAAGTTACTATCAACTTAAAATAAACTGCTATATAAATAGATGAACAGAGATAAACCTAATGGTAACCACAAACCTAAAACCTATAACAGAAACACAAAAATTAAAGAGAAAAGACCCAAACATAACACTAAAGAGAACCATCAAACTATAGGGGAGAAGATAAAGAGAGGAAGAAATAAACAGAGAAGAACTACAAAAATAACCAGAAAACAATTAACAAAATGGCAATAAGTACATACTTATCAATAATCACTTTAAATTTAAATGGACTAAATGTTCCAATAAAAAAACACAAGTTGGCTGAATGGATAAAAATAGAAGACCACCAATATGATGTCTACAAGAGACTCACTTCAGATCTAAGACATACATAGGCTGAAAGTGAAGAGATGGAAACAGATATTCCATGTAAATGGAATGAAAAGAAAGAGTAGCAATAGTCATATTAAATAAAATAGACTTCATTTTAAAAAATATTTTATTTATTTATTTTGAGAGACAGATTGAGTAAGAGAGGGAGTGACAGAAGTAGCACAGGGAGGGGCAGAAGGAGAAGGAGAAGCAGACTCCTCACTGAGCAGGGAGCCCAATGTGGAGCTTGACCTCAAGACTCCAGGACCATGACCAGAGCTTAACTGACTGAGCCACCCAGGTACCCCAGAGATAAAATAGACTTTAAAACAACGACTGTCACAAAAGACTAAGAAGGACATTACATAATGATAAAGAGGGCAATCCAAGAATCAATTAATTTATAGATATTAATGTATCCATCATAGGAGTACCTAAATATATAAAGCTAATATTAACAGACATAGAGAAATTGACACTAAAAAAGAAAAGAAAAGAAAAGATCAATGAAACTGAAAGTTGGTTCTTTGAAAAGATGAACAAAATCAATAAATATCTAGCCAGTGTCATCCAGAAAAGACAGAGGACCCAAATAAAATCAGAAATGAAAGTCACAGCTGACACCACAGAAATATAAAGGATCACAAGAGACTACAACGAACAATTTTACCAACAAAATGGAAACCTAAAAAAAAAAAAAAAATGAATAAATTCCTTGAAATATACAACCTTGCAAGACCAAATAATAAAGACAGAAAACTCAAGTAGACTGATTACAAGTAATGAAATTGAATGAGTAATTTAAAAATTCCCAGCAAACAAAATTCCAGAACCAGATGTTGTTACAGGTAAGTTCTACCAAGCATTTAAAAAGACTTACTACTTTTCCTTCTCAAATTATTCCCAAAAAAAACTGAAGAGGAAGGAATGCTTCCAGACTCATTTTACAAAGGTAGCATTACCCAATACCAGAACCAGACACAAGAAAAGAAGAAAATTAAAGGCATAGTTTCCTTAAAGGACACATATACAAAAATCCTCAACAAAATAACAGCAAAATAAATTTTAAAATATGTTTAAAGGATCATATACCTCTACACATGAAATACCTTTACACGTGAAATCCTTTACACATACACCTTTACACATGAAAACAATCAAGGGATTTAATCCAGGGATACAAGGATGGTTCAACTTCCTTAAATCGATCAACATGATACACCACTGTAATAAAACAAAGGGTAAAAATCACATGATCATCTTAATTGATTCAGAAAAAGCATTTGACAAAATTCAGGATCCATTTATGATAAAAACTCTTCAAGTGGGTATAGAAGAAATGTATCTCAACAAGATAAAGGCCACATAGGACAAACACATAACATTACATTCAACAGAGAAAAGCTGAAAGCTTTTTCTCTAAGATCAGGAATAAGACAAGGATGCTTCCTTCCTCTTGCCACTTTTATACAACATAGTATTGAAAATCCTAGCTACACCAATTAGGCCAGAAAAAGAAATAAAAGGCATCTAAATTGGAAAGGAAGAAGTAAAACTGTCACTGTTTACAGATGACATGATACTATATACAGAAAATCCTAAACACAATTGGAGCTAATAAATTAATTCAGGATATAAAATTAATACACAGAAATTGGTTGCAGGATACAAAATTAATATACAGAAATCGGTTGCACTTCTATACCCTTACAACTTATCAGAAAGGGATATAAACAATCCATTTCCAACTGCATCAAAAGAATACAATACCTAGGAATAAATTTAACCAAATAGGTGAAAGACCTGTACTCTGAAAACTGTAAGACGCTGATGAAAGAAATTGAAGCTGACAAAAACAACTGGAAAGATACACAGTGCTCATAGATTGGAAGAATTAATATTGTTTAAATGTCCATACTACACAAAGAAATTTACAGATTCAAAGCAATCCCCATCGAAATAGCAGGGCATTTTTCATAGAACTAAAACAAAAAAATCCTACAGTTTATTTGAAACTGACAAAGACCCCAAATAGCCAAAGCAATCTTGAGAAAGGAGAACACAGCTAGAGGTATTATGCTCCCTGACTTCAAACTATACTACAAAGCTATAGTAATCAAAACAGTTCAGTACTGCCAAAAAAGAGACGCGTAGATTAATAGAATAGACTAGTGAGTCCAGAAGTAAACCTATGCTTATATGGTCAACTAATCTATGACAAAGTAGGCAAGACCATACGATGGGGAAAAGACAATCTCTTCAATAAATGCTGTTGGGAAAACTGGACAGCCACAAGCAAAAGAGTGAAACTAGACCACTATCTCACCTCATGTATTAAAGACTTGAATGTGAGGCCTAAAACCATAAAACTCCTTGAAGAAAACATATGCTGTAAACCATCTGATGTTGGTCTTAGCAATATTTTTTGGACAAGTCTCCTTAGGCAAAAGCAACAAAAATAAAATAAATAAATGGGATTATATCAAAGTAAAAAGCTTTTGCACAAAGAAGGAAACCATTAACAAAATGAAAAGACAACCTAATGAATGAGAGAAAATAACTCCAAATCATACATCTGATAAGGGGTTAATATTCAAAATAAACATAGTTTATACAGCTTAATATAAAATTTTTAAAAAGCCCAAACAACCTGATTTAAAACTGGTCAGGGAAACTGAGCAGAGGTTTTTCAGAGGAAGACTTACAGATGGTCAACAGGCACATGGAAAGATGCTCAACATCAGGAAAATGCAAATCAGGGAACTGCGAATCAAAACCACAATTTTACCTCTTAGCTGTCAGATTGGTTATTATTAAAAAGACAAAAAATAAGTGTTAGCAAGGATGTAGAGAAAAGGGAACCCCCATATACTGTAGGTGGGAATGTAAATTGGTACAGCTGCTATGGAAAGAGCATGGAGGTTCCCCTCAAAAATTAAAAATAGAACTACCATATGATTCAGCAATTCCACTTCCTGATATTTACCCAGAGAAAACAAAAACACCAATTTTAAGGGATATATACACCTCCATGTTCAACACTATGCTTTATTTACAGTAAACCAAGACATGAAAACAACCTATCAATAGACAAATGGATAAATAAGATGTGGTACACACACACACACACACACACACACACACACACACACTGGAATATTACTCAGCCATAAAAAAAATGAAATCTTATAATTTGTGACATGGATGGACGTAGAGGGTATTATGCTAAATGAAATAAGTCAGAGGAAAACAAATGCCATATGATTTAACTTACATATGGAATCTAAGGAATAAAACAAACAGAAACAGTCATAAATACAGGAAATAAACTGTTGATTACCAGAGTGGGGAGGTGTTGAGGGTTGGGCAAAATAGGTAAAGGGAATTAACAGGGACAAACTTCCAGCTATAAAATAAATGTCATAAGAATGTAACATACAAAACCAGAATACAGTCAATAATACTGTATGAACTTTGTATGGTGACAGAATCTAGACTTACTATGGGGATCATTTCATAATGTATAAAAAATACAGAATCACTACAATATATACCTTAAACTAATAGGATACTGTATGCCAATTATACCTCAATAAAAACAAATCTTGCACTGGTTGTAAATATTTTCATTAGAAACATCTATTATGATAAAAATAACATACGCTCAACCAGAACTCAGAAATAAGAAAAACAATTGCAAAATAAATATTTCCATAAACCTACAATCCGGAGATCATCACTATTCTGATTTTGATAGATATCTTCCTAGTCCCCTTCCTTGAGTGTAGATACATATATTTCCCTATAAATACCACTTCAAATAAATGTAAGAAATAAATGATATACTATGTTAAGGAATTCTATTATCTTTTTCTACACTAGAGATTCCCGACCTGGCAGAGAATCAAGATCACCAGAGAAACTTTTTTTTTTTTTTTTTAACTTTCTTGATCTCCACTGTTAACCTACTAGATAGAATCTCTGCAAAGGGAACCAGAGATTTCAGAAAGCTCCTAAGTGGGTCTTGGGGTCTTTGAGAACAAAGCAGTCTTTGAGAACAAAGGGCTATCAGATACCAAAAGTGTCACCTTCAACTACCACCTCCTCCCATTTTTTTTTTCCATAAACACTGATTCTGACAATCAGCTAGGGTCCCCAAAGTCTTATTTTCTTCATATTCTCATATGGTATACTATGTTATATACCTCAAGCAATTACATTTTAAGAAGGTGGGTATTACACAGTAGAGAGGGGAGTCAACTTTTTTGGCATTTAACTCTATGAACTCTTGTTCTGACTAATTCTTTTTCATATCGATGAAGGTAACAGCTAACATTTATATAGTTCTTACCAAGTATCAGGCACTGTTTTAAGTGGTACATATATATGGCAGATACAGTGTGGGAAGAAGAACATTTGAGCACATGATAAAAAGAAATAGATTAGAGAATATGTAATCTTTTGCAAAAGTAAGAACTGAAATCCACTGTTTTATAACTGCATTAAAAACTTCACATGGGGGCGCCAGGGTGGCTCAGTGGGTTAAGCCTCTGTCTTCAGCTCAGGTCATGACCTTGGGGTCCTGGGATCGGGCCCCACATCAAGCTCTCTGCTCAGTGCGGAGCCTGCTTTCCCCTCTCTCTCTGCCTGCCTCTCTGCCTACTTGTGATCTCTGTCTGTCAAATGAATAAATAAAATCTTTAAAAAAAAAATTCACACAGAAAATAGCAATTACTTAGATGTTCACTTTTTAAAAAAATAAATGTTCACTTTTATCTCTCTAATCTTACTTGTCAATGTATGTGAAATAGAAAAGGGCAAGTATTAATCTCATTTGAAAGTAGAAAAGCTAAGGCACAAAGGAGTCTATTAGCTTGTCTAATGTACAGAGTCCATAATGAACACAGAAATCAAATGTACCTTTTGACTTTCAATCCAGTACATTATGATCTTCGCTATTACTCAGCCTGTTATAAACTAAAACACCTTCAGAAAAAAACACCCCTTAATTCCTCAGTGGCACCCAGAAATAGCACTCTAAATGAGTCAAGTCAGACAGTAAAATAATGGCAATTAAGTGGTTAGGTACTTACCAATTTCTAGCTTTGGTGCACGCTCACATTTTTTCACAATTTATATCCTTTGTAGTATTACATTTCCACTATTTATTAGTATTAGAGATCTGCCTATCATTTGCTAATGGAGTGCCATTGCCATTACCCCTCTTTGAAAAATTGACCTTAATATTATGCCAACTTGACTGACCAAGAGAGGGAGACAGACTCAAGAACAGTTTATAACCTCTGTGCAGAGAGAATGATACAACAAACTGAACCTTTAGAAGAACCTCTCTTGAGGCACCTGGCTGGCTCTGTCAGTAGTGCATGCAACTCTTGGGGTTGTGAGTTCAAACCCCATGTTGGGCATAGAGCTTACATTAAATAAAAGAAAAAAACTTTCTTTAGGGAGTCTCAATTTGAGAATACAAAATATGTAACTTATGGTAGGAATGAGAAAGGTTTAAAGAGGGCAGACAATAAGTAAAAAGTCGTAAGTATGCCAAAGAACAATCAAACAGAAAGCAAAAAGGGCAATCAGAAGTGGTTGGAGTAGTAAAAGCTGAAATATTTACACAAGAAATATGGTGTCTGGGATTTGCTTCACATTGCTTCTTCCCTAATCTAGGATTGGGGAGATGGGGGAGGGGAGGTGTAATATGTCCAACAAGATTGGTTACAAGTTCACAATTATTACAGCTGTTGGAAACTACCTAATACAAGACAGTTCCACTGGGTGCCTAGTAGGAACATGGGAATTCATGATAATTTTCTCCCTACATTCGTATATTTGAAACTTTCTGTAACACAAAAGTTAAAATTATTATACTTAAATACATGTATAACTCCAGAAGCCAAGCCTTTCCTATCACTTGCACTGCTGTCACCTTGATTGGAATCACCATTATCTTTCCCCAGGATTAATATAACTCCCCGAAAGACCCTCCCAACTTCTACTTTTCCTTCCTTACCCCCTTAGTCTCTTTTCAACATAGCAGCCAGAAGCATCCTTTAAAAATTTAAATCAGATCATACCACTCCAACAAAACCTTGCAGTGTTTCCCTTTTCATTCAGAGGAAAAGCCCATCTCCTTACAGTTGCTCATGATCAAGTCCCCTATTTAGCTGACATGCATTCCTGTTTTCATGGATTGTCCAGGGGAATAATCCCAAATGGAGGGAACACCCTGGAGCAAAGGCCCTGAGGCAGTATTCAGATGTAAGGTTGAAGAACACAGAAAGTCTAGAAAGAGGGGCGCCTTGGTAGCTCAGTTGGTTAATTAAGAGCCTGCCTTTGGCTCAGATCATGATCCCAGTGTCCCAGGATCAAGACAGGCCTCCTGCTCAGCGGGAACCCTGCTTCTCCCTCTTCCTCTTCCCCTGCTTGTGTACCCTCTCTTACTATCTTCTCTGTCAAATAAATAAATAAAATCTTTAAAAAAAAAAAAAAAAAAGAAAGAAAGAAAGAAAGTCTAGAAAGAGTTCCAAGATCATCTAAGCTGACCAAAAACAGGAGCAAGGGTTGGGAACTACAGGCTGATTCAGCATTCCTAGAACTGAGGAATGATGTGGTAAAAAGAAAATGGGTTTTGGAATCCTAGAGACCTGCTTAAACTCTTGTCTTCCTACTTATTAGAAGTCAAATTCTGAGCCTTAATTTTTTCTTAACTTGAAAAATGAGGAAAATTGTAATGAATTTCTGCAATTGTTTTAAATTGAGGCATAATATATAAAACATTTAACATGGTGCTTAGAATATAGCTGGTATTCAATAAATCTAAGTAATAGGAACCTGTACCCTTCTCTTGGAGAGAAAACAGAACAAAGTAATCTTTGGTAGATTGAACAGACAGGACAACTCTTCGCAAGATATCCCTCACCAAGCCTATATGGTAGAGTGAGCATTGGCCTAGTGGGTGAGAACTCTTAGTTCCACTCCAGTCTGTGATACAACTAGTTGGGGACTTTGGGTGAGCCACTTCGTCTTTTCAGAATTTAGTTCAATCTTTTTTTCTTTTTTTTTTTTTTTTTAAGTAGGCTCTATGCCCAATGTGGGGCTTGAGCCCATGACCCCAAGATCAAGAGTCATATGTACTACTAACTAAGCAGCCAGGTGTCCTAGTTTAGTCATCTTTAAAATAAAGCAATTGGACTAGATGATCTCTAATTCTCTCACAGTACTAAGATTCTATGATGTCTGGGGGTGCCTGGGTGGCTCAGTTGGTTAAGCATGTGACTCTTGATCTCAGCTCAGGTCTTGATCTCAGGGTTGTGAATTTAAGCCTTGCACTGGGCTCCATGCTGCGTGTGGAGCCTATTAAAAAAAAAAAAAAAAGAAAAAGAAAATTTTATGATGCCTGAATAACATTTAGTGATTCTTCCTTTGACTAGCCCTTTGGTGTGTGTCACAGGACAGCACTGAAATAACAGAGGGAGGAGTGGGCAGAGAAAGAGATCTTTTAAGTTTATGAAAGCATAGTTGGCTTCCTGCACGTACACACTGTATGGGTTCAGAAGGGCCTTTGTGTTTGATTTAACGTGCTGCTGTTACTGTCTTAAAAATCTCAATAGATTTTTGAACAAGAAGCCCACATTTTCATTTTACACTGGGCCCTGCAAATTATGTAGCTGGCCCTGTTCCTGACAGCTGATTATGAATAAATGTGAAAGATACTTCTTGTGAGCAAATAGAGACTGTCTGCAAGAGATCCCTGGGAGCCTAAACAGAGGTGATTGGGTGGGTAAGATAGTTGTCTGGGGTAGAAAGTAAGTGGGAGGGAATTTGGGGGGGATCAGTAAGGGAGGAAGGGCACTGTGAATGGATAATTCAAACAATTTCTGAAATGTTTCTTTACCTTCTGCTGCTTGCTTTCTCTGAATATAGTATAAGACTGCCATCTACTGGTCAATGATATGAACTCTTTCAAAGACTTCCAATGCAGGGTCTTTGCATTTCAGTGTCCAAAGGGTGATCCAGAATGGCTTGAGTGAACATATTTTGCAGCTAAAAGCAATAATTATTAAGTGCTTCCACAGTTCTAACTTCCAAACTAAAGTATTAAAAAGACAGACCTTTTCTATCCCCCTGAACAATCCCTTATAACTCCTTTCCTTGGTTTAACAAAACAAACAAACAAAAAGAACAATTTTTAAAGAAGAAACTATGTGCCCGAAATCAAACATTCAATGATGAACACTATTAGTACAGATATCCAGGTCATTAAGAACTTCATCGAATGAATTCAAATTCTCAGGTTCATCTTAGGTCTGAATGCCAGAATATCATCATCATCTTTAAAACTGGTCAAGTAGGAGTAGATTTGTACTTTTATATTCAGTGTATGCTAATGTGTAAGGTGATATCACCTAATCTATCTGTGATAGATAGGCATCTATCTGTTGTACCACAGATATCTATGACCTTCAGGTCCAATGACCTACCTTCAGGCTATCAGGTGAAGCAGACATTACTGGAGAATTCACTGGGAAAAAAAGAGAAAGTAAGACAGTGGCAGAAGATGAAGAAAGTTAGGGGACATGGAGAAAATTAATAGTCACCAAAAAAGAATAGTGTTCTGGGGGCATATCGTCATAGAATATCTACCCCTACTGAGAATTCTATCACAATGAAGGGTTACCACAAGCCCTCCCTTGTACAGTACCTAGATTACCAGAAAGAAAAGAGGGAATTTAGCCTAATGTATAAACTTGTCAAATCACTAAGTTGTATACCTGAAACTAATGTAGCATTGTATGTCAATTATACTCAAATTAAAAAAAAAAAAAGAGGGAATTTAAATGCCTGTCCGGTAATTACTGGTTAGAACTGCTATGAAGGGAGAAGAATAACAGAAATCTGAAATCAGGATGAGGACGAGGAAGTTCTCCCCAGATCCCAGCCCAGTTTATGAACACATCTCTCAGATTACTGGGCTATAACTGGATATTTTCAAACAATTCTGATACACTCACTACACTCCCGGGGAAAATATCTGAGAGCCAAAGACTCTGTTGCTTCACTCAAAAACAAAAGTCCAGGGGCACCTGGATGGCTCAGTGGGTTAAGACTCTGCCTTGGGCTCAGAGCATGATCTCAGGATCCAGGGATCGAGCCCCACACTGGGCTTTCTGCTCAGCAGGGAGCCTGCTTCCCCCTCTCTCTGCCTGCTGCTCTGCCTAGTTGTGATCTCTCTCTCTCTCTGTCAAATAAATAAATAAAACAAAAACGAAAAACAAAACAAACAAACAAGTCCAGGGCACCTAGCTGGCTCAGCAGGAAGAGTATGCAACTCTTGACCTTGAGGTCATGAGTTTGAGCCTCATGTTGGGTGCAGAGATTACTAAAATAAAATTTTAAAGAAAAAGTCCTTTAGGTGAAAAAGTATATGCTTTTTTTTTTTTTTTTAAGATTTTATCTATTTATTTGACAGGCAGAGATCACAGGTAAGCAGAGAAGCAGGCAGAGAGCAAGGAGGAAGCAGGCTCCCTGCTGAGCAGAGAGCCGGATGCAGGGCTCAATTCCAGGACCCTGGGACCATGACCGGAGCCGAAGGCAGAGGCTTTAACCCACTGAGCCACCCAGGTGCCCCAGAAAGAGTATATGCTTAATGCCATTTCTTGGTTTTGCTTTAGAAAATTTTTTATACAAGATATCAAGATAACAAGGGTTATTAAAGGACATAAATGTGACACGGGACTTCTCTTCAACAATCCTTAGAACAGAAAAACCTGATTTCAGACGGTGCTTACTTCACATTCCCAGTTCCCACTGGCGGTTCTTTTGTGGTCCCATAGCACAATGTGCTCACCAGTATCATACCATTATTCTGTATTCAATTTGCTTGACTGTTTCCACTAGTCTATGAGGTGTAGGGGAGCGAGGATTGAGTATTACATCTCTACCCCTTTCCCCACCATGCCCCTTTAACATCATAGTAAACGTTAATAATTGCAACTGAAGGAATAGATGGGCATGCTGAGCAGCCCCAGCCTCAGCAAGCCAGCCTTCACCATCCTGTACTCTGAGAACTTATACACAAAGGCTGTTCTGAGGGAATCAGCGCGAGCTATTCCTTATACCCAGATAATCTTATTCTGAACCAGATCACCACCACCCTGGCCATATCAATTAGGCCAGATGATCCAAGGGCAGTCAATCTATAATACTTGAGAGCCGCCTATAATATGAGAGTTTCGTCCAAGACCAATAATAGTACTTAATTAAGCCAGTTGGGGTCTCTCCCTTGTAAATTTGACTTCAACACACAGAAAAAGTCATCAGCTAGTAATAATGGGATAAAGTTCAAAGGCACAGAGGGAAACGTAGGCAATAGAGGCTGTGAGGCAAAGGGCGGTCATGACTGCAGTCCAGTAAAAAACTGGATAGAAGACAAGAGTATGAACGTAGGCTCTTAGAGGCAGAAATAATAAAATCTTGCTTCTGGTGGTTAAAAGTATAACTTTGTTCACCATTGCTTCCTTGGACCCCAGGTGGCCAAGAGTACATATTTCTTTAACCAAATATGAATTAAGCACCTACCATGTGACAGATGTGACACGAGTTTTAGTGGTAAACAAGACAAGTCTATTTCATTTCCATAGAGCACTACCTTCAAAGGTTAGAATTTAGAAGTTGAACATTGACACTGAGCAAATACAAACAACAGTGAAGTTGTTACAGAGAAATAGTGTAGCCTCTCATAGGCACAGATAGTATCTTGAATTATATCTTCTTTTGGACTCTTTTTTCCTAAAATGCCTGATTATATGGCCTTTCAGGAATTCCAAGATGCCTAACTTCCATCCAAGATTCTTTTCATTCTTATTTTCATCTGTAACAATACATGAAAAGGCTAGTTCCCAGGGTCTACAAAATCTTCAAAATCCAGATCTGCTCTAAAATACAAAGAGGAAACTGCAAAATCTAAACAAACAAATGTTTTATGCACAGAACACAGCACTAATTCAGATGCATTCAGTGCAGCTCTTACTACCACTACAAGTTAACACATGACAGTGTTTACAATATGCTAGGTATTGTTCAAAGTGCTTTATAAAAATCAGTACACATTGGGATGCCTGGGTGGCTCAGTTGATTAAGCCTCTGCCTTCAGCTCAGGTCATGATCCCAGGGTCCTGGGATTGAGTCACTGAGTCCCGAATTGAGTTCCCTGCTCAGCAGAGACCCTGCTTCTTCCTCTGCCTGCCACTCCCCTTGTTTGTGCTCTCTCTCTGACAAATAAATAAATATAATGTTTTTAAAAGAGTATCTGCTCATGTTAATCCTCAGAACAACTCTGTGCAATAAGAACTAGTATTACTATTCTCATTTTACAGATGAGGAAACTGAGGCAGAGAGTGGTTATATAACTTGGCCCAAGGTCAACACCCAGTAAGTGGCTGTACCAGGATTTGAACCCAAGCAGTCTTGTTCTAGAGTTTATGTGTTCTAGAGTCCAGATTCAATTTAATTTAATGTGGTTATAAGTAAATTTTCTTCCAAAATATCATCCAGCAAATATTAATTGAACATTTATTATATCTGGGTGCTGATCTAGCTGTTAGAGATACAACAGTGAAAAAAACAAAACAAAAGAAATCTCTGTCTTCATGGAGGGGATATGGATAATATACAAGAAGTAAAATATATGGTACATTAGATGGCATAAATAAATATATGGTACATTAGATGAGAAAATAAACCCAGGAAGCAGGACAGGGACTGCCTCGGGTGACACTGGGGATACAGTTTTAAATGGGATATTCAAGCTCATTCGAGCAGGTGATGTTTGAGCAATAACTTGAAAGAAATGAGGGACTGTGCCATTCTAAGTATGTCTTATAGGATATTCAGTAGAGTAAGAGCCCTGGGTTTGGATCCTCGGACCCAAGACAGTATTAAAATAGCTCTGGAGTTACATTTAGTGGCTTTCTGGGATTTATGATATAAAGAGCCTAAACTAGCACATTCTGTGAGGGCTCCAATCTGCTAGCTTAGGAAGGGCAGAATAAAGCAACTGAATGAGCATTATTAAACCAGCAACAGCCTCCTCATTTATTTTGAGCTGGAATTTGTGTAGGATTACTTTGTGACTTGGCAATGTTGAATACTTCATGAACTCATTCTTCCCATTTTCTGAAGTCAGTAGAATATTTTACTCTGCCTGGGTCACCAACTGATGTAGTACAGTTGGGTGGAATATCCCATATATGTCTGTTAGGTCTGATGATTTATAGTGTTGTTCAAGACCTTGATTTTCTCTCTCTCTCACTTTTTTTAAAGATTTTATTTATGTATTTTAGAGAGAGAGAATCAGTGGGGGTTGGGGCAGAGGAGAGAGAATCTCAAGCAGACTCCATACCGAGCTAGGAGCCTGACATAGGGCTCAATCTCATGATCCCAAGATCATGACCTGAGCAGAAATCAAGAGTCAGGTGCTTAACTGGCCGAGTCACCCAGGTGCTCCCAGACCTGCATTTTCTTACCGATCTTCTGTCTAGATGTTTTACCCATTATTGAAAGTAGGGTATGGGAGTTTCTATTACTGTAGAACCGGCTATTTTTCCCTTTAATTTGGTCCTTATCCTCTTCATATATTTTGATTCAGCATTTTCTTTTTTTTTTTTTTTTAAGATTTTGTTTATTTATTTGACAGACAGAGATCACAAGCAGTCAGAGAGGCAGGCAGAGAGAGAGGGGGAAGCAGGCTCCCTGGGGAGAAGAGAGCCTGATGTGGGGGCTTGATCCCAAGACCCTGGGATCATGACCCGAGCTGAAGGCGGAGGCTTAACCCGCTGAGCCACCCAGGCTCCCCTGATTCAGCATTTTCTTGGTTGCTGTAAACCTTTGACTATTTTTCAGAGTTCTGACAAACTTGCTTCAAATCGTTTCTGCTTATTTTTCAATGTTTCCTGAGGCCTGGCATGGCCTACTCCACCATGAACATGTGTCTCCCAAGGTGACTTTTTGACACAGCTTTCACCAGAGTAGAAAAAAGATAAATATGTTTTCCAACAGGGCATATTTATAGATACGAACATAAAAGCTGACCTTCTCCAGGAGGGGCTTGAAGCCTCATTCCCTGCATCCAGCTCTTCCATTTCATGCCAGCCCCTGAAGAGTCAGAGAACTCCATGAAATGTAGTTTGAAAAGCACTATTGTAAGTCATTATAACCCCCTGATAGCTATGTGCCTGGTGCTTATGATCTGGTATTAGAAACAGTTAAATAGGGATGCCTGGGTGGCTCAGTCAGTTAAGCACCTGCGTTGGGCTCAGGTCATGATCCCAGAGTCCGGAAGATGGAGTCCCACATTGAGCTCCCTGCTCAACAGGGAGCCTGCTTCTCCCTCTGCCTGCCACTGCCCCTGCTTGTGTTATTTTTTTTTTAAGATTTTATTTATTTATTTGATAGAGATCACAAGTAGGCAAAGAGGCAGGCAGAGAGAGAGGGGGAAGCAGGCTCCCTGCGGAGTAGAGAGCCGGATGTGGGGCTTGATCCCAAGACCCTGGGATCATGACCTGAGCTGAAGGCAGAGGCTTAACCCACTGAGACACCCAGGTGCCCCCTGCTTGTGTTTTTGTGCTCTCTCTCTGTGACAAATAAATAAATAAAATCTTAAAAAAGAGAGAGAGAGTTAAATAGACTATCTCTTTTTTTTTAACTTACTATTTTCAAAAAACTTTCTTCCCAACTTCTTTTTATTGTTACTTAGTCACCAGAAAATACATCATTAGTTTTTATGCAGTGTTCCCAACTTCTAATGCATTTGTACTGAGATAATTTGGAAAACAGGAAAAAGCACAAAGAATAAAATGATCTGTGATCCCATCTTCCAGAGATAACTGCTGTTAATATGCTGACATTTTTCATATTTACAAAATAAGTCTAATTCTGGTTAACATTTTACATATAGCAGTTATCACCTTTGCATCCATTTACTTAACACTGTTATTCTATTCACATCTATGTTAAGGTTGTCATGTCTACTCTTAGATGCCTATTATATAACTTTATGAGGGAAGACTTTTCATGTGTTGACTAACCTGTCAATCTTTACCCTCAACGACTGTCCCTTCCAACACCTTTCAATAAAACAAAAACATGTTGGTCACTCAGTTGATTAACATAGTGAGATTTCAAGATTGTAGATGTCAACATCTTATCATTTATGCTTACCAATTTAAGCCTGGCCCTATTGAAGTTGTTTTTAAACTTTTAAAAAGCAGCAGAATCCCTTCTTTATTTTGAAATGAAATCTTTTATGAGACCCTAAAATTAAAATACACAAAACTGAGCTTTTATGATTGAAGTGTGCACATGTATGTAGGTAGAAGAGGGTAGGTAGTTTGTTCAACAGCCAACCCTGCTTAGCCTTCCTAACACCAAAACCATAATGCAGAACCTCTCGGGGCTCTGGGACAGAGTGTTTGAATAGCCCATTGTTCGGTTAAATGTCCTCAGTCAGTGCCTCTAATGAATTGAATGACTATTGCCCCACTTCCTATGGCTCCTCAGACAGTGCCTGACACTCGGGAGGCATTCAAAGAGTATTTATTGAAATTAAAGCCAAGAAATTCAAAAGGGGGGAATAGGTTAGTGCATACCTATTACTAGTACTTGAAAACAAGACAAAACAAAAAACCTCAGAAAGTATCCTCACTGAGAGTGGTAGATAAGTAGTAACATATCTTAGTGGTATCATTATAATATTATGTTACACCAGAGGTTATTCAACAAGTATTTTTTGACCAGGATTGTAATAATGGTTGCAGAATACAACAAAATATAATTGAATAAATATTTTATTGTTTCTGTATTCAAGGAACTGTTTGAGGGACTGGGGAAGCTACAAAGATGGTAAAAGTATAGTTTAGATTCTAAAGGATACCTAGTACTCTAATAGGGGAGAAAACTTACATAACATTGTGCTATAAAACAAGACAATGTGCCAGACAATCTCAAGAAAATTCTGCTGTTTTTTGAGTTGAAGGTAGAAAATTTTGAAAAATGACCAGCCCAGGAGATAGCCTCATCCATAGGTAGCTATTACACAATGCCAAGAGTAATAACTAATGCAGAGGAAGGTTTAAAAGGAAGGAGAAGGAGAAGGAGAAGGAGAAGAAGAAGAAAAGTATGGAATACTTCACTGCCTTGATCTTGAGAAGATAACCCTCTCCCCAAGAAGAAAGCTTGGTATACAAAATAGAGACAAATGTGAAGTTTTCACAACTAGTATGTTAGAAATACTGAGAATGGAGAGATCAATGTGAATTCTAGAGGGAAACTTTATGAAGTTGACATCTGAATTGAAAAATGATGGGTAGGATTAGGATGGGTGGGAAGCATTACAGGTTAATGAGAATAACAGGCACCAAAGCCCAAAGGCCAAGAAGAGAAGAGTTTCCATGAAAAAGATGGAAGACAGCAATCTGGCTGGAACAAAGGGTGCCTACGGGACAGGAGGTTGGCTAAGTAGGATGGAGGTAGATTAATGGTGGGATACATGGATGGCAGCTGCTGTAGGCCAAGATGAAGATAAAAGGGAAGCTGCAACAAATAGCAATTAGCTATGATGATGATGCAATTCTCAGAGGAAAATATAATAGAAGTGTATAGCAATGATGATGGAAGAGGAAAAAAAAATGGATAAAATTCCCAGAAGACAAACAAATAACTTGCTGTACCAATCAACAGGGTTATTGGAATGCTCATTCAATTTGGAAAGTAGACAAAAATGGAATGAAGATAAGAAAGGGATAACTTAAGGAAAAAAACCATGTTTTCAGATGAAAATTAGCAAAGTTTTTTTTACTGTTGGAGAGGTTACTCTATAAAATTAGTTTAATTCCTAGAATGATCACATGGAGGATTTATTATATGGACATACTAATTTGACAGCTGCCTGAAGAAATCTGCATTATCACCTTAGGTTAAAGCATAATTTATCACCTCCCTCTTAAGGGCTTAATGCACTTGAACTTCAGAAGTTTAGAATGTCTTCCTAAAAAATATCTAGCTTTGATCTGATTGTTAGGGCATTCTCATACCCTATCTTCACTACCCTAGCTCCAGTCAAATAAACTGTGTTGACAGTATTTTGAACATGCTGGATCATGGTTGCAGTGTAATAACTCATTTCATGGTTTCTGGTGCATCTTTTTCACTTGGACATATCAGGCAGAAAAGTTTAAGGGGGTGGGGAAAATGCTGAGTTCCTACCTCACTAACAGTGTACCTGGATTTCAGTAAAGCACTTTCTTTGAAATTAAATTGTTTTTAATTTAAGGATATCGCAAATTCCACCACATACTCCATATTCATTTCTGTCACATGGAATAATCAAGAATTACTGGAATTTTAACAAGGGTGAAGCCAGAAGAGGTGACAGGCTCTTTCAAATGAATTTAGTCCAAGTGACCCCTCCCTGTGGGCATTATTTGCTCTCCCAAATGTGACAGACCTACCTGACTCAAGAGGTCAGACTCTAGTACCAACATCTCTCACAGATGAGCATGTGACTCTTTGCCAAGGACAAATTTATTTTTTTTAAAGATTTTATTTATTTATTTGACAGGCAGAGATCACAAGTAGGCAGAGAGGTAGGCAGAGAGAGGTGGGGGGAAGCAGGCTCCCCACTGAGCAGAGAGCCCGATGCGATGCGCAGCTCGATCCCAGGATCCTGAGATCATGACCTGAGCCGAAGGCAGAGGCTTAAACCCACTCAGCCACCCAGGCGCCCCATCCAAGGACAAATTTAAAACCATTTCAAGCTATTTCTAATAATTTCAGTAATTTTTATCAATCCTTTTCAATAAATAGAAGCAATTGATTCAACCTTGCCACTGAGAATGCATCCATCATTTGCATGGGCAATAGTTTACTTGTCTCCACTAATTTTTGTAAAGGTTCCGTGTCACTTACCATCAGGGCCTTTTCCAATCTACTACCAGCCTATAATCTGGGCTACAACACACAGTCTAGCTAATTTTCAGGCAATGGTCTTCTCATTCCCAGAATCTATAAAGCAAAAGGACAATGGTATTTTTCTTTAAGGTAGTATACTGTCTTTGTCTCTATTATTGGGTAACAGATTTGGAGGTAAATTAGAGCAAGGTTGAGCATCTATAGAACAGCATTAAAAATGCTGGATGTGGAATCAATTTTAAGCTTTATAATTTTTTTTAGTAACCTTAGACTATGTACTCCTTTTGTGTCTCATTTTCAAATTCTATAAAATAGAGTAATCACAGCTTTGAAGAAGTTTTATGAAGATATAGTGGTACAGAGTCATATCTTCATTCATATCACACTAAAAGAACCACTAATACATACCTGTGTTTTCTGAATAATCCAAGATTCGTAATGTGACGAGGGAGAAAATATTTAATATTGGAGTCATGAGGGAAAATCCAGGCAGAAGTGAAGGAGTTCAGAGTATGTCACCCCAAAATGCACACCCTAAAATTGGCATACTATATGTCCAGGGAACAATAGGACTGACAAGGCTGCTAAATATGCAGCCCAAAATAGAATCCCTTCCCTTTTTCCACCCAATTTATAAACCTGCCTTTATCCCTGACTGATATTATTAACCATTCAGGCAAATACCCTACAATCTTGAAAAAGACAAAGGTATACAAAAGGGTGACAAACAATTAGATTATACATTGGGTCAAACAGACTTCCTGTGGTCCCCTTTCTTTTGACCTTTTGGCTTGTATTTATTTCCCATCAGATGGGACATATGGGTAGATGGGAGATAGTTAAGGAACTAAAAGATAATTCATTCTCCCTTGGCACCCACAAATTTTCTAACCAAATTATCTCCCAGTGTACTACTACTTATTAATCTCACCAAGTTTCTGGATGAAACCAACATACCTCAGGAAATCCTCCAAGGCCCACATTGCCCCTTGTGGAATCCCAAAATGGATTCCATAGATTTATCTCCAGTGTCAAGCTATTCCCACTATTTGGTTATCATCTGTGTATTTAGTGGGTGGACTGAATGTTACCCAGCCAGAAGTACCAATGCCGCAACAGTGGTGAAGAATTACTAACTGAGATTATTCCTTGTTTGGGCATTCCTTTATGGATTGGGTCAGATGAAGGAACTAATTTTACAGCAGAAATTAACCATCTGCAAAACTTTGGAGTACTCATTAAAATTTCACACTCCGTATCATCCCTAATCCTCATGGCAAACAGAACATAAAAATCCAAACATCAAAAGGACTTTAGAAATAATCTGTCAAGAAACTGGATTTAATGTCCAGGAGCACTACCTCTGGACCTTATAACATCTGGAATACTCCAAATAGAAAACATAACATCTGTTGAAAAAATGTTTGGTCACCCTATTCCTATTGGCATCTCTAAACCTTCTATTCCTTGATTGAGTGAACATTATAGGGCGTGTAAGTGAAAAATGTGCTATTGATTTGATGTGGGCAAGGAGCAAACAGTCAAAAATAAATCTTGAGACAGTGCAAAAATATGTTTTTATTATGGCAGGGGACAGGGACCGTGGGCAAACAAGAGCTGCAATGTGATTGTAAACAATGACTGAGTATATACTTCAAGTTGGAAGAGGGAGAGATACAGGAAGTTTCCAAAAGGATTTTCATATATTAAAGAAGACTTACAGGATCCTGGAGGTCAGACTAATGTCAAGCTAAAGCTGCTTTTTGCCTCTAGCAAAGCACTAACCTTACGGCAGTTGTGGGTTCCTTGAGGAGTGTCCTACTCCACCTGCCTCAAGAATTTGTGAATGGACTGCAAGTTGTAAAGCGATTTAATTTTATCTACAATTCTTTTGCCTTTGTTCTCCATGTCACTATGACTAGCTATATACAAGAACTAACTAGTATAAATGGAGCATATCATCAACAGGTAAAAATGGCACAGGCTCTGCTTACTGGCAAGCTTTGCCATCCCTTTTGACCAGAAGACTAGATGTACATTGATGTTTCTAGAGGAGCACACACATTATCACCTCACTGAGAAGACCTTTATAAAGGACTACTAACGACTCACACTGCTATCAAAATAAAAGAAAAATCCTTCTGGATTCACACAAGCCATGCCAAGTTAGACCAGGATCAGCACTCCCAGGACAATTGGAAGACCATTCCTAAGGTGAGCTTAAAGTAAGGATTTCCCAGGCAAATTCCCAGGTCCTAGAAGCAGACAAAATCATGAAGTAGACAGCTTTTCTCAAGATCACAGATCAAGAAACTTCACTTCCACCTATTTTCTCCCCCACTGGGTCTTCCTACTCCCAGAGGAAAATAAAAAAGAGAAAAAAAAAATCTTCCTTTTAACAAAGCTTCCCCTATCTTTAGCCAATTACGAAAAGGCTGATTGGACGGGCGCCTAGCTGGCTCAGTACCGTGGAGCACAAGATTCTTGATATCGGGGTTGTATGTTCCAACCCCATGTTGGGTGTAAATATTACCTTAAAATCTTAAAAAAAAAAAAAGAGGCTGACTGGAGACTGATTGTCTCAGTCTAACATACTTTCCCTCTGATCCTCTACTATAGGCTGTCCTTCAAACTGGTGCTCACTTTACTAACTCTTACTGTTCCCTCAGCAGGTTATGCACAGACCTGACACCCCCTCAACCACTCTTCCAAACCCCGGCCACATTAACTAAACACTCTGGTTTTTGGTAATGTCAACATCTAGATCATGCAAAAGAACCTGAAATTAATTTTTATTCCTGCCAAGAAGACCAACTGGTGGACCAACTCTGGAAAATAGATGCATGACAGGTTATGACACCCATGGCCAAAAAAATTATCATTCTTCTCTTTTTGTGAGTCAGTTGTACATGGAAAAATCTCTGTGGAAGCTCAAGGACTGTCCTTTGCTCAGACATTAGAAAAGACTTTTTTCCCCTTTGCACTGAAAATCGCGATGGTACTGAACTTTCCCCACATGACATACTAAGGCAATATTACAACCAAACCTTGTGGTCTGATTCCACAGGTAGCATCCTCAAGCCTCTCATGAAGGTCAGAAATGGTCTCATTACTGACTCTTAATGCTATCAACACCTGCCAAACCACCATATTTCACAGCAGGCTCCAAAGCCACCCTTGTGTAACGTGGGAGCAGCTGCACCGCCAAAGGCCAAAAATTACATATTGGGAACCCCAAAATTTGCACTCACCTGGTCACGTAACAAAACCAAGCCTTACAGCTGCTAAAGCCTAATTGCAGGCCTCTTCTATCTGATCTTTCACAATCTGTTCTGCTCCTATTGACTGACAGGGATACACGGAAGATGGAAATGGGCAGGTCACCACATGACAGGTGACAAGATCACCAAACCCCAACTTAGTAAGTCACAAGTTTCATTCTGACCTTATCCATGAACAATACTGGTCTTTTTATCTTAGGTGATGATAAGGTAATAAAGAGTTCCACCTAGATGGTCAAGAGGATGTGGACTCAGATTCCTGACACTCTCTATAACCAGGTACTCCATCTTAAATGCCAGCCAAATTACAAACTTGGGTTCCTTTGATCATAAAATAGAGCCACATAAATATACTAGACATGATGTTACAGAAAACTGGCTTGTATATCACAATTCTAAGTTTTTATGAATATTGACCTCCCTTTTCCCAGGCTTTGTAACTTACGAGTTGGAAAGCCTGTTCTAAATCTTTCCATAGAAATGGAACAAGAGTTCAGTATCACCACACAAACACTGGAAGCCATTCTATGAGAAGTTAATAATTTAGGCTCTGTTATACTCCAAAGGTACCTCGCCCTGGACACACTGACAGTCCAAAAGGAGAAGCGTATGCAATCATTGCTGAAGAATGCTTCTTCTGTGTAAACTGCTCGGGACAAATAGTGTCTAACCTGACCCTTTGAAAGACAAGATAAACGCCCTCCATCAGATAAATGAGGTCCAGCCATTCTGTTGGACTGACCTATTTCCGGGGACAGGAGACTGATTTAATGGGGTGTGAGGAAATGTGCTTGGATTTGTCATTTCCTATTTATTCTTATTCTAATCTATGCTCTTCTTTTCCTTTGCTGATAGATCCCTCCCCACTTGGTAGCTAAGCCAATTCTTTCCACAACCATCAATGCAGCTTTTATGAGAAACATCTAAGGAATTTTCAGACAGAGGAAATGAAGTTCAGAGCAAGTCACCCCAAAATACACACCCTAAAATTGGCATACTGATTAAATTAAAGAAGCTTGAGAAACAGCAGGTGCAAGAGGGTCACTGCGACTTTCCTGAATTCTTCCTGACAGGAGATAAAACTCTCATGGGAAAGGTGCCCTCCCTCTACCAGGAGGAAGAAAAACAGTCTTATCACCAGAGATGGGGAATCAGGCTGAGAAATCTGTGCAAACCAACCTTGTTACACTAATGTTTATCTTCCTAGTCATTCTTCCACAGTTTGCTACCCCTGACCCAAACCCTTTGTCTCACGTGATTCTTTGTCTAAAAGGTATAAAACGTTCTGTTCCGGTCATTCTTTGAGTGTTCATTCTACTGCCAAGGTTCTCACGTACATGTTTTTAAAAAAAATTAATAAAACTTGTGTGCATTTCTCCTGTTAATCTGTCTTATGTCAGTTTAATTTTTGGACCCTGTTGGAAACCCAAAGAGGGTAGGTAAAGAATTTTCCCTCCCTTACAATGGTCAGTCATTTTCTTTCTGCTAGCACTCTAATCTCATAGGGGACTACACTTCCAAACCTTTGGGTTATTCTACACGCAACATTCTCATGATTTGCTCTCTGGCCCCCTAAGAAACTCACACTCATAATGACGTCTGTCTCATTATAGCTTTTACAGGATTAAATAAGTGTAACGTGTTATATACACAAAACAAAACCTATCAGAGGGGGCCCTAAACCTGGTATAAGGGACCCCAAAGAGCAGGGATAAGGAAAGGGGACCGCGGGGAGTGGCTGGGTGGAATCCATCACCTGACAGGAACGGGACTTGATAGTGACTTCTGGCGAGGCGGGCGCCTTTTCCTTCCAGCGAAACCTGTCTAACCAGCTTTTCCCCAGGGTGCAGCAGAACCCGCGGGCGGGCGGACGGCTTACTCCGCTTCCGGGTGGTGACCGAGCTGCCTGCCGGCTGTCACGGAGACAGCGGACTTTCGGGCGGCGCCTGCGCGTTGGAAGAAGAGGGCACCGGGCCCGTTTCCGGAGATGAGGAACGCGCATGCGCAGGCGGCCAGACTCTGGCCAGTTTAGGGCAAGGTGAACGCGGAAGTAGGGTACTTGTTTTTCTGGCTGCTCCGTCTGTGGTGGGGTGCTTGCTGCGAGATGGAGGCGGGCGCAGCTGCGGAAGATGGTCGGGACGGTCTCCGGGAGCGGCGAGGCTTGGATGAAGCTGGGAAGCAGCAGCAGAACCACGAAGTGCGATCTCAATCCCGGGCCGACCGGTTTCCAAAGCATTCCTACTGGTTGGATCTCTGGCTCTTCATCCTCTTCGATGTAGTGCTGTTTATCTTCGTCTATCTTTTACCATGGTGAGGACTCTGAACGCAGAGTTGAACTGGTAGGGAGTTTACCACCACAGTTTGGGGGGGTGGGGAGCAAGGTAACCGAATTCCAGAAAGTATGGTATGCCATATCTATCTATCTATCTATCTATCTGGTTAATGGCGGTGTCGAGAGGCGGGTGGTATTTGGGGTCGGGTTGAGGCTGGAATGAAAGTGTTCTTCCTTGGCACCTCAGTGAGCATCTTCAGAGAGGTGTGGAAGAAACTTGGCTTCATAATTTCTCTTATGTTTTGGAATGAAACGAGCTGGGTTTGAGTATCTGCACTACCACAAAGAAATTAAAGAGGTTATTTAACTTTTCTGAGCTTTATTTTTCCATTTGCCATTTGGGACCATAATAACAAGGTCATAGGGTTGTAGCGAGGATTAAATGAGTATTTTATCTAAAAGCGATTCGCATTTTTGCCTGGCAGCAGTAAGCGCTTGACTAAAGGTGTTGTCACTATAACTATAGTTTGACCTCTAGTAGGCCAGGTAGGTATCTCAAACAGGTCCAAGCCTGAACTCAGACTAATTTCTTACCAAAATGTACTTATTTTTCAGTGTCCCTATTTCAGGAAATTTAAACTTTATTCATTCAGTATTCCTTCCAGAAGCCTGGGACTCTGATTTTCCCCTTTTATTTACACCCACACATCCCAAAACACCCAACTGTTAATCACAAAATTCTGTAGGTTCCACTTGCAAAATCCTTGCTCTCCATTTTCATTGCCACTGACTCTGAAAAGACACTTTTGGAAGAGGATAAGGGGAGGAAAGGTAGAGAAGGCGCTGGGGAGCAGAACAACAAGAGGGACAAGGACCGAGGTGATAGGAAAAGTTCAGGAGAGAAGCAGTGAGCTGAAGGGCGGGCCAGTGGAAGAAAAGCAGTGCAGCTCATTTGGACATTAGGGAGCTCTCTTGGACTTTGGAGTTGTTGACTTATAAATTAACTTTTCTCAATCATTATGCGTATGAGTTTGCAATCCATGATAGGCAGTTATGTCTTCTTTCTCCGCCCCAGAATTTTGGCAAAGATTTGGGCATGACCTCCTTGTATCGAAGACCCCATTGTCACTGATTTCTTGGATAATGTGGCAGATTAGAAGGCAGAGGGTTGAGTGGAGTGAATGGAAGAGGTGGATATTTCTATAAAATACTCTGCCAGACTCTTTGTAGAGTTTTCACTCTCCTCTACTTCCCCTCCTTTTTTGGTAGAGACTGATATCTCAAATACAGTGTTTTTTTGTTTTTGTTTTTGTTTTTTTAAATGAGTTTTCAGCTCTGGATAGAAAATGAAAAAAAAAAAAAAAAAAGAAGAAGAAGAAGAAGAAGAAAGAAAATGGAAGCGATGGGAGGAATAGTCCAGGTCTTTTTTTTCTCTCTTATCAATACATAAATCATTTAGGAACAGGAAAGTGACTGAGACAATCTAGATTTTCAGATATTGGGTCTAAAGTATAGAATCTGGAAGGAGGAAACATTGTTGACAAATATTTGGTTTTTACAGAATGGTTTGCCTGATGTCTAGATTAAGAAGTTGACTCCTGGAGTGGATTCTGAAAATGACTGCAAACTTCTTGAACAAAGAAGACAGGGTTGTGCAACAGAATTTCAAACTCTGAGGAACTTTTCTTTGATTTTACATACTCTTGTTACTCCTTTTGGGGACTATATTAAATGGGTAATGATCTCACCCGTTCATAGCTAAGTTCTTAAAATTACTCTGATTCATGTTTAAAAGCTTTTCAAACATCTGATGGCTTTATAGGGGCTGAATATTAAAGTATTTATATGTAAAGGTTTAGGGTATTCATTAAGAAATATGGTAATGTCTTGCCTTTAACAGTTTAAGGGTTAGCCCGGGTTTAGTATGATGCAAAAATGTGATAAAATATTAAGATGAAGTATTTAAAAATAAATTACTTAAAAACAAGGGTGAAAAAAAGGAGTTAGAGCTGTACAGAAAATGCAGGCCCACAGTGTACTGGCTGTAAGTAACAGTTTAATTTTGAAATTAAGTGGGCCTCTGTTAACAGTTACCAGATTGATAAAGTCCCAGAGAAAGTATATACAATGCAACTGTGCATGTCCTCTTACCTGGATGTCCCCTTCCTTCCTTTTAAGTTCTTGAACTTCCCTAAAATAGGACTGTGTTTGAAACCCATTTTTTATTCTTATGGTTTTATAAAGAATGCTTGCCAAAATATGGGGCTTTTTGTTTTGTTTTGTTTTTTGAATAATGTCTGTACCTTAAATACTTCAGCAAAGTCATTTCAACAAATATTTGAGCACTTACTCTGGGCCAGGTGTGGTAGAGCAAAAAAGACAAAAATTTTTTGCCCTCATGGAGCTTGCATTCTTTTATTTATCTAACAGTGTTAGTAAGAATTTACATTCTAGGAGTGATCAGCTAGTGTTTAATTAGAAAGGTCACACTTCCAAAGCAGCTACTAAAAGCCCTTCGGAAGCTATTCCTATTACATAACAGATACTCCTTTATGTAATGGATGTTAGAAAGGGGCTCTTGTTGAAATTGGTGACATTTGATACATGTGAATTGCCTAAATATTTTGAGGATATTCACCTCCCTTAGAAATAGGGCATAGATCTGGTAAACTCTATACCTTCTCTCTTTTAGAATGACTTTAGAATGAAATCCAGGACTGATTTTGGAAAATTTTAGTTGCCTATTGCCAACTACAAGGTAACAATTATGTGTCCAGGGTATTCCATCTACTTGAGAGAGAACCTTTTATGCAGAGGTTGATGCATCTAAAGAAACACAAAACTGGAATTTTATTGAGTATACCAAACAGTATGAACTGTTTTTCTGCTGCTTGCTAATAATTTTGTCCAATAAATGTTTATTATGTAGCTAAATTTGGTCTGATTTTGGATTTTGCATGTTTAAACAAATTACTTGGTAAGTAGCAGGGTTTGGAAAGGATTACCAGTTCTCATGTAGCTTAATGTTGGGTTATACACAAAATTTTATAATTCGTACTATGTTTCTGAGCCTGAAATCAGCCTAGTACCACAACTACTGAATATTTTGAAAATTTCTAGCAGAGGGAATGTAGCAAGGTCTTGCTGTTATGACGTGACTGTAAATGGCATACAAAAATGGTTCCAGTAGGAGGGCTGAATCGTTTCTACAGCTAATGAATAAGAAATTATACCTACTGTGCCATCTCAAGTATAGTGAGTTCTTACAGCACCCACACTTGAAGGCTAAATGGGTAAAGGGTAACTAACTGGGTAAGGCTAAAGGATGAATGGGACACCAAGAAAACTTGGCAAACTTGCTATGATGAAAACAAAGAATAACATCAATGTTTTAATCTGATAAATTTTAATCTGATAAATTCCTTTGTAAATTTCAAAAACTTAATTTCATGTAAATGAAATGATTATTTTAATAACCATTTGAAATGAACTGGCTGACCAGTTATTGTGGCAAAGTCTTTAAGATTTAGGAGTCTGTGAACCTGAAAATTTAAGATAGAAACATCTCCATGTATCTAGTCCCTAAATGGCATGGGGATACATTCAGAGACTACAGGATTATTTATTTAAGGTCTTTAAGGTTACTTAATGTAAATTATGTTCTAGGATAAGGATCATCAAACTGTGGCCAATGGGCCAAATCTGGCCTACTACCTCTTTTGATCTGGCCTGTGAGCTAGGGATGATTTTTACATTTTAAAACGGTTGGAAAAAAAATGACTATGTCATGATGTAAAAATTATATGAAACCCACGTTTCAGTGTCAAAGTTTTATTAGAACACAAACATGCCATTCATTTACATACCATTTATGGCTTCTTTCACTACAGTGGCAGAACTGTAGCTGTTTGTTACAAAGACCCTGTGGTCCACCAAGACCAAATTATTTACTATGTGGCTCTATGGAAAGTTTGCCAACTCCTATAGGAGCCCTGCTTTAGACCTCACTGCAGTTACACTTTTAGGAGCCTCTAGTGATAACATTTTATGATTAGTGATAGTCCAAGTACCCTTGAACTTTAAGTTGATTTACATTTCTCATAAAATACATAATCAACATAATACATAATCAACATGTGAGGAGAGGAAGCCATAATTCACGAATGCACAGAAAAGTCCAAACATGTTAACTTAAAAATCAGTTTATCCTAAAAATAATTCTGAACCAAAAGAAACTGATTTCACAGAAAAATAGAACATTCTGAAGATATGTATTTTGGACATTACAATAATTATTGGTTGCATTATTTCAGAAGTTACCATAATTTTATAACAAGAAGAAAACACCTACAAAAATTAGGTACTCTAGAAATTTATTTTACGTGTGAATAGTTAGTAATTATGTATTCAAATCTATATTTGGAGTGTTGAATCAACAAAAACCATTTCTGGTTTTGTTAGTACTATTACATGATTCAGGTAGTTTAAACTGGACAGTACTTTTAAAAATAGCCAAAATGAGATATTTCTATTTTGATGTTGCAACTCAAATGTTGAGTTGAAAATACGTATCTATGAGACTGTTAAATACGAGATATTAGTTTATAGGTGTCAAATAATACATTTTTAACTGGACATCTTGACCAAATAGAAATCTTAGAAAAAAACCAGACAATGTTTTTCAAAGTTACTAAAAATGCTTGAAACCCATTTTGTAATATTTTACAATGTTATAAAAGCAGTAATTAAATACAATATTTCAAATACAATTTTAAAAACTTTACAGTATTTACAAGCCTTCCATACTAAAATTTATGTTAAAAATAAGCTTTCTTAAAAGATAAAAGTTTAATATAGTTCATAGTCAAGTATTTCTAAGTTAAGAGAATATAAAGTAATAATCACGTACTGTTATGTTAGAAAAGGCAAGTAAAAACTTCTCTAAGTGGAAGACAATAATTGACCAAGATTTATTAACTGGGTAAGATTAGGTTTTTGCAAGCAATTATTTTATAGTTATCTAGGAATACTCATTTTTAATCATTTACATTTTAGGATATTTTAATTTATGGAGTTGGTCAAACATTAAATTTAGTAATCAGTTTACAGAATTAAGTTATATGTATAAAACTTATGAATGTAAGAAAATTTCTAATATTGCAGTTCTCAATTTTCCTACATGGACAATACAACACTTAGCCACAATAAGTTTACCAACTTAGTACAAAATAAAATGACAACTAATGAAATAAGGCAATTAACGTAACTTAATTTCATTTAGAAGGTCATCATGATAATGGAAAATTCTTTTATTTAAAGAAAAAAAAAAAAGCCCTCTCCATGAAAGTAGGGTAAAATGACTGTTTAGAGAAGAAAAATGGAAGGGATGCTCAAATTAATACATTTCATTAATACTAAACCCTCTATATGAAAGTAGAAATTGGATCTGGAACCCAGAAATACTCGGATTCAAGAATCTGAAAATCATTGAAATGGGTTGACAGCCTATAAAGAGAGGTTAAGATGATCGCAGGGAAAATTTAGGCAGTCACAGTGAGATCCCCAGTGGGCCCTAAGTTAATTCCTAACACTGGTTATTAGCAGCCCAAAGTAAACCAAACCAAAATAAAACCTTTCACATTTCTTATAAAATTAGAAAAAATGTAACACATAAATACACTAACGTTAAGGATTTCACTTACTTTTAGCTTACATGCCTGAAGTAAGTTTATGATCTAACAGAGGCCTAATATACGTTAACTAGGCATTATGAAGATTGAAGTTCCAGAAGCAAAATTAAGTTTCTTCTCTTCTGACCTTAAGAATTTAGTTAAAAAAACTTGCTTTATCATTAAGGCTTCCCCCTTCCAAATGCTATCATTTCATATGATGCCATATGAATATATGCTTCTAATCCATATGATAACCATATCATGGGTTGATATTTTTTAAGACACTTAAAGGGATCATAGGTAGTAGACTATCACAGAAGTCAGAAACAAATGGGTGAAGCCCTCTTTTGGTTGGTTACCCATTAGAAAGTGCTTCTTCATAAAGCAAATACTGCTTTGACTACACAAACTATGTATCACCTGGTATTTTTCAGTTAGCATAGCTTACCCATCTATACATGTGAGTACTGGTTAGTTTAATACTTACGGGTCTACCAGCCACATACAAAGGAACAAATCACATTTTTATTTAACTGCAGCAGTGACTTTTTGCATACCCTCTATTTTCTGTTTTGCAGGCACACCAAAACTGTTCAAAGGGAATTTCTAAAATACCCAATAAGTTGATCAACACAAATGAAATATATATATAGAAAATTAATGTGATTAATAACTTTAGAAATGCCATGGTTTTAGTTTCATATATCACCAGGTTTGGTCAGTCGATTCCTATTATATTTTTGTGGCGTCTGAGAAGTATAAGCTTACCAGTTTCATCACTTATCTATTACAGTGTATACTAGGTTTATACCTCTGCTCAGAAGGGCAGTTTGAACCAAGACTGTTGTGTAACTCAGGTACTAGCCTTCTTTCACTCTGAGATAGTGCATTATCATTACAAAAGCTACTGCTCTCTGGAACATGGAGCTTGGGTCTCTGGTGGTATTTCAGTCTGTATGTATCAGTCATGCAGCTATCAACTGAAAAATAGGTAGTTAATGAAATGGTCTCATTTGGACAGGCAGAACTAGAGTCTATTTCTGGTTGGCAAAATGCATCAACAGTTGTACCCAAATCTGCCTGAAAATCTTTAGTTGAAAAGCTTGATAGGTGGTTTGCTGTGTTGCCAACAGCCTCTTTTACTTGAAATGTTTCCTTAAGTCTTTCATCACGCACATATGTACCCATTTCTGAACCTGATTCTGAATCCAAACATAAACTGTGTTTTGGAAGACTACAAGAATTAGCTTTAAACATCTCTGTAAGTTTGACATTAGGTGTGGGATTATTTTTCTCTGACTGTAGCACACTGGTTATAGCATATTTCTTTGGTGGCAAAGGAGGCGGTGGATTATGGCTAACAAATTTTGACATCTGACAATCATCAGACCTGTAGGTTGACTGAATTATATGCTCCCTGGACAGAGAGTTCTCAGAACAACATTGTTCCATCATAGTTTGCTGCTGGATGAGGGGAGAAGTTTCTGGCTTTAACCCAACAGTTCTCATGTGTGAAGACCACAATGAAGATGATGAGACTACTTCATTACTGTTCATTCTCTTTCCAGGAGCAGAATTATCATCATGAGAAAGTAAACCTGTTCTTTCAGAATTTTCTGCACTAAGCCACTCAGAAAGTTTGCATTCACTTGAGGTTTCAAGTTTCTGTTCACCTGACTGGTGGATATGCTCTCTTGCTGCATTGTCCTGGAGTATCTGTGTACCTGAAGAAAGGAATAACTTTCCATTGTTTTCATGTATATGTGACCTGTAACATAAAAATAAGGACAAAGCTAAAACACCATATACAAATAGGCAAAATTGTAGGAAAAACAAACTTTTGTCCTGTAGTTTAACTTCTCAATATATACCTGATGTTACTTTTGTAACATAACAAAAATGGGAAGATATTTGTAAACATTTAACATTTTACACTCTGACTCCAAAATGTATGCCAAGATACATGAATGCTAGAAACACCTGTCATTACCAAAATTAGATTTCTAAGAATTAGCATAATTAAAAAAATTCATTTCAACTTACACTGAAATTACATTTATTTGTGACAAAATGTAGCATAAGCTTGAAAAAAATGTTATAAGCAAACACTTCAATATCCTAAAAGGCTTCTTGACCAACATTATAAAGCTTATACCAATAGAGACAACTCTGATATACAATGCTATAAAAGGATAGTAGACGAATTAAAAATAATTTAATGAAGATTACCTTTTTTTAGATAACAATTTCTCAGGTGAAGATAAATGATATCACACTGCAAATTATTTTTTGTCATGAAAATTATTTTTCTCACATAAACTTCACAGAATTCAGTTAGAGCAAAATGATGAAAAGAATAGAGGCTTTGCTAGGTAGATAAGAGCTGTATTCAAATTTCAGCTCCATTGCTTTGGGCAAATTACTTATAATAAAAGCCCCTAATTTTCTCTTATGAAATACCTCCCACCTCCTACAAATGCTATGAGGATTACAACAATCATGTATTGTACCTGGTACTCTGTAGGCCTTATATCCTTAGGTCTATATCCTTTTAATGATCCCCAATAATAGAGGCATCATAACATTGTAGGCCCATTGTTTTCAGAGTAATAATACGGATTTTTGCCCTGATAGAGTTCCTATAATACATGCATTTAATACAAAAGATTTTAGTATTTCTAAATATCTTTGATTACCTTTTTATCAAAGGATTTTTTATTTGTAGATGTGACTCTGGGTGGAACTCATGCGAATTACAGCCTACTTCCAAATTCTTGAGTTCTTTTTTAAAGGCTGAGGCTAGGAGAGAGAGAAAAAAAATTATTTAAATGATCTTTTCTAATTTACTGAGCATATACTTCCCCATAATTTACGTAAGGTTTCCTACAAATAGGTTATTCTCTTACAACTAACAAAGATTAATCAAGTTTCAGCTCAAATAGCTCTTTTCTGAATACTTTGTACAAAATAAGTAGCTGTTTCTATTATCACTTGAAAACGTCAGCTATGCCCAGATAACACTATTGCTGTTAGACTGCAGGGAGCTATGTGTTTCCCCTTAAGACATAGTCTTTGCTGACAAAATGTTGGGGAAATCCTGCATTTGAAGACAGATGGCTTGGGTTGAAGTCTGGATTCACTACTTACTGGCTAGTAGCTTTAAGCAAATTTCTCAATCCCTTAGAATCTAGTTTCCTCATTCATATGAGATAATGACACCTATTTTACCTTCCTCACAGGAACATTAGGAACATCAATGAATTTAAATGTGTGGGAGGGTAATATGGTTAACATGTAAAATGTTAACACTATCACTCAGTAGCTACCATTTATTGACTGCTGACTCAAGTTGTAAGGAGTTCATAATTATTTCATTTAATCTTTATAACTGAACATCATTTTTTACTTGAAAGATAACAGATAGGGGCGCCTGGGTGGCTCAGAGGGTTAAAGCCTCTGCCTTCGGCTCAGGTCATGATCCCAGGGTCCTGGGATCAAGCCCCACATCGGGCTCTTTCCTTGGTGGGGAGCCTGCTTCCTCCTCTCTCTCTCTGCCTGCCTCTCTGCCTACTTGTGATCTCTCTCTGTCCAATAAATAAATTAAAAAAAAAAAAAAAAGAAAGATAACAGATAAACTTTGGTTACTCAGACTTGGGTATCTGGCAGAAATTTTCTTGAAAGTAAAAGTGAACCTGTCATTTCTAAGGAAAACAACTAGCATTATTTATTGCCATTATATAAAATTTAAGTTTTTAGATGAAAATAAGAATTTTGGAAACTTTTATCCCCCACCATGAGTTTTTAGCTTCTCAAGAATTAGAAAAGCTTTCTGCTAATATTTGTGGTGATATTAACAAATGTATTTTTTAAATATAAAGAAATTTATCAACATTTGGAAGACTTGTATAATTTAGCAAATCAGTATTTTCCAAATAAGGATATACTGATGTTACAAAATCATGCATGAGTAAAGTAAATCATTCTTTAAATGAATAAATAAATTTTCCTTTTTTAAAAATAATACAGTAATTATTAACATATATAGCCTATCAAAACAAAAGCTCTTTGAGGTCCTCAATATTCTTTAATAGTATAAAAATATCCTGAGGGCAAAGCATTGCTTCAGTTGATTGAAAATAGTCCTTAAAAAATCTGTCACAACTGTTCTGTGAAGCAGTTCCCCTCTTTATACCCAAGGAAGTTAGGTGACCCAAGTAAGGCTATATAACTGGTAATTGACAGCATTTAAACCAATCAAGGACTAATTCCAAAGCCAGTGCTCTTTCTACTACCTGCAAGCTCTCTTTTGCATATGCCACTAAAATCCAAGATCATCATACAAATCTCCCCCTGAGGAAACTAGGCCCACAGAAGATATAAAAATAAATGGCTTTAGCTTAAATATTCAACTAATTCCCTATACTTCTGTAGAATTCTAGTAAGTTTTCAGTATTCTCCCTTATTTTTAGATGGCTTTTTCATCATGTTCATTTCCTTTCATTCTCATACTCCTGACTGTACTCCAAGTCTATGAATTGAAGAATGTAAAGAAAAAAAAAAAGACATTAAAGCAGCAACTTTATTTTTTAAACAATAACAAAGAAGTTTATCTTAGATGGCTTTTATCCCTAAATTGATTTTCTAGGTACATTTTTTAAAAACTACTCTGTCATTCAAAATTCAACTGGAATATATAATTGACCAAAACATCTAAATATTATCTGGTGAAAAATCTATATTCGATTATCAACAGCCTCTGCTAGTTATATCTTGAATTTCTTATATAATATATATGAGAATTTAATACCCTATATTATTGCTCACACAGTAAATGTTACCTTCCAATAAAAACCCAAGATAGTAGAATGAGGGGAACTATAAGTCTGGCATTCATTTGCTTAAGATTTCACATTCCTACATCCACTAGACTGCAGTAAGTTCTTTATTATTGGACAATATGTCCCCTTTTTGTTATTTCCCCCCTAGTACAATATCTAGCACATAAAAGATATTCAGTGAAAGTCTAGAGAATGAATAAACAATTACATGGAAAACATAACTGTTTTTCTTCTTGTAAATCATCCCCACCCTGTCCACCATGTTCCTGACTCACAGAACCAGGACTAGGTAAGAATAAGCTAAGATAAATTCTTCTTACCTTTCCCCCTGACCTATCTTGAGTCTATCAATTGCCACACTAATACAAATTTTAAAAATAAAAGGCAGTATAATTTATCCCAAAGAGTGTTAGTTGCTTGTAAGCCTAACCCACTGCCAAGACTCAAAAAACAGCCTCTCTTCAATAGCTACTTTATGGGGGGCGGGGTTAGTAATGTCAAAAAGAACTTCAAAAATTCTTTAGCCTGGAAAATTTAAGTTGAAATTACATTATAATTATCCATTCACCTTGATTTTAACTTCAGAATGTTTACTTAACTTATCCATAATTCCAGGTTTATTATTCACAAACACCAGAAAAAACAATTCTTAAAAACCTCTTTACTATTATTAATGTATCCATATAACAGACAGCAGGAGGCAGCAGAAGTCTTATAAATATGTTTGAAATTTTAATATCACTAAGGCAGGCATTCAACCAAGTGGTTTGACTTCAGAATTCCAACTAACTTAAAAATAGATGTGTTATTTTTCTCTTCTGCTGACATAAACATCCATGTGTCTTTGCTGGGAATTTTGGCTCCAGGTTCTTTGCAAATCTAAAATGGTCTGATTTTTACACTTGGCACAGAAGACACCTTAACATCAAGGCAAGAAGCTTTAGTTAATAATACTAATTTTGATACTTTATTTTTTTAAAAAGCCCAATAGTGAAATAGTTAAAAAGCCCAAAATATATGTTTCATTTGAAAAGATGATCTATATTTAAAATAGGCTTAGGCACCAATAAAACTAAACTGCTGTTCTAGACAATGTAATCTTCACTCTTGTATAGAGGGATTTCAAAATATAACCCCAAAACTACTATTACAAAGCCTAAACATACAAGAGCAATAATCTAATCAATGATCTGATTTACAGTTTAAAAAGGTGTTAATAAAATTTGAATACTTTCGAAAAAATCACATGATTTTAACTGGCCTCTTTACCTTCTTTGTTTCATTTTCCTTCTACCTCCAGAGATCTTACTCCATCAATTACTGGTCTGTTCTATTGTTATTTTAGTACCTTTCTTTTCTCTTAAGCATCATTAATTCCTTATGCTCTGTAAAATAAATGCAAAACTAAGCTCTTGGTTGCTTCTTTGTCCTCTAAGTACTGCTTCTTTGAACAGACATTTCTTTACTTCTGTTTCATTAACTTTACATTGTACTATAATTTCCTAAGACATTTTATTTGCAAATAATTTCAAAAAGTTCAGAAAAACCAAGATATTAAAACTACTACAAAAATTACCTGTATATCCTTTACCCAGATTCACCCATTAACATTTTTTTCTGAACCACTTTAAGTTACAAACATCATGGCCCTTTACTATTTCTAAATACTTCAGTCTACCTCAAGCTTGCTCCTATTTCTAATGTTCCTCTTATACTGCTTTTCCTCTATCACTAATGACTTACTAACTGCTAATCAGACCTGCATTTTTAAATCCATATTCTACTCAATCTGTGGCAACCTGTCTTCTTGAAACTCCCCATTTTCCTGGTTTCCCTGTGATAATCTTCTCTCCTTTTTTTTTTCTCATCCTTTTAGCTACTCCTCATACTTCCCAAAGTTGCTCCTTCTCTCTATCCTTAGCTCTTTTCTCTTATTTAGCAAACCCCACGTTTTTTCCTTTATCTATTTTTTTCCTTTGTCTCCCTTTCTCCTGAGTGATACAGTCCATGTCTATGGCATTTAATTCCCATATATGTGGCTGGTTACCGAACGAATCATCTCTCCTGAGTTGTAGACATATGTCCTTAACAGCCTAATAAATCTATTCACCTAGATGATAAATCAAAAAATAAATTTGGCATCTTCCTCTCATCCCCCAAAAGTTGTTTCTTCTTCCTATATTCTTTGATTTGGTACCTTGTGATCTACTTATGTAAGTCTCAAATAACAGCTATCCCCAGCTTCTCCTCTTCCTCCCTTTTGTACATATGTCATAAAAACTGACTCCACTGTCTACACTTTCTTATAAACTCTCAAATCTTCTTTTGTGATATTGGTACTTTTCTTTCCAGACTGTTCAAACAGTCATCTAACTACTGTTTCTCTCACTGCTCCAAATTCACTCTCTACATTGCCACCAGTCTTTCTGAAATGCAAACTGGAGTGTATTACTCTCCTTGTCCTCTGGTGCCTTTCCACTTACTATAGGATTTAAAAATAGCATAAAAGTTTCATCATGATTTGGCTTCTGTCCACTCTCTTAACTATCATCTTACAATTTCCATATATGCTCTCAGCCTTGCATAGACCAAACTACCTGTATTCTTACAATATGTGATACTTTCTCCCAACCATGTAGTTTTGAACATATAAATTCTTCTGTCTTGAATGTCATTTAAGGCATCTGAAATTCTCCTGATCAGTGACCCATTTTAAAAGAGGAGCTATAATAATCTAAATGGCACTGTGTAAATTTGAACAATGTTCCCAAATAATGGCTTTAGGCAGCATTCAAACCCATAATGACATAGGCAGAGAAACCTATGTAAAATCTTTGTCAATGAAAAAAATACCAATGAAATAATTACAATGGCACTACTATAGATTTTTAGTTCTCTGACATGAAGCAAACTTGTTTGGATTGTGTTAAAACTCACTTAAATATCAAAGAAAATATGAAAATAAAATTCTAAAGCTCTTTAGCTTTCTAAATCTGTTAGCTATTTATAGAAAGTGATTCTTCAGGGCAATAAGTATGCCCCCATTTTACAAATAAGTAGGAGAAAAGTCATGCCCAAGAAAGTCATACCAAATCACAAAGAATTAAATTGTGCCTTACTGAAAACAAAATCCACACAGGGTATGTTTTTAGCTTGGGGAAAAAAAAAATTCCTATACCACCTTCTCAAAGGGTCAGGAGGGGAATGCAAAGAGACACGGTAAGGCAGGAACATTAACAAAGATTCTCAAAGCAAAGACCAGCTTAAAGAACTATGGCAGGCTTTGACATTTCTAAATAAGAAATAATTTTAACATAATACAATTTTTTAAAAAGATTTTATTTATTTGACAAAGAGAGACACCGTGAGAGAGGAAACACAAGCGGAAGGAGTGGGAGAGGGAGAAGCAGGCTCCCCGCTGAGCAAGGAGCCCAATGCGGGGGTTCCATCCCAGGACCTTGGGATCATGACCTAAGCTGAAGGCAGACACTTAAGGACAGAGCCACCCAGGTGTCCCTTAACATAATTTATGCGGTTAAATAAGTGGGCTACACAAAACCACAAAAAGAACTGCACACTCATTAGTGATTAGTGATGATAATTATCAAAACAAAATCCCAGAAAAGAGCAAGTGTTGGTGAAAATATGAAGTTGGAACCCTTGTGCACTGCTGATGGGAATGTAAAATAACCCAGCAGTGTAGAAAACAGTGTGGTGTGGTGGTTCCTCAAAAAAAATTAAACACAGGGATGCCTGGGTGGCTCAGTTGGTTAAGCAGCTGCCTTCAGCTCAGGTCATGATCCCAGCATCCTGGGATCGAGTCCCACATCGGGCTCCTTGCTCGCCTCTGCCTCTGCCTGCCATTCTGTCTGCCTGTGCTCTCTCTCTCTCCCTCTCTCTCTCTGATAAATAAATAAAATCTTAAAAAAAAAAAAATTAAACACATAATTACCACAGGATCCTGCAATTGCACTTCTGGGTATATACTCAAAAAGAAATGAAAGCAGGAGTCTCAGATATTTGTATACCAATGTTCATAGGTATACTCACTATAGCCAAAAGACAGGAACAACCCAAATGTCCATCAGTGGATGAATGGATAAACAAAATGTGTTATATAATGTAACATTACTCAGCCTTAAAAAGAAATTAAATTCTGACACATGCTACAACAGGAATGAACCTGAGGACATTATGTTAAGTGAAATAAGTCAGTCACAAAAAACAAGTACTGTATGATTCTATTTATCTGAGGTATCCAGAGTACTCAAATTCATAGAGACAGAAAGTAGAATGGTGGTTACTGGGGGCTGGGAGGGAGGGGGAAATAGAGAGCTATTTAATGGCACAGAATTTCAGTCTGAGAAGTTGAAAGAGTTCTGAAGGTAGATGCTAATGATGGTTTTAACAGTGTGAATGTTCTTAATAACACTGACCTGTCACTTAAAAAATGGTTAGAATGGCAAATTTTGTTATGTGTATTTTATCACAATAAAAAATATCTTTTTTTCCACAATAAAAAAATATTTTTAAATAGGTTACACACACACTCTTTCATATTAAATGGGGAAACCCACTGCAAAGCTCTTACAGCAATGCATTCTTGACCATCAAAATCTCTCTGGTGTTGTGTTGTTATTACTATCAGGAAGCAAGCATCATTTTGTAAAAAGTACTGAACTTGTAGTTATTGTTCAATTACACCGACTTCTGCTGTTGATTTCTGGCCAGCCCTTTACTGTTTCCTGTAATACTTGCTTACCAGACTTACCAGATTTTCAAAAGAGGCGAGACATTTTATATAGGAAAGGAAGGTTATTTCCTTAATATAAGTGTTTCCTTCTGATATTATACCACTTGATAAAAACAAAATAATTTAACATTTAATCATATTCAAAGTCTGTAACCTTAAAATAATCCCCACAAAAGCCTTAAGAATGATAAAGATTAAAAACAAACTTTAAAATTTGTTCTTCATGGCTATTTTTATTGTGAAAAATTTTATCTCTTCTAATCCTCTGAATTCTAACATTTGAAAATACTGTTTTTGATTGCAACTTCAATAATCCCCTTCCTCATCCTTTTCCTTCATCCTTCTCCCCCAAATCCTTCAGGTATATCCTCTCATTAGCGGCCTGAATTCTGTACACATTCAAATATGCTGTGTGTGGGTAATGGATCACCCATAATAATGCCACCCCAATAATATATTTACTACTTCCAAACTGAACTTTTCCAACAGGTTGCTTATCCATTTTTCTATCCTGTCCCTAACTCCTATGGCAGACATTAGGACTGTCCAACACATTTCAGATCCCCTTCCAGGCACAGGTTAAGACTGTACTTTTCCACCATCTTTGAAATTAGGCTTATCTGTAAGACCTGCCTCGGCCAATGAGATGTGAGTGGAAGTACATGTGTCACTTCTGGGTTGAAGTTTTAAGTGATTGTTGTGTCCTCCTTCAATCTCCTCTCCCCACAATACTGCAAGGTTCAGAGAAGCATCTATGGAGATGGAGTCTCATTAGTGTGGGGCCCTGAGTGTAGTAAGAAGAGGCTCCATGAGGACCTCCACTGGTCATATACTATCAACAAAAATCTCAGGTGTTGACACCTGAGATTTTGAAGTTATTACCACTGTGTATCCTAGAACCCAGCCTATCCTGACTGACACACTCCCCTCTTTGCCAGTTCCCTGAAGTGGCTACTTCCGTCCTCTCAAAGCCTTTAAAAGCATGAACTCTATCAACTTCCATCACCGTTACTTGTATCTTATCAGTAACAGGACCGTTCTTAGATTTTTTACTCTTATTACAACTTATTCTTTACAGCTACTATATGTAAGTAAAATTTTACCTTCAAAGTAGTTTTTGTTCTGTTGGGAGGAAGAGCTGACACATTCTATATTTAGGTTGTTTGTCTTCACCTGGTCACTAAAACACAGAAGAAAACATACACCAAATACATCAGCTATCATGAATTATTATTTTAGTTAGAATCTGAGAAGAAGAAAGGAAATAACATGTGTTAAACAATTATTATATGTGTTGTTCTAGGGGATTAATCTGCATTATTTAATTTATATCTCCACAACAACACTTAAGTAGTTATTATCCTCATTTTTTAATAGGCGATTAAGGTTGTCAAAGTCAAATTCATTTGCCCAATACTTAAAATCCAAGTCTATCTGGTTGCAAAACCCTGATCTTTCTACTACCCTAGGCTACCCCTTTCTGAGATGTGTTATGAAATTACCCTGCCAAACAAAAAAGTTTTCTGAAGTCCTTATTGCAATGATTATTTGAATAAAATACAAACATTTGATTTTTGCAAATCTGGCTTTTAAATAATAAATGTGATCAAAACACCAGCTAATAACAAATTAAGGTGTCTTAGGTGGGTTAAAAGCAGAAACTGTGACTAGACTGATGTAAGAAATCAGCCAATTAAGCTGTGGACATATTTTAGAGGTTACAAAGAAAAGGGCAAATGTACTGCTAACAATAATATACAAATACATTCAGAATTAATTAAAAATTAATTGAACACAGACTTAGTTATTTGGCTGCATTCTTTTATATTTGCTAAAGGAAATAAATCTCTCTTCCATGAAACTGGCTATGAAAGTAGAAAATATCCCAGCTCTGAGTTACCGATGTTAGAGATGGGATAATGGACATTAAAGAGACCAAAGAATTAACTAATTAGCTTAATGAGCAAGATGCAGCCAATTTAAACTATGATTTGAAACCTGCAGTATGTATTAATAGTTATCAGTGGCAACAATAACAATGTATTTCTGTACTTTTAAAATTTCCTAAAAATATTTTTGGAATCAGGAAATAAATATTAAAAATAAACCCCCTGAAATATCAAATAACCTGCAATATCTCAGGTCTCTTCACTTTGCAGTCAAGCTCTTTCCATTACACTTAATTGAACCCAGACTTTGAAATGACTTCACATAACAGGAGAGAATGATGGGGAAAATCATTCAGTTAATATGCGCATTACCTGCTGGATACTGTTTCTTTAACACCACTGATATCTGTTACTGTGCCATTTCCATCGATAACAGGTGAATCCAAATTAGCAGATCCATTACTGACGTGATCACTACTTTCATATCCAGACTCAGTTCTTTGCATCTGCCAATTGTCACCATGAACTTTAGTCTCTTTGAGGCCTTTATTTTTCTCTGCTCCTTTTCCATTAGATTCAAGGGAACTCCTGCTTCCTATTTCCTGCTTCATTTCATCTTCATATATGGTCATTAAACATTTTTGCTTTAGGTTCTCTTTTGGCCAATTGTTAAAGGTCTGATCTTTGCTACATTTAGGTTTGTTACTGATACTTGGTTTATGTCTTGGACTATGCTGCCTTTTTTCACTTTCATTAAAAATACTATCAACATTTAATGTTTCTCTCATAGGTTTCCAACCTCGGGCCCGGCTTTTACTGCTGCCACTATAGCTGCTTCCTTTATCCCTAGAATCTTGGCTGCTGTCTGTATCATATCCAGTGCCACTGTCACTCTTAACTTTGCCAGTTACTTTCACTCCTGGGGCAAGAATCTGGGATTTACTTGAACCCAGTGTTTGTGCAGAAGCTCGACTCTGATGGGCAACTCGGTCATGTTTACATGGTCCTCTTCCTTGACTATGATAGAGATGTGGGTTTCCATATTGTCTAAAGCCATTTGGGGCAGGAGGTGATCCAGACTTGAAATGTGGAAGGTCTTCATCAACCAAATCTTTAAATAATTAAATAAAGATACAAATGAATACTCTTCAGAGATATTTTTTAGTTACAAGCCAAATACCTTGTTTGAGAAGAAATGTTAAGCAGTAATAAGTGAATAGTAATTATAAGATTCATATTATATCACATAGTGATTTGACATTGAAAAGTGTTTTCCTCATTCTCTATGTTTATGAGAGGCATTTGTAAGGTAAGCAGTTATATACTGATTTTAAAAAATGACCTCTAAAGTAGATCATAATTAAAGCTTTAAAAAAACAAACAGTATTCTATCTCACTCATCATTAATGAAAATTATAATAATAAAAGTATTTTCCATCTCTTATACTGGTAAAGATTTAAAGTTTGTTAAGCCAACTTCTGCTAAGAGTGTGAAGAAGCAGATAATCACGCAGTCAGTGGGAGTGCAGACTGGTTCAGTCTTTTAGGAGAGCAGGTGAGCCACAGCCATCAAAATTAAGAACAAACACTCCTTAACCCAGCAATTCCCAGAAAAAATTTCATGCTCTGGCTATACACAAAAAAGTACACAAAGGTGCATGTAAAAGGATATCACTGCAGCAAAAATCTTAAATCATGTTTCAAAGTCTAGCAAGGATCATTTAAATTATGGTATGTCCATAAAGAAAAGAGGATAAAGCCATAAAGAGTAAGGCATGCTCATAATGAACTGCACACTATTAACAGAGGGAAGGTGAGAGGCTGCTTTTCTCACATAATTTTATAATCTTCCTTCTTATTTGAATGTACCATATGGGGGAACTGAATGTGTAACTAAAAGGAAAGTTAAACCATCAGAACAAGCACAAGTATTCCAGGCCAGAATTAAATAAGAACCAGAAAAATTGCGTATTTATAGATTTAACAGGTATATTAAAGACATCATATTGAGATACGTAACATAACATGTAAACAGATATATATAACAAATATAAATAAATTATATTAAGTTGTATTAAAGTTATAAAATCTAGTTTAAAAATAAGATTTTAGCAACTCCTTTTCAAATGAATACTATTAAGCTCTTAAACTTACCTCTGTGTCGGCCCAAATCTTTTCTTTGTTCCCTCTCCAAATCTTTCCTTTGTGAGGAAAGTATGTTCCTCTGTTCAATGGCTTTTAAAGCACATTCTCTGGAAATGTCTTTTATTTTTTCCCTTTGATCACTGTGACTTAACTTAACTGTAAAAGAAATCATTCTTATAAATGATATAGATCAGTTTTCAAATTGCTCAAAAGTATGAACTGAACTATAAAAATTTTAAGATGCTATATATTTAAAAATATATATAAAGTATACTATGAACTCATTTTTATGTTTAACCAAAAAACTCAATGTGATTTATCCTCACACTGGAGATGGATGTTGGCTTTTATAACTTTTTGTATAGCTCCTAAAGCCAGGTAAAGGAAAAAAGAGATCTTGCACTGAAATAATAAAGACTGAAGGTGAGTGGTCACTATGTGTGACTATTATAAGTCAGACACTATTGTAAGTCTTAACTCATTTAATTCTTTGAGGTAGGGGCAATTATTGTCTCCACTGTGGATCAGGAAACTGAGGCGGAGAAAAGTTAAAAAGCTTGTAAATTTAGAAACTGGCTTATAAACCCAAGTTGCCTGGTTCTAATGTTTGTGTTTGTTATCACATACAAAGTTTCTGGGCTTAAAAGTAGTTATCTTTCGACAAACAGCTTAATCTAAGAGTATGACAACACAGACGGTAAAAGGTATAGTTCCATTAAGAACTTTTAAAAGCATTTATTGTAGTTCTTTATTGATGACAACTGTTAATTCTGGATCCTACCACCCTTGATTAAATGGGTTAGTTTTATGGTTAGACATTACTTCATTAATGTATTTTACTTTATTTATTTATTTGAGAGAGAGAGAGAGATCACAAGTAGGCAGAGAGGCAGGCAGAGAGAGAGAGAGGGAAGCAGGCTCCTGACCAAGCAGAGAGCCTGACGCGGGCCTCAATCCCGGATCCCAAGACCATGACCTGAGCCAAAGGCAGAGGCTTAACCCACTGAGCCACCCAGGCACCCCTCATTAATGTATTTTAAAGCTGCTTATAAAATCATCCTGAACATCCACCTACTCGGAGTTCAATGTATTTCTAAACCACAACTATACACACCATGCTGCAATGTCTCAATTTGGACCCAAGTCACAGAACTTGGTTTGTGAAAATTAAAGTTGTGGGATGACAATAACAAGACAGTTGAATAAAAATGAGGTTAGGTACAAATTACAACTATAATAACTTTGAACTCCTACTGTTGCATTCACTACTGGTTAATTTAAATTTAGCATATGTGCTAAATTATTAACTCATGTTTTTCCCCTCCAAGTTAATAATTAACTCCTAAGAAGGCCATATTATGACTTTCTTTGGTAACTGTCCAGATTGCCTCCAGCCTACTACAGCTCTGAGAGTATGGAGAAACCCAAATAATAGTCAAGTCCAGTTCAAATCAAACTACAAGTCTGAGAGAAATGTGTAAAAGACAAAATTTTGTTATCTAGTTGTAGGGAAGTTAGTTAAGCACCCTCTTTTTCTATGGTACTTAACAGAAATTACAGATTCAGTAAAAAGGAAAGGGGGAAGCATAATTACTCAGGGACAATGTGAAAATGACAATTTAAACACATACCTGGTCCTCTACCACCACTTGTTTGAATATGGCTCCGGCTAAATGATGAAATATTATCTGTTTGAAGTTTCTGATTTTCTCTCTGTTTCGCCTGATCACCAAATCCATTTTCTTTTGAATTATCTGACTTATAAATTGAGGACTTTTCACATCCTTAAAAGATAAAAATGTATTATTCCCATCCTCCTCCCCACCAAAAGAAAAGAAGTCTGAATTTTTTTTTTTTTTTTTTTTTTTAAAGCAATTTCTACACCCAATGTGGGGCTTGGGCTCACAACCCTGAGATCGAGTTGCATGTTCCACTGACTGAGCCAGCCAGGCTCCCCTGAATCATTTTTTTTTTTTTTTAATGTGATGGATAACTGCTTATAAACTCAAAGGACTGACATTTTTGAAGGATTTCTACCTGCTTTGCAATGCATTAATAATGGCCTATGTCCTTTGGACTTTTTTAGTGTAGAACTCACTTTAACTCTCAATTTGTACTGCTAGAAAGAGCTTCCAGTCAAGTTTCCCCTTCTGTGCCTATTACCACAGAAGTGGGTGGTTCCTGAGGGTGTTTTAGAGGCCACTGGTGAGGAAAGGCTTCTTTATGAAGATTAACTCAAAATAATCTAATTTTTCTGAACTCTGCTTTACTGAAATTAAATTTTGAGATTATTCTCAAAATTAATTTTATCCTCACTATATTAATACTTAGTATGATAAAGAACACTAAAAAGAACTTTTAAAAATTACCCATATTTGGGGCGCCTGGGTGGCTCAGTGGGTTAAAGCCTCTGCCTTTGGCTCAGGTCATGATCCCAGGGTCCTGGGATCGAGCCCCACATGGGGCTCTCTGCTCGGCAGGGAGCCTGCTCCCCCCTCTCTCTCTGTCTCTCTGCCTACTTGTGATCTCTGTCTGTCAAATAAATAAATAAAATCCTTAAAAAAAAAATTTACCCATATTTCCTGCAACGGATTTATAATGTGACCAGTTGATGACCTGCCTAAGTGCATCTTCCGTAGAAACTGCTGTGCCATCGGGGTTTGCATAAAACAAAAGCAATGGCTGGAAATGACATCGGATACATTTGGAGACCACATCCTTCCATCTAGTCCCAACCTTCAAAAAAAAAAAAAAACCCACAATGAATAAAAGCAAGACAAAATCGTGTAATCAATGTGTTACATATTTGAATAGCAGAGACTAATTTGTATATTAAAAATTTTTAAGGAATTCAGACACTAGCAGTTAAATGTTCATATTATAGGATTACTTTTATCTTTAACTAGTCTAATAAACATCTTTACAACATTATTAAAAATTGAGAAAAATTGTACACACTATATCAAGATTTAGACTACCAAATTTTTTTTTTGCTTGATGTTCATTTTATTTTTTTAATTTTTAACTTTTTTATAAACATATAACGTATTATTAGCCCCAGGGGTACAGGTCTGTGAACTGCCAGGTTTACACACTTCACAGCACTCACCATAGTACATACCCTCCCCAATGTCCATAACCCCACCACCCTCTCCTGTCCCCCCTCCCCCCTGGCAGCCCTCAGTTTGTTTTGTGAGATTAAGAGTCTCTTATGGTTTGTCTCTCTCCCGATCCCATCTTGTTTCATTTAATCTTTTCCTACCCCCCCAAACCCCCCACGTTGCATCTCCACTTCCTCATATCAGGGAGATCATATGATAGTTGTCTTTCTCCGATTGACTTATTTCGCTAAGCATAATAGCCTCTAGTTCCATCCATGTCATTGCAAATGGCAGGATTTCATTTCTTTTGATGGCTGCATAGTATTCCATTGTGTATATATACCACATCTTCTTTATCCATTCATCTGTTGATGGACATCTAGGTTCTTTCCATAGTTTGGCTATTGTGGACATTGCTGCTATAAACATTCGGGTGCACGTGCCCCTTCGGATCACTACGTTTGTATCTTTAGGGTAAATACTCAGTAGTGCAATTGCTGGGTCATAGGGTAGTTCTATTTTCAACATTTTGAGGAACCTCCATGCTGTTTTCCAGAGTGGTTGTACCAGCTTGCGTTCCCACCAACAGTGTAGGAGGGTTCCCCTTTCTCCGCATCCTTGCCAGCATCTTAGACTATCAAATTTTAAAAAGCTTTTCTACATACAAGGTTGATTGACAAAAATTTAAAGGTAATTTAATGGAGAACTATGAGTCTATTCAACAAGGTGCTGGAACAACTGGATGGCCATATGAAAAAATGAAGTTTGACACCACTACACATAAAGCACAACAATTAAATCAGAACGAGTCACACAAAAACTTAAAGCTTATAGAAAAAAACAAAAGAGAAAATCTTAACAACCTTGGAGAAGGTAAAGATTTCTTACTACATCAAACAGGGGCGACTGGGGGGCTCAGCTGGTTGAGAATCTGACTCTTGATTTCGGCTCAGTTCATGACCTGGAGATCATGGGGTCCAGGGCTCTGTGATAAGGTGGAGCTCGCTTGACATTCTCTCTCCTTTTCCCTCTGCCCCTCCCCCTACTTTTCAACATGCACACACACACTCTCTCTCTCTTAGAAAAACAAAACAAAAGAAGATAGGACATCAAACAAACCACAGAAGAAAAAAGTTATAAAATGGGATTCATATAAAAATAAATTAATAACTTCTGCTGTTTAAAGGTTACCATTAAGAAAATGAAGAAAACAAGTCACATACATCGAATAATGGACAGGTGTGCAGAATGAAGAATTCCTGCAATTCACTAATAAGAAGATGATCAAATTTAAAATGGGCAAACAACTGAATACACTTCACCAAAAATAAAAAAACGAAAGAATGGCCAATTAGCACAAAAAGGTACTCAAAATATTGCTAATCATAAATAAAATGCAAATTAAAACCACACTGAAATAACACTGTACTTTCTTTATACGGGCTAAAATTAAAGACTATCAACATAAAACTCTGCTGAGAATGTGGAGCAACTGGAATTCTCATACACTAACAGGAATGTGAATTGTTATAATCACTATGAAGATCATTTTGCCAGTTCCTTATAAAGTTTAACTACACTTATACAACCCAGAAGTTCCACTTCTGAGTATATATATATATATATATTTTTTTTTTTTTTTTTTTTTTTTTTTTTAATTGGAGGGGAAGGGCAGAGGGGAAGAGAAAGAATCCTAAGCAGGCAACACATCTGGCACAGAATGCAATGTGGGGCTTAATCACAAGAACCTGAGATCATGACATGAGCTGAAATCAAGAATCTGATGCTTAACTGACTGAGCCATCCAGGTGTCTCCACTTCTGAGTATTAGCTAAGAGCAACGGGGAAAAAAAAATCATGTTCACATAAAAATTATTTATAATTCAAAAGGTAAATGGATAAATTGTTATATAGGCATGTAATGGAACACAACAATAAAAATGAACCACTAACAGAACATGAATCTTAAAAGGCATTATGCTTGGTAAAGGAAGCCAAACACAGAGAACTGAGACTGTGAGACACCATTCTTACATAATTATAGAATGAACCAGACTAATCTATTGTGAGATCGGTGATTTCCTAGAGCCCAGGATAGGGTGGGGGGGTACTGGCAGTAAAGGGACATGACAGAATTTTCTGGGTGATAATTGTGTAGGTTACATAGGTGTGTACACATTTGTCCATACCTATGTATAGGTGCATTTTAATGTTTGTAAACTATACCTCTAAAAAACTGATTCAAAACAAAATAAAACAAAAACCAACCAAATATAAAACAAAGCATTCTAGAATACTGGCTTTGGTATAAAGAAGAGATCTTTAAAAGTCCTAAGGAGCTTTCTCAAACCACACATATTTAGCTATTTAACCTTCTTACCTTGGAATCTGAGATACTTGAGGAACTAGAGTAATTTGAAAACAAAACAAACCTAAACCTCAGAGTGACTATACATCCAACTCTTCCTTCAAATATTGACCATTTAAACTACGTAGATAGAAAGGAGTGCCAAAATATTACTAAACACTGATTCAAGGTGGAACTTGCTGATAAACTGTTATATAAAAGTACTATAATATGAGCAAAGTGTTTATTTTAGAATACCCAAATTTTTTCTTTGGATTGAGTAGAATTTACATGGAATAAAACTACTCAGTTATAGTATACCAGTCAACGAATTCTGCCAAATACATACATACAATCAAGTAGCTCCCCCTCTGCAGTGACTGGACCAATGATTTACTTTCTGTCACTTTGTTTTTTCCTTTTCATGAGTTTTAATAAGCAGAATCATAGTTTCTTATGTCTCACTTCTTTCATTTACCATATCGCTTTTCAGATTTTTCCACAATGTTGCATGTATCAATAGTTCATTACTTTTTACTGCTGAGTATTATATTCCATTGAATGGTTATACCACACTTTGTTTATCCATTTACCTGTTGATGGACATTTGAGTTGTTTCCAGTTTTGGTTATTATGAACAAAACTACTATAAACATTCAAGTACAAGTTTTGTGTGTTTTTACAGGAGTGGAATTACCAGTATCTATGGTAAGTACATGTTTAAGTCATAAGAAATTCATAAAGTTTTCTAAAGTAACTGTTCATTTTGTATTTCCATCACTCTTCTGTGAGAGATCTAGCTATTTCACATCTTCACCAACTCTTGGTATGGTCAGTCTTTTTAGTTTTAGCTATTCTTACACATGAGATATAGAATCTCATTGTGAGTTGAATTTGTATTACTTTATACCTAATAATTTACTGAACATCATTTTTTAAGGGTAGGGACCCAGCTTCCTATGGTTCTTCACTCTTGGCCTCTCTCACACTGAGCCCACAGATTTTTTTAAATTCCAGGATTCTTATTTAATAAAAAACTAAACCTTTATTTTAGTTACGCAAAAAAAAAAAAAAAAAAAAAGCAATTACAACTAATAATGCATGCACACAAAAACCTTGCAACTCTTTTTTTCATTTTGATCTCTTTCCTTCTTTCATACCTATGGCTGGACCCCAAATTCTCTTTCATCCCAAACTCCAAAAAGACCTTGTTTTACAGACTCAGACTTGGAAGGCTATGGTGTCTCTCACCCTTCTCTTCTTTCCATGCCTGCTCTCTCTCTTCCTATGATGTTTGCCTTCAGCTAGGTTCTCTGGCTACTCAAGTCCTGATGTGTATTATAAAGGTTCAGGTCCTGATGAGCCAAAACGAAATGCGCTTCATGTCACAGGAGAGAAGAGAAGCCCATGAGGGGATTCTCCTACCTGTGAGGCAAGAAGATGCTGTGAATACTCATCTCACCTTGCCATGCCAGCTTTCCAGACTGCCCTTAATGTATTCCCAGAAGGCACCAGGGCACTCTACAGTAGTGGATACACCCAAAAACCCAGGAGTTACTCTGGGTTATGGAATCATTTATAGCTAAATGAGCCCTAAGAAGTCCTCATCCTACATAGTCCTTGTGACAGTACTATTGAGTTTCTTTGCTAATATTAAGACACCTGAGTCAGATTTACTTTTCTCATGACTTTTTCTAAAGGTAAGTAAGGTGAACAACTACAATATGGTGTGACCTTGGTAGCTCTCTGTAGATCTTCCTGGACCTACCTATTTTCCTTTCACTTGACCTTGCTGCTAAAAAAAATTTTGGTAGAGTCAAAACACCAAAAAATACAATACCAATCCTGGAAATAAACCTACTCAACTTTTTCTGGAGCAGAGCCTCAACAGTTGTGGAGTCATAGAGGTCAGGAGCTCTCAGGGAGAGGGACACATCACAGTTGGGGAAAAGGAAGAAGAAATGGGATGTGGAGACCTTCAAGTTCAATTTATATGTCAAAGTTTGCCTGGGGGTCCTTATTCCCTCCTTTTCTCTACCTCCATTTCTGGATTAGTATCATAAGGAAAATGGTAGGCAAGTCACATATGTATCGTGAGCAACTGTGTGTGTGTGTGTGTGTGTGTGTGTGTGTATGTGTGTGTGTGTTTATGTAATTTAATTTTTTAAAAGTTTTTATTTAAATTCCAGCTGGTTAACATACAGTGTTAGTCTCAGGTACATAGTGATTCAGCATTTCTACACAACACCCAGTGCTTATCACAAGTAAACTCCTTTGTCCCTTCCCCTCCTATAACCATCAGTTTATTCTCTACAGTTAAGAGTCTGTTTCTAGTTTTGCCTTTATCTCTTTTTCCCTTTGCTTGTTTGTTTTGTATGCTATTTGTCTTTCTCTGACTTATTTCACTTAGGTTAATACTCTCTAGCTCCATCTATCTCATTGCAAATGGCAAGATTCCATTTTTTATGGCTGAGTAATATTGCATTGCATGCATGCATATATCCACCCCACTTCTTTATCCATTCATCAGTGGATAACATTTGGACTCTTTCCAAAATTTGGCTATTATTGATAACACTGCCGTGCACGTATCCCTTTGAATTAGTTTTTCTGTGTTCGTTGGCTGAATACCTAGTAGTTCAATTGCTGGATCATAGGGTAGTTCTATTTTTAACTTTTTGAGGAACCTCCACACTGTTTTCCAGAGTGGGTACACCAGTTTACATTACCACCAACAGTGCAAGAGGGTTCCCCTTTATCCACATCCTTACCAACATCTGTTGTTTCCTATGTTGTTGATTTTAGCCATTCTGACAGGTGTGAGGTGATACTCCATTGTAGTTTTGATTTGCATTTCCCTGATTATCAGTGATGTTGAGAAGCTCTTCATGTGTCTATTGACCATCTGTATGTCTTCTTTGGAGAAATGCTCATGTCTTCTGCCCATTTTTTCTAATTGGATTATTCATTTTGGTGAGTTTTATAAATTCTTTTTTTTTTTTACTTTTAAAATTTTGTTTTTGCTTTATTTGTGGCTGTGACTTAAAAAATAATTAAAAGGTTTTTTGAATACATTATAATGAATATTATAGAGCATCCTTCAATTGGAATTGAATTGAATTGAATCGGAATTCCTTCAATTGGAATACACGTAGATACTAAAAACTGGTTGTATTTGATGTAGTGTCAGTGCACAAAGTTTGTATTATCTATATTAAGTGAAATATCTTTAAAGGTACAGTTGTTTCTGTAGAGCAATAACATCTTCTGATATTTTTTGAAGTTCTTATTGTCAGCAGCAGCTACCAACTTCATTAACACAGTTAAGGATCTTAAAGTAATCTTTAACACATTTACATCAAATTTCACAGTCTAAGTCATTATCTGTGTTATATTAACCAGAACTTTATATGTTGGCATTCCCGTTCATGAACATTTGGAGGCAGCCAGTCTTTCTCAATTAACCCAAAGCAAATTTACTAAAGTTTTAGTTCTGTGTATTTTACTATACTCAAATTCTTTGGATACTGGTTATATGCTTTCATATATTAACTACTATACTTACAGAACATGATAATGGAGTTTACCATGAATTCAAATGAGATTAATTAAATTTTTCTCCAATTCCTACTTTATGCAAAGTAATGTGGAGAATGATGGTGGTTATGGTGAAGGATTGGGTACAAAGAGGTAGGGATTTGAGACAAAGTTCTCCCCTGCCTACTATTAGTATAAAAAGACTCTCATCCAAGGAATTTAACTAAAACTATGTGTTTACAAATCTTTTATTTTTTTTAGTGCAGAAAATCCCTTCATAGGCCAGGTTAAAAAGAAAAAGGAAAGGAAAGAGATAAGGGCACAAAAAAGTAGCAAAAGAAAAAAACCTAAGATTGTATCATAATTAGGATTGTGTGTTGGGGCCAGAGAGAGGGGCAGAGAGAGGGGAAGAGAGCGAGAAAGAGAATTTGCTAGTAAACATTTTGGATACTAACCCATTATCATATACGTCATTTGCAAATATCTTCTCCCATTCTATAGGCTGCCTTCTAGTTTTGTTGACTGTTTCCTTTGCTGTACAGAAGCTTTTTATTTTGATGAAGTCCCAAGAGTTTTGCTTTTGTTTCTCTTACCTCAGGAAACATATACAGAAGGAAGCTGCTATGTCTAATGTCAAAGAGGTTACTGCTTGTGTTTTCCCTTAGGATTTTTATGCTTTCAAGTCTCATATTTATGTCTTTAATCCATTTTTAATTTATTTTTTGTATGGTGTAAGAAAGTGGTCCAGTCTCATTCTTCTGCATGTTGCTGTCCAGTTTTCCCAACACCATTTGTTGAAGAGACTGTCTTTTTCCCATTGCATTTTCTTTCCTGCCATCAAGACTAATTGACCATATAGTTCTGAGTTCCCTTCCTAGTTTCTATCCTGTTGCATTGATCTATGTCTGTTTTTGTGCCAGTACCATATTGTTTTATTACCACAGCTTTGTAATATAACTTGAAGTCCAGAATTGTGATGCATCCAGCTTTGCTTATCTTTTTCAAAGTTGTTTTGGCAATCTGGGGTCTTTTTGGTTCCATACAAATTTTAGGATGGTTTCTTCCAGCTCTGTGAAAAATGCTTGTGGTATTTTGATAGGGATTACATTAAATGTGTAGATTGCTTTGGGTAGTAAGGACATTTTAACAATATTTGTCCTTCCATGAGCACGGATGTTTTTCCATTTCTGTCATCTTTAATTTCTTTCATGTGTGTTTTATAGTCTTTGGAGTACAGGTCTTTCAGCTCTTTGCTTACTTTTACTCTGATGTACCTTATGGTTTTGAATGCAATTGTAAATGGGGATTGATTTCTTGATTTCTTTTTCTGCTGCTTCATTACTGGTATATAGAAATGCTACAGATTTTTGTATATTTTGTATCCTGTGACTTTACTGAATTTGTATATCAGTTCAGGCAATTTTTTGGTGGTCTTTCAGGTTTTCTATATAGAATATCATGTTATCTGCAAATAAAGTTTTCTTTTTCCTTACCAATTAGGACGCCCTTATTTCTTTTCATTGTCTGATTGCTTTACTTCTTTTCATTGATTGCTTGGACTTCCAGTACTATGTTAAATTAACAGTGGTGAGAGTGGACATCCCTGTTAAGTTCCTGACTATACAGGAAAAATTCCGTTTTTTCCCATTATGATGTTAGTTATGGGGTTTTTATATATGGCCTTTCCTACATTGAGGTATGTTCCCTCTAAACCGATTTTGTTGAGGGCTTTTATCATTAATGGATACTGTGCTTTGTTAAATGTTTTTGCTTCTACTGAAAAGATCAAAGGGTTCTTATCCTTTCTTTTATATTAATGTGGCGTATCATGTTGACTGATTTGTGAATATTGAATCACCCTTGCAAACCCAGGAATAAATCCCACTTGACTGTGGTGATTGATTTTCTTTTTAATGTATTGTTGGATTCAGTTTGCTCTTATTAAGTCCTACTGGTTGTTAGAACTTGCAAAGTTTGGCCCTTCTGGTTTTCAAAGCCAAATGTTAAAGGGATTTGTCTTCCCAGTGTGACAAGTCTGTTTCTCTCCCTTATCCTCAGCAAATGGCATATTGAAATTTATATTTTTGGGTAAATTTTGTTGTGTTCCTTTAAAAAGTACTGTACTTCATTCTGGCATTTGTTAAATTATGTAGGACCATCCTGGTGCTTTGAAGGCTTCATTTTAAGCTTTTTATGTCAGGTACAGAGTAGTATTCATTCTAGGTATAATTTAGCCCCAAAATTAAGGTGATACTTTTCTGAGGATTCTATCTGTTGCTCTTTGCATTGCAACATCTTTCTATTCCTGCTGGTGTGGATGCAAACTATTCCTAGCCCTATATGACTTCTGAAAATTGCCTGACCTTCTGCTTTCCAGTAATTCTTTCCTCAACCTTGTGCAGGTTTGGCAACACAATGTCAGATCACTATTCAGCCAAAGATTAAAGGTGACCCCTCTACCAATCTCCAGAACTTTCCCTCTGTGCAGTGTTCTTTCTGGTAATCTGTCCAGCAAATTTTAGCCATCTTAGCCTCCCTGAACTCCAATTTCGGTTTCCTCAACTCAGTGAGACTGCTTTATCTGAATCCCGCCTCCCTGCACTATAAAAACTACCTGTAGGTGGTAAACAGGAATAACCGTAGGGCTCATCTTGTTTCCTTTTTTCTGTTCAACTGCCTGCTGGCCAATGTCTAAAAAAGTTATTTTGTCTATTTGATTTTCTAATTTTTTAATACTGGAAGGGCTATTTCCATAGCAGTTCATCCTTCAAAGAAACAATTAGAAATCCACTAAATACTGAATATTTGAACTTCTGACTTAGTAATTCATAATGATGATAAATGGCCCTTTCTTATACATTAAAATGAAAGGAAATGGAATTGTACATCATTTGCTTAGCACAATGAAATAATTTGTACTTTTAAATCCATTTACTGCTTAATAATAGGATTCTCAAAGCCAATAAACCTAGGCATAGTATTGACAAGATCAATAGTTTTCATATGTGGCAAAATCTTAATCTCCTATAGAACTTAAAAAAAAAAAATCAGGTATTGGCCTCTATACCTCTGAATTGAGAATTTAAGAGTCCAGGCAGATACACATTTTTTCAAAAGTTCCAAAGGTGATTCTGATAAATAGTCCTTATTACAAACTATTATTCACTAGTTTTCTAGATATTATAATTTTGAATAAGTTACTGACCAAAAGAAAAAGTAACCATACCTAATTCTGAATACCATATACAAAAAAAAGCAATCATAATAATTTAAAAAATAAGATTTTCATCACTAATTATATAAAGCAACTGTGAATCATTCACAAAGAAACTCACAGAGCAACTATGTATCAGACAAAATGTACCAGACATATGGATCACTGACAGCTACATATTTACATTCTAACATTTATTTGTCAACTTTTTCATTATTCTGGAAATGGACTGGTTTAAAAATTGGCTTTAAAATAAACCAGATTTCATGGGTGCCTGGGTGGCTCAGTGGGTTAGAGCCTCTGCCTTCGGCTTGGGTCATTATCCCAGGGTCCTGGGATCGAGGCCCACATCGGGCTCTCTGCTGGGCAGGGAGCCTGCTTCCCCTCCCCTCTCTCTGCCTGCCTGTGATCTCTGTCAAATAAATAGATAAAATCTGTAAAAAATAAATAAATAAATAAAATAAACCATATTTCAAAAATTAATAAAAGTATGAACTTAGCAATGCTATTATCATTAAGGTCATTTATTATTTTATATAAGAAATGCTTATATACAATCATTATTTTACATATAATACTACATAATATACATTTTATATTATTATTTCATTTATTCCTAAAAAGTAAGAAGTCACAATAATTATCCTGGTTAGTGAAAGTGTCAACTTACCTCTTTCACATTTGCATCATCAAAAAATACCCATTTGGAACTCTTGGTATGAAGAGCAAAGGCACAATAATGTCGGCTGGTGTAGCAGATCATACCAACTAGATGAAGTTCACTATTTTTGGCATTTTCATCAGTAACTCTATAAAAAAGCTGTTCAAAAAAATGAAAATGTATATTTAATACTGTATCTTTTAAAAAACAAGGAACAATAATTTGGTGAGTCAGGTATTTGACTATCTATGAAAAAATTTCTTATGCAAGCTTCCTTAATCCAATATTATATAAGTACAGAAAGTACCACTAAGATTGGACTGAACAGAATTATCATTAACTATTACTTACTATTAACTATAGCTATTAGCATTCCTCCAATAAAATGAATTCACTACAATTTAGTTCAGTAACCCAGTATCTTGACAATTTATATACATAAACTGGAAATGTGGGATAAATTACACAATTCCCAATAATTTTTCATTGAATCACATATTTGAACATACATTAAACATATTATCTGAAAGTTAATTATCTAAAAGTTTAATTATAATATAAACCAATCAAATATTAAGATGTTAATAAGCATATAGAGATCAGTGCTGTAGATGATTTTTAACCCACTGAGCCACCCAGGCGCCCCAACTGTAGATGATTTTTGACTCTTTACTTTTCTAGGTTAATATTTATATTTTGTCATTACCACACTCACATACACACACACACATCATTATCATCATTCTAGAGTGATACAAAACTAGAGCATGAGACAGTTTATAACTGAAAGTCATTCCCAGTCTATGCAAGAAAGGCATTCCAGTTAGCTCGATTTGATGAATTTTATCAGGATTATATCTGAATATTATTTCCTTTAGAAAGAAAATTTAGTTTTTAAAAACAAAGTGTGTTATAATATATGAATACGTTTATAATAATTTAAAAACAGAAAAGAGAATGAAAACAGCTGAGATACCCCAGGAAGATAAAGATGTGTTGCTAGATTCCGAACAACATCTTCGGTCAAGTCAGAATGTTCAGAATCCCATACTAAACCAATTGTAACAATCTCTGGGCAATTCATTAAAACACGGCGAATTTTTATTTTTTGGCCACAGTTACTCTAAAGAAAAACACAAAAGGCACATTTTGAAATTACTGAAATAGGTATACCATAAGTAATACCTTACAGTTTGTATTAAACAGTAACAACCTTCACATATATCAGAAAATTCTTTGCTCAGAATACTAAAATTCACTTTTATCCAGCTATTTGCTTAATTATTGATTAAATGGTAAGTTTGTTTTAATCAAAGTACTTTCCTTTGGTATTTTTAAAATCTGCTACAATAAGAATTCAATCTAAAAAAATGAGAAATAGAACACTGAATTCATTAATAATATTACATTAGAAAAGAATGGTACCATTTGTAGTGCTTATAATGAAAATAAAAAACTTTCTCTTTAAACAAATGATAGATTTCAGAACTTAAAAAAAAATAATCAGGAGGCACCTGGGTGACTCAGTCAGTTAAGTGCCTGACTCTTGATTTCAACTCAGGTCATGATCTCAGGATGGTTGAGATCAAGCCTCACCTAGGGCTCCATGCTCAGCAGGGAGTCTGCTTAACATTCTCTCTCTCCCTCTCCTTCTACCCCTCCCCTCCAGCCCTCCTTGCATGCACACGTGCACCCTCTTTCTCTCAAAAAGGAAAAAAAAAATCAGCATACACTAACTTAAATCCTTCACGAAAAGTTTTTAAAGAAATAGTGCTCAAACAGCTCACCTGGTATAAAGAGTTGCCTAAAATAATATTGAAAAAATAAATTCTTAAAATCAAGCCCATGTATAGTTAGTATTTACATGGTAATTTCTGAATATCTATTTTCAAATTTATAAACATAAAAGCACATTAATATTCTCCAAATTATACTTACAGGACATTTCCTATAGTCATCAGTTGTATTTGCTGCTTGCAGCAATTCTGCAAACATTTCAGGCTTAAAACGTTCATGCCTTTCCATCATTCTTTCTACCTCGTTGCTACAAAACAAAGGAGCAGTGTCAAATTTGTCCCTTGAACTTTAGAAAGATCTAACAAATTATGCATGAAGAATATTAAGTTATCAATATGGGTATTTTATATCTTAAAACAGGTTGTTTGAAAAATTAACCATAAAGTGAATTTTCGTAGAGTGAAAAATTATGAAATTTGGCAGGTTAACTTATGATGAAAAAAATTAGGTCAAGAACAAAAGAACACTAAATTTTACCATCGTTTGGAACTACATGAACGAGGTAATAAAATGATCCTAGTTCTGTCTGGAGGTAGTTCTAAGTCAAATGTTTCTTTTACATTATTATTTAACAAATAGGGACTTGAGTTTAAATTTTGGCCTAACAAGAAAAACAAATTGTTGGAAAGGCTTCCCCTCTGGCCTAAAGTTCTCAGAAACAAAGTTACCATTTTCAGCTAACAGAAGGCTCCTTTGCTGATTAATGCAGAAGTCAAAACCAAAACTATTTAGGTCAGGCTTATGCCTTATGCTAACCATTTCATTACAGCCTAGGCAGGATATCTGTGCCACTTTTTGTTTAGTCTATTTTAGAATCAAATTTTTATATAGCAAGGTATTAAGTATCTTTAAACAACTATTTAAACACTTCCAAAAAGATAGGTCATATAAGTTCAAACATCCTTACTACTTTCCATTCTAGATGCTCTGGTTCTGCTTAGTGGTAATATTAACTGTCTTAGAACTAGATATATTTTACAGTTCCATGGTTTAATATACAGTATTCAATAACAACTAAAAGCACCTATTCTTCTAAAACACTTCACAAGTATATTAGAAAGCACTAAATCTGATAAGCTTGTTCAAACTGTACATTTAAAATGATGTTTTTGTTAACATTACAAGTAATGATTTATGTGAAGCCTGGAATTCTGTAATTGGTATTCAATACTTATTATCAATACAAAGGTGATTATAGTTGACACTTAAACAACATGGGGTAAAGGGCACCAACCCTCACACAATCCAAAATCCGCATATAACTTCTGACACCCCCCTCAAAGTTAACTACTAATAGCCTACTATTAACTGGAAGCCTTACCAATAATAGTCAATTAACACACACTTCCTGTTATATGTATTATATACTGTATTCTTACCAAAAAAGCTGGAGAAAAGGAAATGTCATTAAGAAAATTATAAAGGGGACAATCAGATGGCTCGGTCAATTGAGTGTCTACTTGATCTCAGCACAGGTCTTGAACTCAGGGTTATGAGATCAAGCCCTGCACTGGGCTCCACAAACAGTAGGAAATCTGCCTGAGATTCTCTCTCTCCTTCTCCCTCTGCCCCTGCTTCTGCTTGCACATGCACGCTCTCTCTCTAAAATAAATAAATAAATCTTGAAAAAAAACTAAGGAAAATACAATACATTTACAGTAATGTACATTTATTATTGAGAAAAATCTGCATCTAAGTGGACCTGTGCACTTCAAACCTGTGTTATTGAAGGGTCAACCATAATTAGAGTTCAAAGTCTGGTTTCTTGCAATTGATGGTGTGGACCAGGAAGAGACTGATGGAGCTCCAACTCTTGTTACATAAGATACTGAATCAGAGCACTGTCATTTTATATAAGAGTTTCAGAGTAGACTTAAAATTTTACGGTTTCTAATGTGTGGCCTATCCTTGTTCAAACGCCATCCTACTTTTCATACAAAGTGAAAAAAAATGGATCTAAAATTGACTGAATTTTAGGGAATGGTTCCCTAAAACTATGCTCCCAAACTCTGGATATATTAAGACACTAAACACACTCAAATAATGAAATTGCTATTATTCAATAATCTTCAAGAAATATTGTGTCATATCCAAAAAAGCCAAGAAGTGTAATAATATAATGAAACCGATAAGCACCTGATATTTATTTTGCACAATGATAAAAATATTGGTACCATTTAGTAACTGTTATACTAATGTACTGATAATTATTGATCCATGTGTTATTTTTTATATCAAAATACCTATAAATATTTATGACTTTATTCAATGTTCCTATTAAATATTTATATTTTCAAATACCTATTCAAAAGTGTTTAAACTACTCTTATTATGTAAAGTCTAGGGATCTTTTTGGATCCCTAACTCACTAATGTTTCATGAGCAGGGAAGGAGGGGACAGGCAAGCTGGCAAATTTTTATTTCAGGTGAATGTTGAGGCTTTAAATGCAATAAATCTAATGGAGAATTAATTTCACCTTTTCTTTCTTTTCTCCTTACCCTGGCTTCCATCACCATGAAGGGACATGGAGATGAAGGGAAACACTGTTACTACAAAGATAACACCTTAGCAAAAATGAAGAAATCACATGCAACTCCATTTAACACTGAACTTGTTGTCATTTTAAGGTCTCCTTTGCAATTCCCAAAACTTGCTATAAACATAAAGAGACACAAATTTTGACTAATATTTGGAAATTTCATCAAGTATATGTTTCTGACCAAATCAGAAACAGCTAGCTGAGCTGGACATCACTCAGCACCTCTGATGGTTGCGTATTTTCAGGTCTAAGACAGAGAGCTGATATTCACATACATTATTGTTCTATAAAATAAATGCTCAATGTGGTAAACATGCTTTAACAGGCTCTCACCATAGGGCTGTTGTAGAAATGTACCGCACAAATTCTGTAAAAGGCAGAGGATCTGATGATGCTCCACAGCTGCAACACACACACTACAGGGAAGAACATATGTTTGATTGATCAACCATAAAACATAAATATAATACTATGTTACATATATTTAAATATGTTACATATTATACATATATAAACGTATGCAAACAGAGTAACTAATGAAGTGGTTGAGCCATCTCACCTGTTCATACAGCGTCATAGCAAACTTCTGGTGAGTGATACAAGATTTAGAGGTACACATGTCTGCATCTCTGCTTGGCACTATATGGAAATGAATCCTCTCCAATATATTTTCCTAATTTAAAAAATTAAATGACAAATGAGTTGTGAAACTTACAGATGACACTATACAATATAACTCTTTTAAACTTTACAAATTTAAGAATCTTTTTAAGGGGCTGCCTGAGTGGCTCAGTTGTTAAGCGTATGCCTCTGGCTCAGGTCATGATCCCAGGGTCCTGGGACCCTGCTCAGGGTCCTGCTCCCTGCTCGGCAGGAGGTCTGCTTCTCCCTCTCCCACTCCCCCTGCTTGTGTTCCCTCTCTGTCAAATAAAAAAAATAAAATCTTTACCAAAAAAAAAAGAATCTTTTTAAGATTTTTTCAAAGTGTTAAATTGAACAGTGTCATACATACTGTCAGCTTTTCAGCTTTCCTCTTTAATCAACCCTTCAAATGCTGTTCAATTACTCACCTTTTGTAGCATTAGCTCTTAAAAAAATTTAATGAAAGAAACATTATAACATTATTTTAATAAATATTTTAAAAGTCCTTTAAAAGCAATTCATGGTGGCTAACATCTAGAATTTAATATTAGAAAACATAAGTTTCCTATGTTTCCAGCATTCTTACATTAAGAAAAGCAGTTATTCTTTCAAAAATCCTACTTGGAACATTTTTATAGTCTCTATAACTCACATTAAAAATAGCAATCATAAAGGTTTACAATACCTACACTAACATCCTAATGCAAGGAATCTGTCCGGCAAACAAATTTCATATGAAATTTCAAATTCGTAATACAGATCAATAAGGAGTATTTATTTAACAAGTAATCCTTCTTTATGGGTTGCAAAGTTTATCCAATGGATTCTTTTTTTTTTTTTCTTTCAAGATTTCTTTTATTTATTTGACAGAGAGAAAGACTGCAAGATAGGGAACACAAGCAGGGGGAGTGAGAGAGGGAGAGGGAGAGAGAGAAGCAGACTTTTCACAGATCAGAGAGCCCAACACCAGGCTCGATCCCAGAACTCTGGGATCACAACCTGAGCTGAAGGCAAAGCCTTAATGACTGAGTCACCCAGGCACCCCTCCAATGGATTCTTTTAATTAGCTAACTTACCCGTCTTCTGCCCTAGGAAATTTAAAAGCATTCAATTATTTAAGCCTAAATTTCTAGATAGTCCATGAATTATCATATCACTTATTAGTACATTTCATTTAAATGAAAATAAACTACAAAGTTTGGTATTGTACAAAATATATTTATATTTTAAGTGATGGATCAATTAGAAACATGAAATATGAACATATTTTATGACTATGTGTGCTGTTTTTGAAACATTTTAATCAACAAGAAAAGTATGCTAAGCAGTGCACTAGTCAAAGAGCTTTGCATCTGTCCAAGGAAACAGTAAAGATGATCATTAAGGAAATAACAACAGGGGCACCTGAGTAGCTCAGTCAGTTAAGTGGCCGATTCTTGATATCAACTCAGGTCATGATTTCAGGGTCCTGGTATCAATCCCTGTTTCGGGCTCCACACTCAGCAGGGGGTATGCTTGTGGATTCTCTCCCCCTCACCCCCGCCTCAGCCTCTCCTCCCACTTGTGTATGTGTGCAAGTGTGAGCACACACATGCACACATTCTCTCTCTCAAATAAATTTTTAAAAAAATGAGAATAACCTATAAATGCCAATTTACTATCTACAGATAGTAAATTCTACAGAAATCCAGTGAATTTAAAAGACATACTTCAGGAATAGAACAACCTACATTAGGAGGGAAAATTATAGGAGGAAATAAAGAGGTAAACTGGAGTTTAACTGTAAATGGCCTTAAATGTCAGAAGAGTCCAGACTGGAGTCACAAGAATATCTGAAGGGCAAAGATTAATCTGAAGAAAATTTTATTAATCCGTTGGCCACTAAGAAACACTGTTAAGGGGATAGGCTGAAAGGATACAAGAAAGGAGGCTTAAATAATGCTGAGAGTAAGGGCCCAAACTATTAAGAAGTGGTTTGAGGAAAACAATGTGTCAAGGAAAACAAAAGATTTTCTGATGAAAGAATGAATAGAATTTTTAAATAGATATAAGACTATGAAAAAAAGTTTACCTCTTTAAATATAAGTAACATCTGCAACATTGACACATTTAATAATCAACACATATTTTAGAAGGTATGTATGGTTTAGTTACTATTCAAAGGAATGCTCTACGTATCAATATGGTGGTAAAACAGAGACTTGGAACATCAACCCCAGTTAATGATTCTCAATCCAGAGTGAGATGTATAGCAGAACAGCTGCCCCGATAGCTGCCCACCAAGCTCCTCTTCTCTCCCAAAGAGAATCATTGTATGTAATGAGAAATGCTACTGCTGGGAATGCATTATTGCACATATCAACACTGTGGAGGCAGAATACTGACTTAAGTGACATAATTCATGTTTAATAAATGTTTTTTTCTAATAAATAAATTTTAAAATATTCCAGGGGTCTAATAGCCAATAAAAATGACAGCAGCACAAATAACCAAAATCAAAAGTCATGAGATTTAAACTAAGCTCTGAAGGGCAGGTAAGACATGGATCCAGGGAGCAGTTATGATTTGTTTCCATTGTTAGAAATTTATGTTTAATTAACCTTGAAATTCATATCATTTAAGGAAAACAAGCTACTGTCCTGATTTAAGAATTATCCAAAATACTTACAAAGCACTCTGCAGCATCATCCATAAGGCCCAACTGAAATCGCTGCTCATCTTTGAAGCTCTCTGCTAGAGCGTGCCTTATGTTATCCGAGGGAAGTGCTTTTTCTCGACTGTGTTGAAACTGCGCAAATATATTCTGGGGAGCAACAAGTACATCAGTAAGTGTAAAGCCAACCACTAAAGAAACATGTCAGTAACTTCATTATAACACAGTGAAACTTACAGCTATACCCAGAAACTAGTAGTCTTTTGCTCTAAAATTCCATATAAAGATTATTTGTCTCAGTAATGTACAGAAATGGTTGCCTCAGCCTCGAAATCAAATGTTAGTGTGCACAGAATTCTCAGTTCCCATCCTCGAGGTTTCTAATTGAATATGCTGAAGTGAGGACAATTTTTAACCATTTCCCAGCTCATTCTGATCTAAACTGTTTAAGGAAGAGTTCTGAGATAAGCTGCTATAAGTCTAAAAGTATGCTATAAGGAATTAAAATTATGTTAACCAAAAATAAATACATAATCGCATAAAAATTAGTAGGAACTCACTAGTCTTTTAAAAAAAGTAGCTTGGGGCACCTGGATGGCTCAGTTGGTTAAGCATCTGCCCGTCTGCCTTCAGCTCTGGTCATGATCTCATGGTTCTGGGATTGAACCTGGCATCAGGCAGGAGTCTGCTTCTCCCTCTCCCACTGTCCCTCCCCTGATTCCTTCTCTCTCTCTCTCAAATAAATAAATAAAATCTTAAAAACAAAAAACATAGCTTAAATGAACTTTAATAATTTTTTTCCTTCCTAAATAAACCCCAGAAAATTACAAACCCTGGTTTAAAAATAAACAAACGTCAAATAACTTCAATACAATTAAAATTTCCCACTATTTAAATTTGCCTCTAAAAACTGACACTCTACAATTTGCATGAAGTCAGAAAAGATGAGCTATCCAGGCATCCCTGACTTTTAATTTTTAAAGAAAATTTTTTTTTCAAATTATCAGTTTTCCTCACTTAGAGCATTATTTCTAATCCAAGCCTAAGAAATACTGGAAACACTCAAGAATATGTGATTATAGGTGTTAATCTGGTTTTTCATTTTCCTTATTGAATCCAAATAAGATAAACTTTTTAATAAGTTCCAGTTTTATGACAATCATCTTAGGTGGGGGAAAGGCTTTCAGTGACAACCTACCAAATAAGGATTGGCCATATTAAATTCTTAATTAGTCTAAGGGGTATGTCACCTCAAAAACATTTTTTTTCCTCAGGTCAATATATGGTAGGGTAGGAAAACATTTTAAAAATCTGTTTCACTACTTCCAAAAAATGTACTTTATAAATAAATTAAAAATTGAAGAATAATGATGCTAAGTGATATTAGATATCCAGATCTATAATTTTCTAATTATAATTACAAAATGAAAAAATAAAAAAAAATTTTCAGATGTCATTGGTTATTCAGGTAATTAACTTTTCAAGATAATGCTTGAAATATTAATCCTATGCCTGAATGTCACTCATTTGTTATCTGTTTTCTGTTTAGTATATGTGAGGCACCTTCACTAGAAAACAGAAAAACCCTGCCCTCATGGGGCACACATTCTAGTTATAGTAAGGAGAAAGTAAGTAATTATATGGCATGTCAATCTGTGATAAAATAGAGAAAAATAAAGAAATAAAATACAAGAGAGAAAAATAAAGTATTATAAATAGAAATAGAGATACTGAGAGTAGGAAGGAGGTTAACTATTACCTAAGGTAGTCAGGGAAGGCCTTACTGATGTCCTCATTTGAAGACTGGCATAAAGGAAACAGGCTGTTAGCCACAAAAACATCTAGAAGAAAAGCACTGTAAACAAAAGGAATAATAATGAAAATAGTCAGAGATGGAAGCCAGCTCTGAGAAACTGCAGGAGGCAGCCAGTCTGGCTAAAGTACAGTATCTGAGACAGTGAGAGAGAGAGAGTGAGAGAGAGAGAAAATGTTTTGGACTAGTGTGGAGGCAGGCAGGTGATTGTGTAAGGCTATGAAAGATTCAGGCTAGAAATTTTAACTATATTCATTTTACAATTGGACAAAATATTCAAAATTGACTGTGGTGTAAATAAAATGTGATACTGTAATCTGATCTAAATTCATTCTTCATCCCCTAACAATAACCCTATTTTGCCAGTTTCTAAAAAAGAGAATATAAAATTGCCTTCTTTGATGATTTATATTCAGGAGTATAAATCAAAATAAAGCAGGAAAATGGCACTTTATTTTCTTGCATGTTTATATGTGTGTAAGAGTATTCAAGAATGTAAAAGAATGAAATATTTATCTCTGAAACATGTTAATAAAATTTTAAATTCTTGGGCAAATTTCAATGACATAAATGAGATGCTAATAGATACATGACTCCCTGTTTCTGCCTTTGCCTCTCTTCTATTTATTTCCATCCAAGTAGACAAAGAGATCTAGTCCAAACATTCTATCTAGTTAAAACAGATTATATCACTCTTCCACTCGAAACAATCCAGTAATCCTAAATTACTCAGGACAAAAAGCCAAGGACCTAACAAAGGTCTAGAAGGAACTACACAATATGGATTCCTGTTCCAGTTATTTATTGCTCCATAACAAACCACTGTAAAACTAAGTTACTAAAAATAACATTTATTATGATTACAAATCATTAATTTTGGTAAGGACAACTCAACGCTGCTCCATTAATTTTGGTAAATACAGCTCGACACTGGGACCTAGAACAATCTGAAGGCTGCTCACTTACACTGAACAGTTGATGCTGGTTGTTAACGCTGCCTGTCCACTTAGACTTCTGGTTTAGTTGCGGCTAACTTGGCTTCCTCACTTCATGACAGCTCACTCCCAAGAATGCCAGCCCAACAGACAGAGCCAGATGGAAATTTTATCATCTTTTCAAATCTAACCTAACCTCAGATGTCTGCAGTGTCATTTCTGCCATTCTATGTGGTGGGAATGAATCCTTAAGGCCAGTCCATATTCAAAGAATAGACTCCACTTTTTGATAAAAAGGGTGCAGAAGAGGGGCACGTGGGTTGCTCAGTTGGTTAGGTGTCCAACTCTAGATTTCAGCTCAGGTCATGAGCTCAGGGCTCTGAAATCAAGCCCCATGTCGGGCTCCGTTTTGGGCAAGAGAGCCTGTCTAGGATTGTCTCTCCCTCTCTCTCTCTCTGCCCCTCTCCTGCTCATGCTCTCTCTTTCTTAAAAAACAAAACAAAACAAAACAAAACTGCAAAGAATGTGCAGACATGTTTTACTTTATTTTTAAAGATTTTATCTATTTATTTATTTATTTCGAGCTCACGGGAGTTGGGGGGAGGGAGAATGGAAGAGAAAAAAACCTCAAGCAGCAGCCTGCTGAGCACGGAGCCCAAGGTGAAGCTCCTCAATGTCATGACACTGAGATCATGACCCCAGCCAAAAGTAAGAGTCTGACACTTAACCAACGGAATCACCCACACACCCCTGCAGACAGGTTTTAAATAACCACAACTCACCTTACTTCTGAGCTCACCTCTTATCAGTCTTCCCCTTACTCATAAAGCTTCTGACACCCAGGTTTCCTTGAATGTGTCACGTATGCCCACCTCAGGGTCTTTGCAGTTACTGTTTCCCTGCTTCCCTGGAATGCTTCACTCCATCATCTTTTCCAAGTAATGGTTTAAACTTTCCCAGTGAGGCTTTCCTGACTATTCAACACACTCTATTATTCCCTTTCCCTGATTTATTTTTCCCCCTTTGTAGTTACTACCATCTAACACACTTTATATTTTGCTTACTTGTTTTCTCCTCCCCTATAAGAATATAAGCTCCATGAGAACAGAGTTTTTATCACCTTGTTCACTGCTGTATCATAAGTAACCAAAGCAGTGCACAAAATTCAGTAGTAGTTCAAAATCCATTTCATAAAATGAAAAAAGAATTGTTCCAAAATAATGAAAAATGTAATATTCTTAATGTTTTTATACTACTTAGAATATTAATTTTAACTTTCTTTACATAAGAGTGGAAAAAAAATCCATACACTTGAATAAATCAACTTTAAGAATTCACCTTCAAAGCTCTAAGTCACTTGACAATGAACTTTAATTTCAAGTAAACTGACCAAATAAACTATCAAATAAAATTAAATTTTTGGCAAAACAATTAATAGTAATCTTCCATAACATTAAAAGGTTACCTTCAATGCACAAAATATGCAGGCATCTCCCTGACAAACATGTCCAGTTAGAACCCGCAAGCTTCTTCGGAATATATCCAATTGCCATAAAACCTAAAAAATTATAAGAAAGAAACAGTGAAGAAAGAAATACAGTAAGATTTTTCTCCCTATGACAAAAGACAGATTTGACTTAGACTGCAGAAGGCTAACAACTTATTTTAATCTCTTGTGCACAATCAGACATATATAAGCACTGAAACAGCAACTATGAAACTGCTATACACATGCAATAAATACATAAAAGAGGGATTTAGAAGGTATTCCTATTGATTCACATGTCAAAACTGACAGGCAGAGAGTTAAGAAAAAACTAATTCCTCAGTTAAGGATTTAATATGACCGGGAAACATGGGACACTGAATGGAGGTCTTGGCAGTGACATGAAAGAGGAAGTGATTATAATACTTGGAACAGACTGAACTTTAGGAAGGAAATATAATTGGAGTTGAAAGCCAGGGTGTATCAAATAAGGGTCAGTAAGTAACAGCCAGAAAAAAAGGTGAGCAGCGGTTTGTGTCCTTGTGTATTGAATGACAAGGCGGCCAGCTGTGTGGTAACAGGGGGACAGTACAGTAAAATGCATCAGTTAAGGAATAATATGAATATAATTTGCTGCAATTATCCATTCATCATTTGCTACTAAAAGAAAAAAGCAAACAAAAAACACTAAGTGTTTAAATAAAATCAGTCCAGTATTTAAAATCTAAAAAACTCTTAAAACTATAAAGTGAGGATAACTCTGCCTGCCTCATGGTGTTCTTGTAAGGATTAAACAATATGTACTACTATATAAAATGCTTAGAGGCGTGCCCAGTACATAACTGGAATGCAATGAACGCCAGCTGCTATTTATTGCCGCAATTACTATTACAACAAACAGACTTCCAAGTCTCCCTATATCTTTCAGTCATTTCCTCAAATAATATAACTTAGAAAATCTATTTATGATCTCTCATTTCTCCCAACTAGAAACAAAGATTAAGAAAAACAAATGATTTTAACAGATATCCTATATTTTCAATTACTCAATAACTAAAGGCCATTTCAGAATTTCCCTTTGAGAGTTGCTTTTCCTTAAAGAAAACTAATAGGATCCATTTATCTATTACAAATAATTCAGTGTTTTTGCAAAACACTTGAAAATGTCTAATAATTCTCTTGCATATCATACATATCTGATCATACCATAAAATATGTGACACTGGAATTCATTCATCTGTTAAGATGAAGACCAGGACTGCACAACCTTGGGAAGTAGCATAGCACTGTGCTTAGTAATACAACATTTGAAGGCCGACTGCCTGGGTATTAATTCTGGATTTATTGCTTATCAGGTCTTGGGTTGACTTAAGCAAAATATTTTCCGAAACTCAATTTTCTCATCAGTAAAATGAAGATTAAAGCAGTACTTATCCCTTTGGACTGTTGTAAGAATTAGATTAGAGAGAACATATAGTGTTCAGGTAAGTACCAACACAAGTAAGAACACAATAAATGCTATTTATTAAAGATTATAACTTTGCTTTTAACTTAGAGAATTTAAAACCATATCAAGTGTCATAACTACTTAATTATGGTTATGTCAGATAAAATATCTGACATAAAATTCTAAAATATTCAGAATATTTTAAAATTAATATTTAAAAGAGAATACCCTCCATAATCTGTTTATAAGGCCAGTGAAGTATCTCTTCAAATGTAACTGGAATGTTTTCTGAATTAGCAAAATGTTTAAGTTATACTGGATTCAAACTACAGAAAAAATAATATTTATGTAACTTTTCTATACATTATTTAGTATAATAGTTTATCCTCTCTTTTAACAAATCCATATCAAAAGTTATTCTAATTGTTAATTTTTATCCTACTTCATTTTAAAATATTGATTATAAACAACAAATGGGTAAACAAACAAATTGAAAAAAAAAATTAAGTAAAATCTTGCCATTTGCACCAACATGGATGGACTAGAGGACATAATGCCAAGTGAAATAAGTCAGTCAAAGAAAGACAAATATCATATGATTTTACTTATATATGGAATTTAGGAAACAAAAATGCACAAACAAGGAAAAAAAGAGCCAAACTAAAAAAAATTAAAAAAAAAAAAAGGACTCTTAAATAGTCTGGGGGATGGGTGAAATAGATAAAGGGGAAGAGTACTCTTATCCTGATGAACACTGAGAAATGTGCAGAACCGCTGAATCACTATATTGTACACCTGAAACTAATATAACACTGCATGTTATGCACTTGAATAATAAAAAGACAAGGGGAAAAAAGTGCTTAGAAATGTGAAGGTGTGTGTTGGGGGGGAAACCCCTGGGATAAATGAAAATGGAAATACAACTTTCCAAAATCTGTAGGATGCAGCAAAAGCAGCTCTGAGAAGGAAGTTCGTGGCAATATGGGCCTACCTCAAGAAACAAAAAAAGTTCAAATAAACAAACTAACTTTACATGTAAAGACTCTAGAAAAGAAGAACAAAGCCCAAAGTTAGTAGAAGGAAGGAAATAATAAAGGTCAGAGTAGAAATAAATGACACACTTAAAAAAAAGAAAATTAGAAAATAATAGTGAAACTAAAAGCTGGTTCTTTTAAAAGATAAAATCAATAAACTTCTCACCAATAAACTATCTCACCAGACTCATCAGGAAAAAAAGAGACAACCCAAATAGACAAAACCAGAAATGCAGGAGATGTTACAACTGACACTATATAAATACAAAGAATCTTAAGAGACTACAATAAATGATAGGCCAACAAACTGAAAAACCTAGAAAAAATGGATAAATTCCTAGAAAAAAACAACTTTCTAAGACCAAATCACAAAGAAATAGGAAATCTGAACAGAATGATTACAAGTAATGAAATTGAATCAGTAACTTAAAAACTTCCCCCAAACAAAAGTCCAGGATCAGACAGTTTCACAGGTGAATTCTACTAATCATTTAAAGAGTTGGTAATTATCCTTCTCAAATTACTCCAAAAAATTAAAGAGGAAGAAACACTTTCAAACTCATTTTACAGGGCCAACATTACCCTGATATCAAAAACAGGAAAGGAAAAGGAAAAGAAAAGGAAAAAGGAAAGGAAAAGAGAACAGAAGAGAGGAGAAGAGAAGAGAGGAGTGAGAGGGAAGGAGGGAGGGAGAGAGAAAGAAAGAGAGAATATAACAGACCAATATCCCCAATGAACATAGATATAAAAATCCTCAACAAAATATTAGCAAATGAAATTCAACAGTACATGAAGAGGATCAGATGCCATTATCAAGTGAGATTTGTTCCAGGGATGCAAGGTAGCTCAACATCTGTAAATCAATTATCATATTACACCACATCACAAAACAAAGAATAAAAATCATATAATGATCTTTAATGATCTTTATACAGAATCAGCATTTGACAAAAATTCAACATCATTTATGATAAAAACTCTCAATAAAGTGATTATAAAAGAAACATCCTCAACATAATAAAGGTCACAATAAACCCACATCTAATATTATACTCAACAGTGAAAGGCTGAAAGCTTTTCCTCTAAAATCAGAAATAAAAGTACTCACTCTCCTGTTATTCAAGAAGTGCTAGCCACAGCAATTAGGCAAGAAAAAGAAATAAAAGGTATCTAAGTGGAAAAAAGTAAAACTGTCACTATTTGCAGACAACATGATAATTGTATATAGAAAACCCTAAAGACTCCACCAAAAAACTATCTGGATGAATTCTGTAGTTGTAGAATACAAAATTAACACACAGAAATCAGTTGTGTTTTATACTAAGTTGTGTTTTATACTAATAATACTAATAATAATAAGTTGTAGAATACAAAATTAACACACAGAAATCAGTTGTGTTTTATACTAATAATAATATATACTAATAATATACTAATAATAAAATATACTAATAATATACTAATACTAATAATCAGAAAAAAAATTTTTTAAATAATCCCATTTAGAATTAGATCAAAAAGAATAAAATACCTCGGAATAAACTCAACAAAGGAGGTCAAAGACCTGTACAGGCATACCTCTGAGATATTGCAGGTTTAACTTCAGGCCACTCTAACAAAGCTAATATTGCAATAAGTCAGTCACATAAACTTTTTAGTTTCCCAGTGCATATAAAGTTATGTTTACACTATACTGTTGTCTATTAACTGCGCAATAGCATTGTGTCTAGAAAACAATGTACATACCTTAATTTAAAAATATTTTATTGCTAAAAATGTTAACCATCACCTGAGCTTTCAGAGAGTTGTAATCATTCTATTGGCAGAGGGTCCTGCCTTGATATTGATAGCTTGCTGACTGATCAGGGTGGTAGTTGTTTAAAACTGGAGTGGCTGTCATAATTTCTTGAAATAAGACAATAATGAAGTTTGCCACAGCAATTCCATTCTTCCTTTCACCAACTACTGTTACATAGCATGCAGTGCTGTTTGATAGAATTTTACCCACAGAACTTTCAAAATTGGACTCCATCCTCTCAAACTCTGCAGCTGCATTATCAACTAAGTTTTTGTAATATTCTAAATCCTTTGTTGTCATTTCAACAAATGTACACAGCATCTTCACAAGGGTAGATTCCATCTCAAGAAACCACTTTCTTGGCTCACCCATTAAGATGTTCTTACCCATTAAAGTTTCATCATGAGATTGCAGCAATTCAGTCACATCTTCAGGCTCTACTTCCAATTCCAGTTTTCATACTTTTTTCACCATATTTTTCTGCAGTTACTTCTTCTATTTAAGTCTTAAACCCCTAAAAGTCATCCATGAAGTTTGGAACTGACTTATTCCAAACTCCTATCAATGTTGATATTTTGACCTCTTCCCATGAGTCATGAGTGTTTCTAATAACATCTAGATTCAGTCTTCAAGAACGTTTTCAATTTACTTTGTCCAGATCCATCACTGCTTATGGAAGCTACAGTCTTATGAAAACTACAGCTATATGTCATTTCTTAAATAACAGGACTTGAAAGTGAAAATTACTCCTTGATCCATGAGCTGCAGAATGGGTATAATGTTAACAGGCATAAAAACAACATCACTTTCATTGTCCATCTCCATCAAAGCTGTTGGGCGACCAGGTACATTGTCAATAAGCAGTAATATTCTGAGAGGATTCTTTTTTCTGAACAGTATATCTCATCAGCAGGATGATTCAGTAAACCATGTTGTAAACAATGTGTTGTCATCCACGCTTTGTTGTTACATTTATAGAGCATGGACAGAGTAGATTAAGCATAATTTTTAAAGGCCCTAGAAATTTCAAAATGGCAAATAAGTACTAGCTTCAATTTAAAGTCACCACCTATATTAGACCTTAACAAGAGAGCCAGCCTGTCCTTTGGATCTTTGAAGCCAGGTATTGACTTCTCCTCTCTAGCTATGAAAGTCCTAAATGGTATCGTCTTTCAATAGAAGGCTGTTTTGTCTACATTGAAAAATCTGTTGTTCAGTGTACCTAGCTTCATGAATTATCTTAGCTAGATCTTCTGGATGGCTTTTTGCAGCTTCTATATCAGCACTTCCTGCTTCGTCTTGCACTTTCTGTTACAGAAATGTCTTCTTTCCTTAAATCTCATGAACTAGCTTCTGCGAGCTTCGAACCTCTCTTCTGCAGCTTCCCCACCTCTCTCAGCCCTCACAGAATTGAAAAGAGTGAGGGCCTTGCTCTGGATTAGGCTTTTACTTAAGGGAATGTCATGGCTGGTTTGATCTTCTATCCAGACCACTAAAATTTCTTCCATAACAGGAAGAAGGCCGTTTCACTTTCTTATCATTTGTGTTTCCACTGGAGTAGCACTTTTAATTTCCTTTAAGAACTTTTTCTTGGCTAACTGTTTTTGGCACAAGAAGCCTCACTTTCAGCCTATCTCAATTTTTGATATGTCTTCTTCACTTAGTTTAATCATTTCTAGCCTTTTGCTTTAAAGTGAGAGGACAGGGGCGCCTGGGTGGCTGAGCTGGTTGGGCATCCAACTCAACTTTGGCTCCGTTCATGGTCTCAGGGTTGTGTGAGATGAAGCCCCACGTTAGGCTCCATGCTCAGTCCAGAGTCTGTTTGAGATTCTCAACCTCTTCCTCTCCCTCTACTCTTCTCCCACTTGTGCTCAATGGTGTGTGCTCTCTCAAATAATAAATACATACATACATACTTTTCTTTTTTTTTTTTTTTTTAAAGATTTTATTTATTTATTTGACAGAGAGAAAGATCACAAGTAGGCAGAGAGGCAGGCAGAGAGAGAAGGGAGAAGCAGGCTCCCCGCTGAGCAGAGAGCCCGATGCGGGGCTCGATCTCAGGACCCTGAGATCATGACCTGAGCCGAAAGCAGAGGCTTTAACCCACTGAGCCACCCAGGCGCCCCCATACATACTTTTCTTAAAAAATATAAATAAAGAAGACATGAACTCCTTTCATTTGAACACTTAGAGGGCACTGGGTTATTATCTGGCCTAATTTCAATATTGTTGTGTCTCATGGAATAGGGAGGCCCAAGGAGATGAAAAGAGATGAGGGAACAGCTGGTCAATGGAGCACTTAGAACACATATACCATTTATCAATTAAGTTTGCCATCTTATATAGGAGTAGTTTGTGGTGCTCCAAAACAATTACAATAGTAATATCAAGATCAGTGACCACAGATCACCATAACAAATATAGTAATAATGAAAGAGTTTGAAATACTGCAAGAATTACAAAAATATGACAAAGCCACCAAGTGAGCAAATGCTATTGGAAAAATGGTGTCCACTGACATGTTTGATGTAGGGTTGCGAAAAAACCTTTAATTGGTAAAAAAATGCAGTATCTGCAAAGTGTAATAAGGTAAAGCACAATAAAATAAGCTCTGACTATACTCTGAAAACTGTAAGACATTGTTGAAAGAAATAAAAAAAGATACAAATAGAAAGATAGTCCATGTTCATGGACTGGAAGAATTAATACTGTTAAAATATCCATACTACCCAAAGCAATCTACAGATTCAATGCAATGCTCATCAAAATAGCAATGACATTTTTCACAGAAGTAAAAATAAACCCAAAATTTGTATAGAACCACAAAAGTACCCAAATAGCCAAAGTAATCTCGAGAAGGAAGAACACAGCTAGAGGCATCATGCCTCCTGATTTCAAACTACACTACAAAGCTATAGTAATCAAAATGGTATGGTACTGGCAGGAAAACAGACACATAAGTCAATGGAACAGTATAGAGAGCCTCAAAATAAACACATGCATATATAGTCAATTAACGTGTGACAAAGGAAGCCAAGACTATACAATGAAGAAAATATCGGAGTCTCTTCAATAAATGGTGTTAGGAAAGGTGGACAGCTACACGGGAAAGAATGAAACTGAACCACATTTACATGACATACAAAAAAACTTCAAAATGGATTAGAGACTTGAATGTAAAACCTGAAACCATAAAATTTCTAGAAGAAAAGAAATGCAGTGAGCTCTCTGACATCAGTCTTAGATATATATATAGTTTGTTTTGACCAGTCTCTTTGCTAAGGGCAAAAAAGTAAATATAAACAAATGGAATTATATTACACTAAAAGTTTTTGCACACCAAGGAAACCATTAACAAAACAAAAAGGCAACCTGCTTATTGGGAGAAGATATTTGCAACTCATATATATAGTAAGGGGCTGCTATCCATAATATATAAAGAACTTATCAAACTTAATATCAATAACATCATCAATAACCTGATTAAAAAATGGGCAGGGGACTTGAATAGACATTTTTCCAAAGAAAACATACAGGCAGCCAACAGAGATCTGAAAATATGTTCAACAGGGAAATGCAAATCAAAACCACAGTAAGATATGACTTCACACCTATCAGATTGGCTACTGTCAAAAAAGAAAAGAAATAATAAGTATTGGTGAGGATGTGGAGAAAGGAGAACCCTCAGGCACTGTTGGTAGGAATGTAAATTAGTGCAGCAACTACTGAAAACAGTACATTTTAATAATGTCCACTTTTAATAATTTCTTATAAGACATATTCCACAATTTATTTCTCAGCAATTTTAAAAACTATTCATCAAAATGTATAATAATATTTACAGACTGCATTTTAAAAAATGAAGTCAGGCTTTTTCTATCAGAAAATATATACTTGAATACCTGTCTTGTTAGTGAAGACTGGCTTTGCAAATTAGTTTATGGCAGACATTTTAATATTTGGGCCAACAGATCTCCTGAGCTGAAGAGATAGAGGTGGAAGTTCAGAGATGCTAAAGCAGCTAGAGTTGGCAGGGCAGAGTACAGCAGAGGAGAGAGCTGCACACAGAGTAAACACCACAGCTCTACAAAGGTTCCCTGTTGAGTATTCAGGCAAATACTGTGAGGAAACTACCTGAGGCTGAGAAAAGAAATACCTCCCCCAAATTAGAGGGGATAGTGCCCAGAGCTCTTACCTGCCTAGGATAGTGTTGCTAATAGTCAATGTAGAATGCTTCATAATCCACAGAGCATTAGCTAAAGAAGGAAGGGTCTTATCCAGATTACTCTATTCTGATTAATCCTGGAATAAACACAACTCTGGGACTGCCTAACAAAGCTTAAAAGTAAAATGATCAAACAGCTTCTAAATAAAGCAACTTTATCCCAGAAGAAAGTTCAAGAACATTCCTAGGAATAAAAAATATCTATCACCCAATAAAATAAGACTCAAAATATCTGACACCCAATCAAAAATTACCAGGCATTAAAATAAACAAGGAACTATATTCCCAAATGAGGAGAAAAAAAAAAAATCAGTCAAAACCCAGAGTGTGCAGAATGACAGAATTAGTAGACGGGTACATTAAAAATATTATTATAACTGTATTTCATATGTTCAAGATGCTGTAGAAGAGAATGAACATGTTAAGTAAAGAGTTGAAAGATTTTTAAGAGACCCAGCTCAAACTTCTAGAGGTTAAAAATACAATGTCTGAATTTAAAATATACTGGATGGGATTAATAGCAGATTAGACGTTGCAAAGGAAAAGATTAATGAAGTTGAAAACACTGTAATAGAAACCATAAAAAAGGAAACAGAAAGAAAGAAAAAAAGACTGAGAATGAAAATTAAGGGAGTATCAGTGAGCTGTGGGACAACCTAAGATAAACAACTATATGCAATTGCAGTCCCTCAAAGGAAGAGACAGAAAAATTTGAAGAAATGATGATCAAAGACTTTACAAATTTGATTAAAATTATAAATCCACAGATCTAAGATGCTCAATAAACCCAAACACAAGGAACATGAAGAAAACTATGTCAAGGCACATCAATATCAAATTGCTTTAAAGTAGTGAAAAAGAAATCTTAAAAGGAGCCAGAAAAAAAGGACACATTACATACAGAAGACAAAGAATGACAATAGTTTTTCACTAGAAATAATGTAAGGTAGAAGTCAAAGGACCAAAATCTCTAAAGTATTGAAAGGGAAAAACTGCCAACTTAGACTTCTTTAATTAGGAAAAATATCTTTCAAAAACAAAAGTGAAAAAGATTTTTTTCCAGAAACACTAAAGCTGAAAGAACTCACCAACGACAGACCTGACCTACAAGAAATGTTAAAAGAGGTCCTTGAAGGAGAATACATGATATCAGATGAAATGCTGAATCTACATAAAGGAGTGAAGAGCAGCAGAAATTTAACAACCTTCATAGTAAAGATCACTGGACTGTTCATTAAAAAAATATGTATTATATATGTATTATATATATAATCATTGGAATGATTATATTATTATATACATTATTATTATATTATATATATACTCATTGGAATACTTCTCCATTTTCTTTACCATAAGTGTCCTTACTCAGAATTTTGTTATAACATGCTTTTCATCTCACTAACTACACACAGCATTTGGGAGCTACAGAAATAGAAGGAAATACATAAACATAAAAAAAGAACTGGAAAAGGGTTAACAGAAAAAGATTTAAAGTGATAGAAACCCTTTCTCACAGCCTGATTTAAACAAAAGCATTTACTTCTAAGTCTTTTGGTATAAACTATTTCCCTATATGCAGTGATGGTCAATAAATATTTTCCTGCAATTTTCATAGCACTTAATGCCAGTAAAAACTTTTGGCCACAGCAGAAGAGTGTCTCCCATTTAAGGGTCCCAATGCACTTTAGAATGCCAATTAGATCTCTTTCCCTGAGCAAATTACAGAACTTTCAAGTTTAACATCTGTCTCAGACAGAGAACAATTGAGAAAACAAATCTGAGTCAGATGTGTAAGCATGTGACACATTCTATATATGTTCATTTATCATATGAGTTAATTAACCAATATTTCTCTTTCTACTGTTTTCAGGAGAAAAAAAATAATGGAAAAATATGTGAGAAGTGATTTATTTTAAATAAATTCTTTTAAGGTATATTTTACAGTCAATAGAATAACATTCCAACATTCCAATATTCTAAATCTTCCTCATCTTTAGTACTATACAGTCAATGGTCAGAAAGACATAAGATCCTACAAAATCTGGAACTACTGAAAAAAAACTACATCTTACATAAGAAAGGATATTTATCTAAAGAAGAAAAGCAGGTTAGCACATAGTTGTTAATTAAAAGAATTTTAACAAGGACTGGAGCAAAATGAATCAATCTTCAACTCCACTAACAATGGTGTCCAAATATGATTCCAGAGAAGCGATTTAAGGTCAGAGTGGAGGCTGAAGGAAGTTTGAGTCCTGAGAATTAAAACCGCATTCTCATTTCAACCCAAGCTATCTACAGGGATTCTATTGGATTCCTTTTAAAAAAAAAGTGTGTGTGGGGAGGGAGTAGTGGGGGGTAGATTAGCAGACTCTAAGAAATTATTTTATATATTTTAGATACATAATTTTAATTTACTAAGTAAACATTTTAAATCAAAATATTTTATATCATAGTAATACATTATTCTGTTGCAAAACCATTCCCATTTATATTAAATAAATAATATCAATTTCTGTTTATAATAAAAAAACAAAATTCTAAGTCAAAATATCTTTGATACCATTAAAAGTAATATTAAAAAGTCATTTCAGGCAACAAAAACTTTAATCTTACACTTTAAGAAACATTAAACAAAGGATTTCCTGAAAAGCACTTTTGTAAATTTAATAAGAAATTATGGTCTCACCTGTACAGCACTATTAAGAAAGCAGCTGTTTTGTCCTGGTTCATTTAACAAGCCTTTGGTAGGGGCAAGGGAGAGCATACTTCCAGGTTGATAAACTTTTCCAAGATTGCCACTAGGTTTCCGTAAGAATTTTACCCATGCCATTTTCAAGAAAATTGTTTACATTAAAGCCAAGAATTATATGTTTATGTGATATTTCTGATGATAAATGGGATGATGTCTTGAATTGTCCACTTAAATTCACTGTAGTCAATTACAGTAACATAAGTTTCCAAGTACCATATCTTTCCTGATGCTGTATATTTCTGATGACTTTGTCAAGCAAAAATAGGGTATATAAACACTGAAGTTCTAAAAAAAGAAATCTTAAAGATTTTTATATGCATTAAATTTTATAAGAGAGTTGTATAGTTAAGGTAAAAATGGATTTTTTTTAAACTGCTAAAAACAATGTCGATGAACAAATAATATTCTTTAAAGCACAAGCCATTTATCTTCATGGTTTAAAAAACAGATGATAGAAAAAGATGTTGAGTTCCCATCTGGCATGATTCCTTTGGTCATTTGTTTTCCTTATGTTTTTTTAGTAAAAAAGAAGACTCTCTCTTTCACAAGTGAAGTTATCAAAGGTGGCTCCATATTTCTTATCAATGTGACCTCAAAGCAAATCTACAAGAAAGAAAATAAATGTTTAAATAAAAGCAAAAGCTAATCAAGAATGGCTAAACAAGAAAATTCCTGTTTTACTATTTGAATACAAATACTGAATATATAATCATAAAAGGATTATAATAAATAATGTTCTAAAATATAAAAAAGAAAACATTGTTCTTCTTTAACAATTTTTTAAAGTATCAGTGTGACATCAATCACTACATACTTGAAGATTTCAGTGGTCACTGGTTTCATAAGGAAAATATTCTAAAGGAAACTGTAATTAAATTGGATCTCAGCCAGTATTTTCAAAAATACTAACTTTGTTGTCAACACTAAATTGCTTTGTTTATTAAAACAAATACACACTCTATGTTGTTACCTGTCTTGCACAGAATCATATTATTTTTCCAAGAAATTCTACATAAATTGGTATACATTAAAACTCAGAAGAAACCTTAAAGTGACAAATAAATTTTTCCAATAAATTTTACATAAATTGGTATACATTAAAACTCAGAAGAAACTTTAAAGTGATAAACGAATCTTAGTAAACTTAGTGAAGTAAATTTCTATGCTATTCATGAATGCATGATCCTGAGTAAAAGGACTTTAAAACTTCATTAAAAACAAGTATTACTAACAAGGTCTTGTTTAACCGATTAAATTTCCTTCTTATGTCCATTCACTGAACAAACGTTTACTGAGCCAGGTACTGTGCCAGGCACTGGACAATTTAATAATGAGGAAAGGCAAACATTAATACAATAAATAACAAATCATATCTTGTATTGGAAGAGTTATGTGCTGAGTGCTAACAGGAAAACAATGCAAGGAAAGAGGATGGAAAATGTATATAATATGAGAGAGAAATAGGATAGTTATGAGAAATCTAATTGAACAGGTTAACTTAGCACAAATATTTGAAGGAGGTAAAGATGTCACCTGGAAGAAGGTGTTTCTAGCAGAGTGAATAGAATGCTTGGCATACTGGAAAAACAGTAAGCAGCCCAATGTGGCGTGAGGAATATAAACAAAGAGAAGCTGAAAAGGAGGGATGGGAAACAGATCATGTGGGCGTACTGAAAAACCTCTGTTAAGGACTTCAGCTTTAAACTCTTTTAAAGTCATGAGCTCCATTTTCACAGCACAAAAAGATAAGACAGAATGGCAGGGATCAGAACAATACCATTGGTCAAATACCCACTAATACAGGAAAGCACTGAGGAATAAAGCATCTTATCTAAAGAATTAAAGTCAGGACTTGTTTCCAACCCCATATATTAGCTCATCATTTATTAGCTATTTAGTCTTAGATAAATCCTTGTTCTCCCTGGCTTCTTCATCTATAAAATGGAGACAACAATAACAGCCCCGATTAACATAGATTACATGTTTCAGGAAATCCAAAACACTATACTATGTTAGTTGTTTTCTTTTTATTTTAACTCTGTGGGCTGCAACTTTCTCTAAAGTGATCTGAATGATTCCCAAACCTTTCATACAAATTAAGCTGTTAATAAATGCATAATTTTACAACATTAAGAGAGCTCTATATTGGTAGTAAATTTATATTTTTGATGAAAGAATCCTTTTGAAATTATATTCTTTCATCATTTACTAGGCACCCAGTTCGTACCATAAACTGTCCTAAGGTATATGAAACAATCTCTACCTTTACTGAGCTTAGTTTTGTGAAAAGCAAAGACAGGAACAGATAATTTAAAAATACTCTGGCTTCCATTCTTGCACAAGACATCAAATTAGTATACACTTCTGGTTCCCTACCTGCAGCCCAAGTCTGGAGATTACACAAAAGAAACCTTAAGGACACCAAAAGTAACTGGCTTCTAAAGTGGGAAGGAAACAGCAGCTAATATATAGAGAGGGCCAAGTGTTACAGACTGGAAAAGATCTTTCTAGTTAAGACCTTTTCCATTCCTCACTGGCAGAGAATTCCCACCTCACACAATGCAACAAAACAGGAAAGTTCAGCTACCACCCTACTGCCATCTGGAGGGTAAGAGAGATTATAACAGCAGAAAAGCCCTAGATCACAACCAATTTGGGAATGGTAGCAAGTATGTGCTAGGCGCATGTGTGTTCTGCCCTCACCCCTACTTCTGAAATAGAACAGAGGACAGCAGGATCTGGGGAAGATCATGCCGCTAGGCACAGAAACAGAAATTTCTTTTGGGAACCAACGCTCAATCTGCATCACTCCAAATCAAGCCCCTCTACTCACATCCCACCTCTACTCTCAGAAATCATCTAAAGAAACACAAGCGACAGCCTAGTGCTTTCACACGTCTCATGTAAATATCATTAGTTTGTAACTTGGTACTCGAAGAAAAAGAGGACCAGACACCTGAGGAGGCCCAGAAAGGTGAAACAAAGGCAACAAACTGAACATCCGCTAACACAGAAAACAGAGTGAACAGACCAAAGGGAACACAAATTTAAAATAAACTTACAACTGAAATTTTGAAAAGAATGAGCTAACTAGCAAAATTAATAGAGCAAAAACCATATTGAGTAGTAAGTTCAGGTCAGGAAATTTTCCTACAAAGCACTAAAAAAGGAATAAAGAAGTGGAAAATACAAACATTTTGAAAAAGCTAAAAGGCAGGGATGAAATCAATACTACCTAAAAGGATTCCCAGAAAGAGGATAAAGTAAATTGAGTAAATATTTTAAGAAATGACTAAGATTTTTCCAGAATTAAAGCCCAAAACCTCAGAGACAAAATAGGTAACAAAAAATCCAAACATGATGTGGGGAAGGAAATAGGATGAAAATTATGAAGACTTACACTGAAAAGAGAGAGAGAAAAAGAGATTTTCAAGTCCGTTTACAGGCAAACAACAGAAAGAAAAAAGAAATTCAAAAGTAAACTTTTGTAAAAACTAATAGAACATAAAATCTTCACAAGCCTGATTAAAGAAAGGAAGGAAAAGAGGTATATCAACACCAAAGAGATTGATAAATGAGAAATGACCACAGATATACAAGCAACTTATGTCTTAAGTCTTTGGGCAATAACTTTTAAAACCTAAAGGAACAGGTAATTTCCCAGCAAAATACAAATTAACAAAATTAACCCAAGAAAAAGTAGAAAACATTTTCAAAATCTAGAATAATATGGAAACAAAAGTTTTCCCATTGAAAAAGCCTTCTGAATCAGATGGATTCAAAGTTCAATTTTATCTAAAAGTTAAAGAACTGTTAATTCTAACATATTATTGCAGACCAGATGGAAAATAATATACAAAGTATCCCAAATCATTTCATGAAGCAAACATAGCCTTAATATCAAAACATGATAAACCTCAGACTAATGTGACTTGGATACAAAACTTGTAAATAAAGCACTAGCAGATATAATCTATCAATGTGTCAAAAGAATAATGTACACTATTCAAAAGAATAATAATCAAGGAGGGTTTATTCCAGGAATGCAAATGTGATTCTATATTTATTCTTTCAATAAATACTTGGGAGATTATGGAGGAAAGAGCTAACACAGCAATGTTTCTAACAGCTGAAATGTGGAAACAACCCAAATGTTCATCAACTAATGAAGGGATAAACAACATACAGTATGAGTGAGTATGTGTGTATACATACTCAAACAATGGAATATTATTCAGCCATAAAAAGAAAAGAAGTACTTTTACATGCTACAATATGCTAAGTGAAAGACTTCATTCAGGAATGACCACATGTTACAACTCCATTCATACAAAGTGTCCAGAACAGGGAAATCTACAGACAGTTAGGAGATAAGTGGTTGCTTGGACTGGAGAAGTGGGGCTATAGAGATGAGAAGGGAAGAGTGAAACCAAAGGGGTACAAGGATCCTTTCTGAGGTGATGAAAATGTTCTAAAATTGTGGTGATAGGTTTACCTTCCTGTAAATATACTAAAAACCACTGAACTGTACTCTTTCAATGAGTGAATTGTATGACATGTGAATTATATTACAATAAAGCTACTTAAAAAACAAGGAAAAAGAAAGGACAGCATAGCAGGCCAGAGACTGCTATCCTTAGAAAGCCTGCTTGCAAGGTTTTAGGCTTTTCGAATTTAAATTTCTAGAAGGATTCCCACCACAATAACTAGTGAGAGCTGCTCACTATACCGAAACTGCAGACAATGTGGTTTATCCTGAATACCTGCTTTCCTTCTGGAAGTCTGGAATGCTGATAACATTTGAGATAGACAACAACTATGTGGCCCCTTCCCAATAAAAAATTCTACGGACTGAATCTCTAAACAGGTTTCTGGTAGACTGCATTTTATATATGACACCACAATTTGTCGCTGAAGGAATTCATGTGTTTCATGTGACTCCACTGGAAGAAAATCATGAGAAACTGCCTGATTTCTACCACAGTTCATCCCATGAGCTTATCCACTTGCTGATTTTGCTTTATTTCCTTTTGTTATAATTAATAAAGCAGAGCAGGAAGTATGAATATATGCTGAGTGCTCAAAATTCTATAAAATCACCAAACCTAGGAATGTCAGGAATCTTGGAGACCTCAACAGAGGTATCATGAGAGTAATTAAGATGTAATTTGTTTCTTTCCATCAGCTGACAAAAACTTAAAAGAAACACTGTCGGTGGAGATAAATGGAAAGAGGTACTTTCTCTTATTGTTGACTAATAAAAAATGTAATTATACTATAATAAACCTGTAGAAATATTATATCAACCTGGCAACAACTGTTAAAATTAAAAACACAATTCAATCTAAAAACCCCAATACTGAGAATCTATGCCACCCCCCAAAAGTACTACTTTACTGAGATATAGTTGGTAGGTGCAATAAATAAGGAAAGAAACAAAATCAATGTCCATAAGTAGGGACATAATTATATAACAGGGTATTTTTGAGTGACAAAGGCAAAATGCAGAAATGTAATATAATCCTAATTTGGTAAAATAATATATGTGAAAAAAATCTATATGCTTTCAATGAACATCTGAGCAAGCAGTATATATATATATCTTGTTAAAATGGGGATGGACAACCAAACTTGAAAATTAAAGTGGAAAAAAAAAAAAAAAGACCTGTACTAAAAAAAACTATAGTATATATATTAGTTAAATTTATGTATTATATTTAGTTACATTTATGCATTATATAAGTTATATATGTATCTATACACACAACTATAAAATTAAAATGATATACCAGAAAAGTATAAGCCAAAAGAAATTTGATGTAGCAATTTTAGGGTCAGATAAAATTGAATAAAAATGCAACTGATCTCTGTATGTTGATTTTGTATCCTGCAATTTTACTGAATTGGAGTTATTAGTTCTAACAGGTGTTGGTGGAGTCTTTAGGTTTTCCACATATAACATAATGTCATCTGTAAATAGGAATAGTTTTACTTCTTCCTTTCTTATTTGGATACCATTCTTTTTTAAAGATTTTATTTATTTATTTGACAGACAAAGAGATCACAAGTGGGCATAGAGGCAGGCAGAGAGGGAGAAGCAGGCTCCCTGCTGAGCATAGAGCCTGACGCCCAGCTCGATGCCAGGACCCTAAGACCATGACCTGAGATGAAGGCAGAGACTTAACCCACTGAGCCACCCAGGAGCCCCAGCCATTTATTTTTCTTGACTATTTGGACTGTCTAGGACTTTCACAGGTGTGGTGAGAATGGGTACCCATTCTATTTCTGATCCTAGAGGAAAAGCTTTTGACATTCATAATTGAGAATGATGTTAGCTGTGGGCTTGTCATATATGGCTTTTATTGAGACACATTCCCTCTATACCACTTCGCTGAGAATTTTTATATTGAAAGAACACTGAATTTTGTTAAATGCTTCTTCTGTATCTAATCTTTCCTTCTCTTAATGTGGAAATGATATATATTGATTTGCAAATGTTGAACCATCCTTGCATGCCAGGCATAAATCCCCCATGATCATGGCGTTCCGATTCTTTCAATAGGCTACTGAATTTGGTTTGCTAATATTTTTTTGAGAATGTTTCCATCTATATTCATCAGGGATATTGGCCTGTATCTTCTTTTCTTAGAGTCTCCTTATTTATCTTTGCTATCAGAGTAAAAATAGCCTCATAAAATAAGTTTGGAAGTGTTCCCTTTTCTTCAATTTAAAAGTGAACATTAAGCTATAAAACAAGTTGAATTATGTCCACCAAATGGCATATTAAAATCCTAACCTACAGTGCCTGTGAACATTTGGAAATAGGGCTTTTGCAAATGTAATTAGGTTAAGATGAGGTCATTAGGGTGGGCCTAATCCAGTAAGACTAGCAGTTATCATTAGAAGAAGAGACAGACAGACAGACACACACACACACACACACACACACACACACACAAAGAGAATACTATTTAATGACACAGAGAGAATACCACTTAAGGATTGGAGTGATACAGCTACAAGTCAGAGAACACCAAGAATTGACAGCCATCACTAGAAAGGGGAAAGAAGGCTTCTGCTCAGAGTCCCTTAAAGAAACCAACTCTGCCAAACCTTGATTTTGGAATTCTAAGCCCCCAGAGCTGTGACAGAATAAATTTCTATTGTTTTATGCCATCCAGTTGGTTGTACTTCATTATAGCAGCCCCAGAAAACTAACGTAATAGCTGATAAAGCCATGAGACTCCTTTGTTCTTTTATATTTATTGGGTGGGGTTTGTTTTGGTTGTAAAACAGAATATTATATAGACTTTTAAAACAACACAAAAGTATTACAATAAGAAAATTAGAAATACCCATAATGCTATAGAAGTATAGAACTGCTGCTAATAAAGCTATGGAAATATACTCCAGCCGAGCCATCACACTGTAAAGTAAAATTTCATTTTAACATCTTTTCACTAATAAGAAATATAGCAGCTCAAGGATACACTGAAGACTTTCTATAGATATACTACAACAGTTCATCTAACTAGTAAAAGTATTTAAGGTTTCATTTTCGATAACTAGATAAGAAGGTAAAGATGCACAGCAAGTTGACACAATTAAAAATATAATTCATTATAGAAGTATCTTCATTTTCTAAGTTAAAGGATTAAAGAAGATATAATTGAAGAATAAATGTCCTTCGACATACAAAACCCGTTACTCTACAAGTGGAAGTACTAGAGAAGAGTGTACTAGAAAATTTATAAAACAAAGAAAATGAGATTAAAGTAATAAGAAAATATTGTACCGCCACCAATAAAAACAGCAAATTTTAAATAATTTTCAATGTTCTGCACTTTTTTGCTCTATATCTTTTTGTCCAGAAAAGAACTATGTTTATCTCTTATGGCTTTTACCTACTTACTAGTTCCCACTGGTAGCTAACTAGATAAAGACATGAGTTCATGTGTATCCAGAATATAGACTATGAACAGTAAAGACAATGGATTATAGCAATCTGCTTTAGGATACCATCTCCAGAAAAGAATTATACCTAAGCAGGCATAACATAACATTTCTTTGCCTTGACAAAACCCAAAAGTGAACTCCTATTTTATCTATACCTTCCTTCCCCATCTCTGTTGATGGTAACATCATCTTTCCAGTTGCTCAGAACAAATACTTGGAATGATCTTTAACTCTTCTTTCTCACATATCTGTTAGAATGTGACCAATTCTCACCACCTCCACTTCTATACTTGTATTACGCATCTTCAAAACGTGCCTGGATTGCTAGAATAGCCTCCTAATTGTCTTCTAGCTTCTGCCCCTACCTTTCAAAATCTATCCTCAAGAACAGACAAAAAGATCCTTCTAAAATAAAATCACAGTGTCACCCCTCTTCTTATAATCTTTCAAAGGGTCTTTATTACATTCAGAGTAAACCCCAAAACGTCTTTATAATAGCCTGCGAGGCCCTGCACTAACTGCTAAAGTAAAAACCATTTTCTTCTATACTCTCACAGCACTTGAGACCAGATGTGTTTTTCCACAAGCCATTCTTCAATTCTCAGTGGACACCAACAGGGTGCCCTACAATTTAACTCAGTTTTGACACTATCTACCTGAGGTTAGTGTCAGATCCCAAGTCAAGGGCTCAGTCCCACAAGGCCATCCCTCCCACTTCAGACACTGATCACGTGTCCCAAGTTGTCACTCATACTTCTGGTCAATCGCCTATAATTTGGGGGGTCTCCACAATCTTTTTCAAAGATGATTAATTTGATTAATTTGTTAGTACAGCTCGCAGAACTCAGATTACTGAGTAGACCGGCAGAAACAGCCAGATGGAAGAGATGTGTAGGCAAAGTACGTGGGAAGGGGCATGGAGTGTCCATGCCCTCTCCCAACACACCACCCTCTCAGCATCTCCGCATGTTCACTAATCCAAAAGCTCTCCAAACCCCTTCAGTTAAGATTTTTTTTTTTAAAGATTGTATTTATTTATTTGATAGAGAGGGAGAGAGAGAGCTCGTACAAGCAGGGGGAGCTGCAGGCAGGGAGAGAAGAAGAGGAAGAAGCTGGCTCCCTGCTGAGCAGTCAAATGTGGCGCTTAATCCCAGGACCCTGGGATCAAGACTTGGGCGGAAGGCAGACTCTTAACTGGCTAAGCCACCCAGGTGCCCCCAGTTAGGATTTTTCATGGAGCCTTCATTACATAGGCACAACTGATTAAATCATTAGCCATTAGTGATTAGCTCAACCTCCACCACACTCCTCTCCCTGGAGGTGGAGGAAGGTGCACAAACTGAGAGTTCAATTCCTCTAATCACAGAGTTGGTTCCCCTAGCAACCAGTCTCCAACCTACGGCTATCCAGGAGCCCCCAACCAGCAGTCATCTCAATAACATGCAAAAAAAAAAAAAAAAAGAAAGAAAAAAAAGAAAACGAAAAAATCACTTCCAGAGATGCTCCAAGGGTTTTAGGAGCTGTATGTCAGGAAATGGAGCCAGAGACCAAATACAAATTTCTTACTATGTCACACCTGCCCATCCCCTCACCTTCATCTCTAACTACTCCCTTCACTTTCTCTATTGCCGCTATTTCAGCCTCCTTCTTATTTCTGAATATACCATGCAAACACCTGCTTTAAAGCCTTTACTCTGGCTATTCTTCTGCCTGGAATACACTTCCCCTTGATGCACACTTGGCTTCTTCCTGGCTCTCTTCATGATTGCCTTTTTCTAAAATCACCTTCTAAATGAGGTCTTTATGGACTTAAAATTGCAACCCATCATAACCTCCACTCCACACTCCAAATCCCCCTTACCATGCTCTATCTTTTCTTTTCTCCTTGGTATTCACCACCATCTTATATGCTGTATAACTGACGTATTAGGATTATTATTGTTTCTCCTCCCAATCATCTTAGAATATAAAGTGAATCCCAGGCATGTAAATCAGTACCCAATACATAGTAAGTACTCATTAAATACTAATTGAAGGAAGCTCAGGAAATAAAGTGAAACTTTAATGAACAAATGAGTATTCCTAACAAAGATGACCTAGGCCATCAGAGTTCAGAACAATTTCCCACCATCTGGCCACTAGGTCAAGGAGGTAGGATTATTTCAGGCCTATACAGCATATATTATAGAAGGAAAATCTTTTAGGGTTCCAAGAGCCTGCTTGCCTAAACACAGGGAAGACTACCATGAGAGGAGCAAGAGTTTATTATGCAGGCTAAGAAGTTTCGAAGATGCCAAGGCATAAAACACCTGGTGGACAAAGAATGCCCTGGTAGGTTCTTGACAAGGATGGAATCCATGGTCTGATACTGACCTCGTGTGCCCCACAATCATTTCCTCCACCTCTGATAAAGTTCCCAGTAGCACAGAACATCACTCAACTATTCAACCATTAAAATCATATCAGTTACATAATCTATAATCACAATTATATAAAAAGATCATAGTCTGGGTGCCTGGGTGGCTCAGTTGGTTAAGCGTCTGCCTGTGGTTAAGCACCTGCCTCCGGCTCAAGTCGTAATCCCAGGGTCCTGCATCGGGCTCCCTGCTCCCGCTTCTCCCTCTGCCTCTCTCTCCCTCTCTCTCGGTCTCTCATGAATAAATAAATAAAATATTTTTTTAAAAAGTCATAGTATCATAAACCATGTATAAAATATACGTATTTTATATGTCCAAAATATAGCAGGCATTCAGTAAATGTAAGTTAATTATAATGACAGAAACAACACTATCTTCAAAGTATTATTATTTTTAATAATATAAACATCTGAAAGAAAATAAAAACTGTATCATACTATTTTATATCTCATTTTGCTATCTTTCTCCATTTCCTTAAACTGATTTATCAATCTTGACTATAGCCTTAGTTACATCAGATATATTGTACAATAAAGTAACAATTTCTGAATTGTAATATCTGTTAATAAGTCATTCTTAGTAGAAAATAAATGATTTCATTTATAGAGATATCCTACTTCTAAGAAAATTTAACATGAAAAGTCCTAATTTACAAGAAAATGTTGGGAAATGCTTCACTTTACAAGCGGTTTCATCACAGTATTATTTTAAGCATTCATCTACAAGCTTTTAGACTAGAAAAGGAGAAACTGAGGTAAAACGTTAGAAGGCAATACATCAGAAATCAATGGAAAGCAACTCTGCAATAACAATGTAAGCAACAGAGATTTAATTTAGAAAAATTCAACCTACATACCATTCTTCAGAAAAGTAACTACAAACTTCCTTAACCACAATTTAGATTCATAAATAACATGATCTATCCAGCCATAAAAAATAACTAGAGCACCCAAAACATACATGGACATTGCTCTCATCCTGTCTCTGGGTCCCCTAGAAAGCTCCTCTGCCTACCATCCTTTGCACTGTGCATACAGTACTCTTCTTTACACTTAAGATAGCAGTACACATACCATCATCTCCAGATTCCCTTATTCTGGCTTCCCTCTATAGCAACACAGTATAGATCTTTGTATGATATAGATCAAAATACAGTGGTAACACAAGAATGAAGTGATAATCTATTGTCTTTTGATGGATTAGAAAATACTTCACAGGTATGGTATGGGTGACTGGGAAGTTGAAAGAGGAGAAGAAGCATCTTGCAAAGGCAAGGATACAAAGGAAAAAAAAAAAAAAACTATTTTATCTTTGGAAACTCAGTTCAGTTGGGGGAGGATTGGGAACAGCCAGAGATAAGGCTCTGAAAAGGAAGAACTCAAATTTTTGACGACTTTAATGTTGTCTTATTAATTTTACAATCTCTGTGTCTAGCATAACAATAGATAAATGTTCATTGAGTAAATTTGTTTAGTCAAAAAATCACAAAAATTTAAGTAAAAAAGTTTCCAAATTCCAAAGGAACAGTATTTCTTTTTTTTTTTTTAAAGTTTTATTTATTTATTTGACAGACAGAAATCACAAGCAGGTAGAGGCAGGCAGAGAGAGGAGGAAGCAGGCTCCCTGCTGAGCAGAGAGCCCGATGCGATGCGGGGCTCGATCCCAGGACCCTGGGATCATGACCTGAGCCGAAGGCAGAGGCCTTAACCCACTGAGCCACCCAGGTGCCCTGGAACAGTATTTCTTCAAACTGCTTTTTGCAGGTCAGTATTTACCAAATAGAAGTTACATTTACAAAATGTATTCAAAAATACCAAATTAATTTAAAAAATGCCACAACTCAGATGACTGAAATAATAGCTAAGATATTGAAATATGGTTATTGTTGCATAATATTGTATTTTTTGATGAATTACAAATATGAATATATGCCGCAACTTTTCTGAAGTGACTTATTTAAAACAAAAATTCTTCAACCAGATGCAATGGTTTGTAGCATTTTTGTGAATGTCAGAGACACTTTTGGTGGCCTAATAAGGCTTATGGGCTCCTTGGAATGATGTTTGTAAATGCATAAAATAAAATTCATAGTTGAAAGGAAGAAAGAAAAAATCATAAGACCACAAAGAAAACCAATTATATTAAAATTCAGTTCTAACCACAGACCACAGTTCTAATCATGGACCCTACTTTAAGAACTACTGATAGAGGATATGGGTTAACTTGGAAAAGCAAAGACTAGATATTTCTTACCTAAATAATCTATAGATAGATACATAGATATAAAAATATAATATTCCCATTATCTTAAAAGTAACTCATCAAAATTAGGATATTATATAAAGTTATTTAAAGTTTAAATAACCTTTGAAGATTTTATCTGTGGTGGAACAGGTTGCATCCATTTCTTGTTCCTACTATGTGCATCTTTTGTAATGCAAAAGCTTCTAAAATCATTACATCTATACAAAATTAATAATAATATACATTTGTATTATCACCAATCTCTAGCTAGTTCTCCAAAGATGACATAAATTAGTACACTTCTTCCCTTAATCCAAGAGCTCAAGAGAACCAGTAGGCTTTACAATTTTGGGGGCCCTATTATCCTAGCACACTCTGTATTCAAAATACTTTCAGATACATTACATAAACAACCTTGCTGTAGGTTGTCTTTGGGGTCTATAATTAAGAAACACCTTATAGTTAAAGCTGTCAAATAACAAGATCTGCTAAGTATTGTAATAAGTAAAGGTCTTTGTAGGGTAGCTTAATATACCACTTCATAGATTTCAAACATACTTTTGGAAAATTGTAGGGTAAAGCAACATCCTCCCTAGCATGGTAGGTGAGTGAATTCCAAACAGTTTCAACAGGAAAAACAACACGGATTTTAACTTTTTGATGTGTACATCACCTTAAAATAACTAAAATTTTTCATTTTTAACTCTCCGTTTCACTAAAACAAGCTTCTAAACCATAATTTCAAAATTATATTTGACACTATAGTTTAAAAGAAACATTTGACACTAAATAATATAAAAGATCTTGAATCACAGTACATACTAAACTTATAAGTTTTTGAAAAGAGATTTCCTTTTTCAAGGAGAAGAACACACTAGGCGGAAAAGGGTACCCCCCCCACAGTAAAATAGCAATCTTTTAAAAAAACTAATGTCAAGTTCCCATGAACACTATGCATTTATAAAAAAGTTTTTAAATTGGCACGCCTGGGTGGCTCAGTGGGTTAAGCCTCTGCCTTCGGCTCAGGTCATGATCCCAGGGTCCTGGGATGGAGCCCCGCATCGGGCTCTCTGCTCAGCAGGGAGCCTGCTTCCCTCTCTCTCTCTGCCTGCCTCTCTGTCTACCTGTGATCTCTGTCTGTCAAATACATAAATAAAATCTTAAAAAAAGAAAAAAGTTTTTAAATTAATAGAGAAAAAAAGATCTGTTCTTGGTCACTTATTTTTACACTGTAGGAAAAAAAATACACATAACTACCAATGACTTTAATTTATGAACAAATTTAAATAAATCACTTTCACGGGTTATCACCACTAATCATGAACCTAGGCATACTGTCCAAAAAGCTTATTTTAAGAGCCTCTAAAATGTAAAACAAAAACAAAAACTGTGTTTTTGTTTGACTATAATTAACTCTTAGCAACAGTGATTCTGTCTATTTGGAATTCTTATGACAATGGCAGATAAATCCTAAATGACTTTTGCAAAATAAGGGTTTTTTGTTTTTTTTTTTTTAATTTCTCTTTCACAAGATGAAAGAGCTTTGCCGAGGCCCATCATCGGGAAACTGAAAATAGGAAATTAAACTTAAAAGTATCAATTTAGCCAAAAGTATACTCAATCAGCATTTTGTGTTAGCACTTGCTACTTCTTTTAGACACTGAGAATTAGCAAGGCTTTTCTTTAAAGAACAGAATTAAAAGCGAATCAGACCCTAATCTAAACATCCCTCACAAATAGCCTTGAAAAATCCCTTGCAAAAATACATATATTTTTCCAGATAAGGAAACATTCTGGCATACTCTGCTGTCTAACAAATAAAGCCTTGCTGTACATTTTGCAAGCATTAATCAGACTTTGCACTGACAGAGAAAACCCTGTGGCAGGATAACAAAACCTCAGAACACGCTCAGATTGCAGGCTTTAGAAAGCCTCCGTAGTACACCTGTACAAGTACTTCCTGTTCTCCAACGATGTTTGAAAGTAGTTTGATAAACGCCCCATAAGTCGCCGTTTAAAAGCTAAACATTAACTTTATAAATTACTACTACCACCCAGAAGCCACCAGCCCAAATATTCTACGAATCCAGTCATCTCTCCTCTCCAAGGAGCGCAACACAACCATCCAGACCCCTTTGAAAAGCTGCTGCTGGGGCGAGGCAGTGGCTGCTCCGCAGGTGAGGGGCAGGGGCCAAGTAAGCGTGATATTCATAATTCCAACGCACTAAGCGACCCAGCTGGACTCCTAGGTTCTGCCTCGTGTCTGGCCTCAAACACAACAGCAGTGAATAACCACGACCCAGGAAATACAGCACCTCCCCCCTCCTCCCGCGCGCCTCCAGCCTGGCCAGACGCTTCTCCTCCCGGCCGGGACCCGGCGGGAAGGGGGCGGGAAGGCTGAGTGACCTCGGGTGCCTGAATCCCGGCAAAGAGTCCGCGGAGCGGGGGCGGAGGATGTCGCAGGGCTGCTACGGAAGAAACGAGGTCTGGCATTGGAAAGGGTCTCCCACTCAGGCCCGGGGCGGGGGTCGCAGGTCGCTGGATCTCTATCCAGGGGCTAGTTTCGGAGACTTACCTTGAGCTCTGCCTTCCTAACGAGAGGGAGAGTGTGTTCCAGATAAAGAAATACGGGCCTTCCACTTCCACCGGACTACCTCCCGCTGGCCCGGCTCTACCTCGCGCCAACACCCGTCTGACACTCCAACAGCTGCCACCGCAGCCGAGGTTTACCGGGAACTGAAGCAGAGGCGTCTGGTCTCGCTGCCCAGAGCTCGACCCTGCGCACGGAGCATGCGCACACGCCCCAACACCCAAGGGCCAGTCAAGGCAGTGACACCTGCGATCAACAGGTCCCAGGACACCCGCCCCGCCTCCTCGGGAAAGGCCCCGCCTTCACGCTCGTCGAGCAACCCCGCCCCACACGCGATTTCCCGGCTTTCGGGACCTGGAGAGCTGTATTCCCGCGGGGGTTCGACTGGGCGCGCGATCCAGTTGACTTAATCCAAGGCGCGAGATCCCGCGAGAGCAGGAGCTTGAAGTTCCCCTAAGGCAAGAGAGGAGTGTTAAGACTTAGCTCTTGGAGAAGGTGTGTGTGGCTTGCTTGTGTGGTGTAGAGGGAAGGTGGGGCTAGGTCTCCTGAGTGGAGGTGATTATTCCGGTGCTCTTGGTCAGTATATTCGGTATTTTCTTAGGAACGCGGACCCACGAAGGACTGGGTTAAGTATTGTTACCGGAGAAAAAACAACCTGTACGGCTTGGCTTCCAAATCGCATGTGGGTATGCAATTTCTTTTAGCTTTCTGTGAATCATTATCGTTTGCTTACAGTTAAATGGCTTCCATTGGCATGAATGTATATTGCCCAACTGGTTGTGTCGTGACTATAAATAAAGCGAAAGCCTGGATAAACGTGTTGACTCGGTTAATAGTTAATTGTGGTAAGAAGAATTTGGCTCTCTCCTTACTCTGCTTCAGAACAAGCTTTAAGTTACAAGCTATTGCTTCGAAATTGGGCTAAACTTTGGTAATATATTGTTTTTTAAAAAAACAGAAGTTAAAAAAACCCCACTGCCATCTTTAGTATCAAAGATCCTTCTCAATAAGTAATAAAATTTTGAAACTCATTTCAAAGCTGAGGCAGGTAGACCATACGGGTTATGAAAGTTGATGTAAGTAAACTCATAGGCAACTAAAAGTTTATTTGAAGAATTAGAATGAAGAAACATTTTACATTGATATAGGTGCATTTTGCTTGAGACTGAATGAATGAATTTATTGAGCACTCACTATATTCCCTTGACTGAATTAAGCACTAAAGAAAATATAGTGAAAGTTAAGACATAATTTCTTCCTTCAAGAAATTCAAAACTTCTGGAGGAAGAGGGGGGAAAAATTCATTAAAAAACAACAACACTGGGGACGCCTGGGTGGCTCAGAGGGTTAAGCCTCTGCCTTCAGCTCAGGTGATCTCAGGGTCCTGGGATCGAACCCCACATCAGGTTCTCTGCTCGGCAGGGATCCTGCTTCCCCCTCTCTCTGCCTGCCTCTCTGCCTAGTTGTCTTCTCTGTCAAATAAATAAATAAAATTTTTTAAAAAACAACAACGCTATTAACTCTTCTTTCGGTTTCCCTAGTACCACTATTTCTTGGTTCTGCAACTACATCTCTGATACACTTTAAATATTTTTTTAAGGCCCTCTGTGTTCCTAAGCTCTCCATTTTCTTTTGTTGTCTGACATTACTCCTCTTGTATCCTTGAACAATCTCTTTTCCATCAGGGACTTAGCTACCAGGTGTCCCAGTGCACCAAGGACTCCCAGATGTATATCTTCAGGTTAGACTTTTAAGCAACAACGTCTTCATTTGAATAGCCCACAGATATCTTAAACAGGTACTAAATTGATCCTGCTATCTTCAACATTCCCTATTCCTAATACCATAACGCTCCCCACCTATCTGGAAACTAGCCCATTTTCATTCCCTATTTCAGATAATGGTACCCAGTTACCCAAGACAGAAATCCAGGAGTACCCCTATATTACACTTCCTTCACTTCCTCTATCCTAATTCTATTGACTCATCTCCTTATATATCCCTCAGATCCACTCCTCTTCAATGTTTACTCTCACTGTCGGTCCATCAAGTAATTAGCACATCTCCTGACTCATCTCTTGGACAATTGCAATACCTTTTGTTCTTTCCCACTCCACTCCAACCTATGTTCTATTAATTTTTCTAACATGAAAATATGATCACGATATTCCTCTGCAAAGATTTTTTTCAGGGGCTTCCCATCACCAATAAGGCCTTTCATGATCTTGCTTCAGACTGTTATCTTTTACCATTCTTGCCCATTTACTCCACACTAGCCATACTGAACTCCTTGCTTTTCTGTGATCCTACCACGTTCTTTCAGGGTCCTTTGGGTCTCAGTGGAATTGAAAACTTACCTCCTTTATGGAACCTTTCATAATTTTCCAAGACAGCTTTGCCTTTCCTTCACCTTTTTTGGGCGTATTTCTATTATAAAAATTATATTGTACAGTAATTATTTATTTGCAAATGTAATTGACAAGGCAACCCCTCTCTCCACTCTTGAAAAATAATTTGAACTGTGGATAATAGACTCATAATATCTCCTCTCCTCATTTAGAGATTACGAAAGAGTGCCCTTTAGTTCTCCCCGCTCGAGAATTTGACTAAACCCTGACTGAACACTTTTTAATCCTCTACATTCAAACTTTCTACCAGTTCTTGGCATATCTGAGTACTGAGTTTTAAATTATAGGCTTGTAATAGGTCACAAGTTAAGCATCAAAAAGGCAGGCTGAAGCCAACAGATGGGAAAAGGAAATTGACTTTGTACTACCTATCCCACCCAGAAAACTTTGTAGGTAGGAATGTCTTCCTGCTTTTAATAATAACACACCCACAGGTTTTAATAATAACTTAGCCATAGGGTGGGCATAACTCCAAGTGGAGTATTTCACCCTTTACTGGCCCAGTGATTGGTGTATGGGTGACTCAAACTAATCAGCATCCTTTCAGAGCAATTTCATAATTGGATCTTCTCTCTGATTGTAAAGCTGTAGATGGGACCTCAGAGCTGCTTGTGGCAATGCATGTTGCCATTTAGAGTAGTTGGTCTGAAAGAATAATGCAGATATGGGAGGAAATGAGGTAGAGAAGAGAATCCCTGAAAGCCCTCTAGGCTCTTCTAAGATAGGAAATTCAGGAGTTGAGTGTTTACCAGACTTCTTAAAGCTCTGCAGCATAACATTTTGTTAAACACCAGAAGGTCAAATTCAATATCCTTAGCATCGTAACCAGCTCTTCCTTAATCAAAACTTTACTAGCCATACATCCCAATCTTTCTAAGCCTTTACTATACTTTAGTCAACATCTATTAGTTAACCACAGCTAGTGATTAGCCAGTGACCTTAATTTTTGCTGAGTTATTGTCAGCTTAGGCAATTTCATTATTCTTCTATGTTATTTCACTTTGAAACATTCTAATTTTCTTGTTTGTAAAACTGTGATGAGAAATAATACTTACATATGATATCTTTTGAAACTTACATATAATATCTTTTGATAAAAGCAAGTAAAGTCCTATAATCTATTATTACAGCCATTAGTGCTATTGTTATGATTACCAATACTGTTGTCATCAATGACAATGTGATGCTATAAGAACCTATATATTGTTTTTCTTGCAGTACTATGTATTTTATTACAATCTCAAAGATGTGGGAGGCTTTAGATTATATCTGATCCAGCCTCCCACTCACTGAAGGATCATCCCTACCAGTGGTTGTCCAAGTTCTGTTCAAATATAGTGACATGGTAGAAAATTTCGTGGTACAGCCTATTCCTTTTTAAAACTAACTTAAGAAATTTTCATCACAATGAATTGAAATCTATCAGTAATTTCCACATACTGGTCTTATTTCTTTCTTTGTAACAACAGAAATCTATATTCACTTTAATATAAGACACTACTTCACTGGGAAAATATTTTTGTTTTTTCAAGCCAAAAATACTCAGTTCTCTCCCAACAATTTTTTGAAGGCTTAGTAAATATTAAGCTAATCAATCCATTCATTCATAATTCACATCATCCTAAAAAAAGTATTTAAAGTGAATTCTGAATATTAATAATAAAGTGAATTCAAACAAATAGCATAAAGTAGTGACAAAATAAAAGTAAAAAGACAAATCAGAGCTATGAGAAATTAAAATACAAGTAGAATGTAAAGAATGAGAGCAAAAGAACAAAAATATGCAGAAACCTGTAGCTTAAACTTGTTTGGCTCTGATCTGAAATCAAAAGTGATATGATATTTAAGTTATTGGTAACAGGAAAACATTTTTCTGTCATCACCTAAAATTGTTTTTCCCCGTGTGGGCCTTCATCTAAGGAGGCTCTTATCTATGTTCACTGACAATGGACTTATCAACATATCTCTGGAAAATGCAGTAACAGGCTCCATATACCATCTGTGAACTGAGCTCAGGATGCACTTTTGCTGTCAACTTCTGAAAAAATATGACACCCAAAAATAAAAACAGATTTTTTTCAATTAGCCCAATTATGGTTTGTATGTAAATATTCTTTCCCTTCAATTTCTTTATAAAACAAGTTTTATAACAAGTTTTACATAAAGGGTTTTTTAAAATCTTAGAAATGGAAAGGATCTTAGAGATTAGTTTGTTAAAGTCTCTCAATGTATAGGTGAGAAAACTTAAGTTCAGGGAAGTAAAGTTACCCAAGTTTGTGCTGGATGCTAAGTAGAACCAGAATTGACACCCAATTCTGAAACACTTGGAATTGGCCTGTGTGAAATACTTTCCCTGAAATATTCTGAGGTTTCATAAGAGATAGTAGTCTTTTGTCTCTTAAAGTACAATGAAATTTCTTCTATTTTCAAGCATTGGTGATAAACATACTTGGCATCTTTGTACCCTTTTGAAAGACAAGGGAAGGAGGACATAAGGAAGTCATTGAGAGCATTTCACAAGTAAAGATTTTCTTTTTCTGAATTGTGATATCTATAGTAGTACTTTGACTTGATGAAAAATTCTAAGATGTTTGGGAATTTATCAAACTTACTTTCTCACCCCTGGGAAATTAACAAAGCTAAGCCATGCACACACACACACACACACACACACACACACACACACACGACTTTACATCTTGGATTGACTTGTTTTTAAAGTAGTTCTTTAAGAAATACAATAGTAGAATAACACCATATCTTTTGCTCATAGCATATTGGCTGAAGCACTGAGCCCAAAGGAAGTTGCCCTGGAGAGCACTTTTCTTTGTAAAGATGACAAAAATATTCAGGGCACCAGTGTTTTCAAGTTGAACTTCCTTATTGAAATTCACTGCACAGTCAAAAGAAAAGAGGGAAATACAACACCTTTTAATAGAGTAATAAAACTATTGGAAAATATTTAGTGATGGAAATACTTCAAAGAATTATAGGTATGTATAAAGCAGCCATTCTAAAGGACTGAATTTATTTCTAATTCTCAACTATTAGTGTTCTTGAGTCTTTCTTTCTCTTATCTGTAAAACAAGTCCTGAAACTGAAATTGTGCTGGGAGAAAACAATCTAATTCTTGGGAAATAATATCCCAGGAATGTATGTTAAAGACTTGTTACGTTTTATTTTTTTTTAAGATTTTATTTATTTATTTGAGAGAGAGAGCATGAGCAGGGGGAGGGGCAGAGGAAGAGGGAGAAGCTGACTTCCCACTGAGTTTGGAGCCAGACTCAGGGCTCAATCCCAAGACCCTGGGATCATGACCTAAGCTGAAGTCAGAAGCTTAATCACTCCATGGACTGAGCCACCCAGGCACCCTAGACTTTGTACATTTTAAAATCAAAATTTTCTGATTAAATTGTTTTCTACAAGTTTTGTCCTGTTACTGTTTCAAATTCTTTTTATTCTGAATAACTCTCTTTATAGAATTAGTTATAACAGTTTTAACGTGATGAAGGAAAGTCATTTCAGTTGCTAAAAACTGCGCTGACCTTTCCATTTCAAACAGCAGCTAGCAGTAGGTAGAAGAGTAGCCTTCAAACATTGTAGACTGCAACCCAGAAAAAGCATATTTTACACTATGATCCAGTTAACATGGACATGTATAGAACAAAATCATTAGTTTCTTAAAACAATATTATGACTGTGAGTGATGCACTCTCATGTTTTATTCTTTTCTATTTCATATGAAAATATTTTTTTTTAATTTTATTTATTTGATAGAGAGATCACAAGTAGGCAGAGAGGCAGGCAGAGAGAGGGGGAAACAGGCTCCCCGCCGAGCAGAGAACCCAAAGCAGGGCTCCATCCCAGGACCCCGAGATTATGACCCGAGTCGAAGGCAGAGTCCCAACCCACTGAGCCACCCAGGCGCCCCTCATATGAAAATCTTTTGATCATAACCAATGAAATTGATTTCTAGATCCCCTAACAGAACAAAACTATAGTTTGAAAGATGTGAACAAGAGGTTTTTAATAGAAGGAGCAGTTCCCCCTTCAATATAGTGTAGAAATTTACTCCCTTCCAGTTAGAAAAAATATTCATTTTGGTTTGATATTATCACATTAACAATTTTTTGCTGACTAAAAACTTCCTAACGTTATAAAAAGGCCATTACTCTTTGGCTCCACATTTTGCTAACATTACCCCTATTCACAGCTGTGATTAAAACTATGGTTGATAAATGAGATGTGCAAATTATATAAGGCTATATCCATATAATTATAGATAAATATGAAATCATATTTACAGTATGCCACTAGAAGGTGTGCAGCTTGTGTCTATGTGGACGACTGTGTTCTCAACTGAGATAGGAGAGAGAGAATAAGATAGTGGAAAGAATGTGAGATCAGAAGCAGAATTCTGGTGTCCTAATTTTAGATGTGCATTATGAGATTGGGCTAGTTTCTGAACTCCTCTAAATTTCCATTCTGTAAATGAGGGAATTAATCTAGAATATTTCAAGATTGTATCTAAAGTTCTTTGATGATTGTTTATTTAAACCAAAGAGAGTATTTTATTATGCTATTAACATAGTCCTGGTGGATTATATTTGGAAAATAATAACTTATTCTTTACTTGTTCTTATTATATCTAAAATGTTAATGTCCTTGTTATGCTAACAAGAGAACACTTAAGTAAACATCAGGGTATGGAATTGTACAAATAACATAGTCAAATAATTTTGATAATTATGATCATTAACCATATATGTACATGTATACATCTATGCATCTAAAAATATGATTTTTCTGTTTCTATGTGTCTTGGTATGCTTGGACTACTATAACAGAATATCATAGACTGGGTAGTTTATAAACAACAGAAATTTACTTCTTACAGTTCTGGGAGCTGGGAAGTCTAAGATCAAAGTGCTAGCAAATTCAGTGTCTGGTGAGAGCCCACTTCCTGATTCATAGACAGCTATCTCACTGTGTACTTATGTGGGGAAAGAGGTGAGGGAGTGCTTTGATGTCTTTTTTATAAGGGCACTAATTCCATTCATGAGGGCTACACCGTCATGATCAAATCACCTCCCAAAGGTACCACCTGCTAATACTATCACATTGAGGGTAAGGATATTAGCATATGAATTTTAGAAGAGACACATACATTCAGTCTCTATCTAAATAAGTTTGGTAACTTTATGATAAGTTTAATGTGTTTTTTATTATTTTGATGAGTTTGTGAGAAAAGTGACTGTAATCATATACTATGTTCACTGTTCTTTCTATGTCTGAGATATAGAATATTTTTCTTTTTTTTTAAGATTTTATTTATTTATTTGACAGAGAGAGAGAGAGAGATCACAAGTAGGCAGAGAGGCAGGCAGAGGGAGAGGGGGAAGCAGGCTCCCTGCTGAGCAGAGTGCCAGATGCGATGCAGGGCTCAATCCCAGAACCCTGAGATCATGACTTGATCTGAAGGCACAGGCTTAACCCACTGAGCCACCCAGGCGCCCCAAGAATATTTTTCTTAAATAAATGTGGCTCATGTTCACATTTGACTTTATGTTTCAAAACAGGTGCCAAGCCTGGAATGCTGCATGGCCCAGAACAAAGCCTTATAAAGGAAGCCTGGGACCTAAGGCAAATCAGCTCTGTTGTAGAATCTTCATTAGCATCAATTTTTCACATGGGTAGAATTAAGGTAAAGTGGATATTAGAAAGTGAATTTTAAATTTAAGCTTGAGAGTGGAAATTGGAAGGTATTCCTGCCTGCTTTTACCGGGTAAGGTGGAAAAGAAGAAAAGGTTATTTCAGGTAGATTACATTTAGGTGAATTTTTCATTATTTTAGCATTAGCTCATAGAGGGATCAACTCCTTTCCCTGGATATGAACTCCAGATGCCTACTTTCTTTAAGCAAGGCAGGACACCCTCCACCCCTCATCTTACCCGCTCCCCACCCTGCCCTGAAAGGATATGGGAGTGATTGTTTTTATTCACCATACTCTAGAGATATTTGTACCAAAACGTTAGAATCTAGGGGCAATATAGCTTTTTTTTTTTTTTTTTTTTTTTTTTTAATAATCTCTATACCAACGTGGGGCTCAAACTCACAACCCCAAGATCAAGAGTTGCTGGCTCCAGGACTGAACCAGCCAGGTGCCCCAGGCCATTACGCTCCTTGATATGAAACATTCCAAACAGGAATTTAAATGAAAAATTGTTTTATTTGGGGAAAAAAAAAAAGAAAGGGTTATGTAGCAATCAGTTCCATGGAAACTCCGTTCTGATTGTGCGATGGGTTTTCTGAAGAGGTAGGTACACTGATCAAGGAAAGTATCAGCCATGTCGATTTTTAAAAATTCCTAAGCAGCAGGCTGCCCCCAGGGCATGGCGGCCTTACTGCCCCAAAGAGGACTTTTCTCCTTCCTTTCTTCAGCACTTCACTGGTCCCAGCTGTCAGCTTACCTCTCCACCCCTGAAGGCAAGCATGACACACAGCAGGGTTTCAAGATTCTGCCAAGAACATCTTGCCATGATTGGATAGGAATCCTAGATAAAAATGCAAACCTTTGATTTGTTCTCTTGGACGTCCCTGAAAATTGAATCACCATTGGAATAAAAGCTAAGAGAACTAAGACAAAAAACAGAAGGATATAACCCAACAGTTCTGTGCAAAACAGAATTTGGCTTTTCATAAGAAAAAAGAAGAATTTATTCACTCAAGACTAAAAGCTAAAGGCCTGGGAACTGAAGCGGAATCAGAGCAAAAAAGAGACACTGCATGCAGAAGAAATGGCTGACTTTTACAAGGAATTTTCGAGTAAAAATTTTCAGCAGCACATGTTTTATAATAGATATAACAGAGAGTGGCACGGCCTAATTTTGCCATCACCTTCTTCATGCGGAGAATGGCCCTGGAGAGGATTTGGAACACACTTAGAATGAAACCAGAGAAGACCAGAAGACCAGAGCCCAGCTGACCCACACACTTGGTGTCTGAGTTTCTACAAGAAATGGCTGGTTTGGGAGCTCATTTTAGGATGGCTCTAAAAACCTGTAAGTTATCTGCAAAAACCTGTAAGTCCCACACCCTCGTTATGCAGGCCCCTTGGCTTATGTCAGCACAAGGTGGGCTGGGAGAACGTGGGTCCTGCTGAGTTATGAGCCATGTGGCTCTGTTCTGACTGTGGGTTCCAAGCTGGCTCTCATTCCAGGGTGTGACATTAAATAGAGCCCAAGTACTATGAGAAAAATTTCTTAAATGACATACAAAATATGTGAAAGCTCACAGGAAATAAGACTATTCTAACAAGATCCTAAAAAGGCTATCCTAACTGCAGTTTTGAGTCTGAAGAACGAAGTTAATGCTAATGCTTATCCTAAAAAGGTAGTCAGTTTAGTTTTTCTATGTCTATATTTAATAAATTCCTTGCTCCAACATATGTTTGTTCCAAATCAGAGCAAAGTGTATTTATCCCAAAGAATTTTCAATATAACCTCTAATCTAGCTTAGTTCTAAGTGTCTTTGATATCTTACTGCATGATGTTGATATATTTTTATTATATTCATAACAACATTTATCGAGGACTTACTATATATGGGGTAGTATACTTTATAATGCAGTTATTTTTAAGATGGCAACTAATATTATCCCCATAATTCAGATACATTTATTCATCTAACACATTTTTATTGTTCTTTACTGTGTACCAGGCACAGAGGATAGAGCAATTAATAAAAAAAGGCAAAGTTTCTGCCCTGAGAGAACATTCATTCTGGTGGGCTAGATGAACAAGGAAGGAACAAGTGTGTATTATTTTGGTGGGCCCTAAGAATGCTCCTTGCAGATCTCCAACAACATTAGTGACCAAGGGCCCCAGTGCTGGTGCACTGTGACCTCCATCACTTCATTCAGGCCTAGGCTGCCTTCCACAGTCTACTCCCAGCCAGTGACTGACCATGACAGGGACACTAAGGTGGAACTGTTTCAGGGAAGCACAGGGCCTCTCCTACAGGTGACTTTGGCTCAAGGATCCTCCAACAGCTGCACTGCATCTTCCCTCGACTGCATGGTAGTGTGGAACAAGTAGTGCACTTCTGTTTGAAGTCTCTTGGCTTTCCTAGACCTCTAGATTCCTTCACCTTTTTCACTTTTGAGGGCATTTTTCCTAATATTTTCAGATTTAACCCCATCTTGACATCTGCTTCTCAGAGGACCCAGACTAACACATTGTGTTAGGGAATAATAAGCGTGAGTTTTAGGGGCGCCTGGGTGGCTCAGTGGGTTAAGCCTCTGCCTTCGGCTCAGGTCATGATCTCAGGGTCCTGGGATCAAGCCCCGCATCGGGCTCTCTGCTCGGCAGGGAGCCTGCTTCCTTCTCTCTCTGCCTGCCTCTCTGCCCACTTGTGATCTCTCTCTCTCTCTGTCAAATAAATAAATAAAATCTTAAAAAAAAAAAAAAGAATGCTTTAAAAAAAAATAAGCGCTAGTTTTAAAAAATCACAATAATGGGGTACCTGGATGGTTCAGTTGGTTAAGTGTCTGACTTTTGATTTCAGCTGGGGTCATGCTCTCAGGGTTGTGAGATCAAGCCTTGCCTTGGACTCCAAGCTGGGTGTGGAGCCTGCTTGGGATTGTCCCCCTTACCCCCACTTGTGCATGCACTCTCTCTCTCAAATAAATAAATAAAATCTTAAAAAAAAAACCACAATAATGTGTTAGAAATATATGTTCTGAAATAAGGGTGGTCAGGGAAGGTCTCAGGCAGAGGTAGCACTTGAGCCACATAAAGAATTGGAGAAGACTGACAGAGTGAAGTGAATTGCTTGAGATTACATGGCTGATTTGTAGTAGACCAGCAGCCAGCTGGCACCTTCCAAACAACAGCTTTTACGTTATCTATAAGTAAGTAATGATACAGAAGATGTGCTGAGAGGATCTGTTTGAGGACAATTCACATTAGACAATTGTGCACAGGTAGAATCTGAACTACTTCAAAAGGTATGAAGAAAAACCTGCAGAAAGCACGAAATAACACAATTAATTCCTGTCCAGGCTAGCCTGTATTTCTTTTCAGCCTGCTTCATTCTGGCATTCCTTTTTTGCCCCTTTCATTTATATTGATTTTGCTAGTCCTGCAGCTTCTATACTAGTTCTTCAATCAGCGGTTTTAAAATAGGGTATGACATTGAATTTATCTTTTTTCCTTCCGACTTTTTCCTGTCCTATTTCCTGACACATCTCCATCCCCTTCAGCTCTTACTGAAATGTGTTTCAAAATGTAACACAGTACAGAAAAATAAGCACATTCTTTTTAGTTCTGAACTATAACCTCTTAAAATTCTGATTTCGCCTATGTCTGCCCATACATACCAAATCTTCCTGTTGATCTCACATTTATTGAGAAAGCAGGAAAAAATTTCTGTCCTGAGTTAAAATTCAGCCCTTCTATCTAAGGAATTCAAATAGAGACACACCCTGTTCTTTATCTAATAAACACTCCAGCTTCAGCTTCAGCCCTGAAAATCTTTACACAATTTTACTTATTTTTTTTCCTTAGTTCTGGAAAGTCTAACTTTTTAAAGTATTATAATTTCCCAAAGACTCTTTGATACGTTGGTGAAGTGCTTTGATCAGTAGATTCCCCTTGCTTGTTCTTTGGGCAAAAGCTGGCATTCTTCCACCTTTCATAGAAAGCGAACTGTCCTTCTTCCTACAGAATAGAGCATGTGGAGGTCAAAAGTATTTTTCATAAGAAAAGCAGCATTCAAAGCAATACTTTCCTAAGCTTAATAAAAAGCAGTTGAGGCTGAGAAACTGCAATGATGTCATGCAAGTTTTATCTTGCATAAGCAGCAGAGTGAGGAAATTCCAGAATTAATAAGTCTGCTGGTACAGCTGTGCCCCGAGTTGGAAAGTTCAGGATGTTCTTTTCATACTCACGACTGGACATTTTGCTCCACATTAGCCTTTGCAAGAATAATTGCCCCCCTCCATCTCCAAGCTGCTAAAACATTTATAAATGGATCTATTTAGAAAATGTAAAAGTTTAAATGGATTCAATAAATGGTCACTTAGACTCAAAATTATTGTTTATATTTGCCTTGATTCTTTAATGACCAGTAATTAGTAATTTTTAATTATCAAGTGCTTTTGAATAGTGAGTTAAGAAATGGAAAATCCTAACTTTGAGAAATGATTGAAGGGAGTAGAGTTAAAAGCCAAGAATGGTCTTTTTAACCATAGCTCTAGTTATTAGTGCAGCTCTAGTTATCTATTTTTTTAACGATTTTATTTATTTATTTGACACAGAGAGAGAGAGAGAGATCACAAGTAGGCAGAGAGGCAGGCAGAGAGAGAGAGGAGGAAGCAAGCTCCCTGCTGAGCAGAGAGCCCAATGCGGGCCTCCATCCCAGGACCCTGAGACCATGACCTGAGCTGAAGGCAGAGGCTTAACCCACTGAGCCACCCAGGCGCCTGTTCTAGTTATTATCTAGAGAACAATTGGCCAGCTGATCATTAGGAAATTGGCTTACATAAAATAGGAGATATAATTTCATGATCTGGAAGTCTGTTGAACGGTGTAATGGAAAGGGAGAGAATTCCATCTAAAGTTTTGGGGTTTTTTTTTGTTTGTTTTTTTGTTTTTAATTTTATTTATTTGACAGACAGAGATCACAAGTAGGCAGAGAGGCAGGCAGAGAGAAAGGGGAACACAGGCTCCCCACTGAGCAGAGAGTCCGATGTGAGGCTCCATCCCAGGACTCTGAGATCACGACCTGAGCCAAAGGCAGAAGCTCTAACCCACTGAGCCACCAGGCACACCCCCATCTAAAGTTGTGAGAAGTAGAAAATATTTTCCTTTAAAGGAATGGCTTTGGTGTATTATCACACTAGATGACTTCTTTCAACCTTAAGATTTCTTAGTGTCATGCATTCTTTTCCTTTCTTTCCTCTTCTTTCCTCCTTCACCTCTGCAGGGGAAAGGAAAGGAAGATTACACAGATCAAAAGGATGCATGATGCTGAGCAGAAATGAACAAATTTAATCAGAGTTTGCCTTCATGGTCCTCACATTTCAATATTAAACATGCATTTTGCTGGTTTTATTGAGTTCATGTTCAACACATCCTAGCAGCACAGTCTCCTCTGATCATGAGTGCCTGAGTGACTTTGGAGGATAACTCTGAAATTGTCCAGCTTATAGCTGTATTTGCCTCAAGTTAAGATAAAGGAGATTTATCATTATTTTGTCTAATGTAAAAAAATAGCTTAAGGCTGAATTTTATTCTGAAAGAGAAGATAAACAATGACAAGAGCATATATTTTTAGAGCCAGACTTACCAAACCTTTGTGCTAGAATTAAGCAAATCACCTTAGTTCTCCAGGGCTCAATGTTCTTATATAAAATTGAGATTATTTATTATATCTTCCTTGCAGGATAATTATTCAAATAAAAAATGACAAATATATGTTAAGGAGTCTTTAGAAAACTGTGAGTACACTGCCTGGCATTTAGTAGTCCATCAATGAAAGTTATTTTTATTCTTTTACTTTTTCTTTTAATTTTCATTCTCCTTTATTCCATTTTTCATGTATACAAATGTGACTGGAAAAGATGCCACAGTCTTTCTGCTGTTCTAAATAGACTATCATATTTCTTCAGACTCTGAAAGATTTAGCTGCTTTTCAGGTCAATGGAAACCTATTCAAAGTTCCTTTCAAATTCTCAATTATGTAACAACCCGAGTGTGAAATTTTGGCATTTCTAAAGGTGTCAGACAGCTGAGTTAGAATTAATACACATTTCCAGGAAAGGGAGAAATATAATAGTGAACAGAGAGTTATTCCATCATTTTCTCTCCAATCTTTTAAAAAAAAAAAGGCAACTGAAGATTTTCCCTTTTTAAATATTCCTTTATGGTAGTTGCAGAAGGGGGAGTATTGTTCTTTTAGCTAGTGTATTTAATCGCCGGGCTCCCTTTTAGTGGTTGACAGAATGGTGACATTGAGCACACAGTTAAATTATTTGGAGATCATTGAAATCATGCAATAAAATTTCAATTTAATGAGAAATAGTAACTCATTTCAAACTGCTAGTAAAAACTAAATGATATCATCACAATGTATAATAAAATATGACAATTTTTATTTTTTAAAACACTAAAAATGGACAGAAAATTGTCATGATGAGAGCCTTGTATTTAGGTCATCACATATGCCAATGTTATTTTAAAACAGATAAACACCAAAACTTAAACTAAATTATCTTAAAGATATATTTTAAATTATATAAATTCTCTATAATTTCAGTATGTATTAATACAATATTTTGATATTGCTACTTTGTAGGGACTTTTTTCATTAACAATTTTATTTTAAATTCTCTGCTTACAAGACTAGTGAATGATTAAAACCACCAATTCCAACACTGCATACGCAGATTCTTTTGTAAATATGTTGTTATGTGGCATTTTCTTTACTATCCTCTCTCCCTAAACTTAAGTCTGGGCATAGCTTTCTATGGCTGAGACATTCCTTCTCTGGCAAAACCTTCTATCACAGAACTCTTAACTGAATTGAAATGGGAAAAATTGATACTTATTTCTTATTAGCTCTATGCTATCTACTCCCTCTATTGTATTTTAAGACAGATCTATAACTTTACATTAGTTTGAGCCTTGTATATCAATATGTTTGCGAATCTCATGATTGATGTGTGCTGCCTTGCTTTCAGATGTTTTGTGCTCTTTCATTTCTTGTTTTTATCATATTTTATAGCATATACTCCCTAGTATTTAAGGACTAGAATTTAAAGATTCAGAAAAAAACACCCTGTCAATTCAAATTATACATCTCTCTCATGCATACATATGTATATTTTACCTATATTATTATATATTTCATTTGTTATTACTCCTCTAAAAATGTATACATAAAGTCAAACATAATCAACACACAGCTTTGGGATTTATGGAGCTTGAATTCCAAGTATACCCTGGCCATTAAGACGAGTATAATATTTGTTGTATCATTGTCTCTTTGTGTGGTTGACTTAATACTAAATGAATATAGTCACCCAACTGAACTTTGGAGAATGTCATCTGGAATAGTTACCTAGTGATTCAAAGCTGGTCAAAAAATACAAAGCAGTTTAGAAATTCTAATAATGACTAATGAAAAGGCTTTATCCAGACATGCTGTTTTATCCTGGTCACCAGAAAAGAATGCTTTCCAACACTTTTCTCCATCCATAATGTTTGTACATTGGCTTCCATAGCTTTCATCCCTTAAACAAAACTCCAAATGTGTCTAAATATCTTGCACTGCTCTTTAATTCTAGATCCCACTTGAAAAACTTATTCAAAAATAGCTCATATTAAAGGAAAAGAAGACGCAACCTTTTGTTGTCAGTTACTCTTCTGGACTTTCTCAGTGACAAGTCCGGATTATTTAGACTGGGTGAAAACAAAATTATGAATAAAGACATGTGAGTTGAAAGTTTTTAAAACAAGATTTCAAATTGTTTATTAGTGTTTGATCTGAGATTTAATTTAAATGCAATCAAAGGAAAATTGCTAAATTGCTATTAAATTATTGTTACTAATGAAGAGTGTAAGTGATATTGCCAGTAAGTAGAATAATGAAACAGCAACATTTATATTTAGAAGGTTTTGTGGCACATACAACTTTTTTTCATAGGTCTTCTGTTTCTGGTACAGTGGTATCCTCTGTAGGCTCAGTTGTTATCACTATAGGAATATTCTCTGATATCCATCCCTTTGGAGTCCTATTAAAGGACCGTCTACCAGAAAGAGGATTGGCAAAAGCCATAAACCTGGGATCTGTTAGAAGTAGTAGCTCAAAATCTGGAACCTTGAATTTAACCATTTTTGATGCTTTTTCAAAACCTCCAAATGGGGTGGCAACTCTGTGAGAAGTGAAAAGAAAAAGAATACATTAATTAATTTTCAAATTCACTTGCCAGAGAATAGAAAAAATTTAATTTGTAATTCTATGGGAATGTTTTTATATTCTTAATACAATTTTTAATTTCTTAAATCTGAGGCAAGCATTTTTATTTTAGAACAATGTTTTTATGATAAAACATATTTGTTAATACATCAATATAAAGTCCCTTTGTATGTACTCTCAGTTTGGGACTAAACTAATCTATTGTATACTCTGAGCTCATTGAAAACATTTCTTGCCTTTGTGTCTTTGCTAACAATGTTTCCCTGCTTCAATATTTCCTCCCTGCCTTCTCTCCACACGTGTATATCTTATGGCCTTTAAGTTCCAACTTTCTCTCAATTATCCCAGCTGGCACACGGTTCGTTAGCCAAATTCCTATAGCATGCATTGTTTTGTGTCAGTCATTTGGTGCTTATGATATGGTACTTTGGCTTGTTAGCTTTTTTTTTTCCCCCATAATACGATTCGGTCTGAGTTTACTCTTTTATAATATGGGTTGGTATAATTTGTGAATTGTAAGCTCTCTGAAGGCAAGAAGTGTGTCTTTTTCAAAAGAAAAAATTCTATTTTTCTTTTGAATAAAGTCCAACTTATTTTGGCATTCAAGGCCCCACATAACATTCTAGCTTTCTTTGATTTAGCCATTAATTTATTTATTCATTCAGCAGCAGGCATTTCTAAGTGATAGGGATGTAACCGTGAACAGTGAGCTCAAAGTTAGAGCTCTCTTATTCATTTTTTTTTTTTTTTAAAGAGTGAGAAAACATGCATGCGCGGGACAGGGGAGAAGCAGAAGGAGAGGGAGAGAATCTTAAGCAGACTCCACACTGACATGGGACTCCATCTCACCACCCTGAGATGACCTGAGCTGAAAATAAAGAATCAGACACCTAGCTGACCACCAGGCACCCCAAGCTCTTATATGCTAATGAAGAAGACAGACAATTTATATATATATATATATATATATAGAGAGAGAGAGAGAGAGAGAGAGACAAAACATCTGATAGTAATGAGAGCTATGCAGGAAATTAAAGTAGTGTAATTTACTAGGGCATAGATGAATAACTAGCTAGCTAGTTGGGGAAGACTTCTATGAAGAGGTGACATTTAAACTGTCATCTGATGGTAAGAAGTTAGCCATGTTAGCATCTCAGGCACAGGGAGTAAGTAATGCAAAGAATCTAAGGCAGAGATATTGTTGATATGGTCAGGAAAAGAAAGAAGGCCTATGTTGGTAGACAAGTAGGTAAAGAGAGGACAGAGGTAGAAGAGGTAGAAGAGAGGACAGAGAGGTGGATTGTATGGGACTTTGTCCAAGTAAGGGATATGAATTTCATTCTAAGTGTGAAGGGCAACACTGTAAAATGTTAAGTAGAGGAGTAGTGTAATTTAATTAAATTTTTGTAAATGTTACTCTGACTGCTGTTGCTCTGTGAATAGATCGTAAGAGGACAAGAGTGAAGGAGAGAAGATATTGTGGCAATTCAAGTGAGAAATGATGGTTGCTTGAATTTCAGGTATTTTCCATGAAGATGGAAGGAGGTGGATGGTTTCAGGATGGGTTTGGGGAGTAGAGTCAACAGGATTTTCTGATAAAATGGATAAAAATTGTTGAGGAAATGTAGAAATCAAGGATTCGTTGTATATACAGAGTTTTAGCAACTGGCTGGTGGACGATATAGAAAGGAACAGGTTTGGTGTATGGGTGGGAAACAATTTTGACATCCCAGTGGAAAGGTCAATCATGTCCATTTGTCCTGTTCTCTTTTTATGTCCCTTCTGTTCCAGCCAAATTTAATGCACTGCTTACTCTTCTCCCTTATGCTCTCCTACTTTTAGTCATACTCTTTTTTCTCTGTTAGAGTACTCTGACACTTATTACCACATTTCTATATCTCCTTTAGGTTATAACTTTTTCTAATTTGCACTTCCAAGTAAACTTTAAGTTCTTTAAGTTCTAAGTTTGTTATTTAAGTAACACATGTAGCTTTCTTCTTAAAGCTTTCCTTGATCTCCCACAGCCAGAAGTAGCTCTTTCTCTAAGTTTCCATGGATTCTGTTTTTACCTCCCCTGTAACCCCATTTCCTGTTTTCCATTACATCCATTGATATATCTGCCTAATTTTTGTGCTAAACCATACTCCAAGAGGACAGGAATTCTTTCTGATATATCTTTGTAACTCATTACAATATACTTGTATAGTGCATTATATCTAGAAGATTCTCATAAAAATTTGAACAATGGAACCGGGAAGACTATCAGATTGTCTAATGTTGTGGAGATTATTTTAAAGCCTGGAAGAGATCTGATTTTCTTTGTAGCTCAGTCACTCTGTGATCTTTCTTGAATATCTTAATTTCTGTGTGACAATAGTGAGACACCATGGAGTGTGATTTAGTAAGGAGACAGTGATTGATGGACTTTGAAATATGGGATGGCTTTAACATGTGGAGCTGAAGTTTTACTGAATAAAAGAATAAATGAAAGGTAAAGATACAATGTGATAGAGAAGAGGGTGCTTGAAATGCTTCTGAAGGAAACACAGGTATTGGTAATGACAAACTTTAAGAAAAGCCAGGGGTGGCTGAGGTGGGATTCAGAAAGCGATCCTTAAAATGAGAGAAAGACTTGAAAGGGTGGAGAGTTCAATAAATCATATATGGATTGCGAAGCTACCAAGAAGTATGAGCAGAATAGTCCTGGGGAGGAAGACAGTGAGCCGGACACTAAAATCCTCAGTGAAGGGAACATCCATTGAGTGGACAGAGGATCTCAACAATGGCTGAACAGATGGTCCATGGTATAGAATCTCTGTCTTGTTTCTCATCATTTTCTTATCTTCCACTAATTTGCTCCTCTCTGATGAGCAGTATGTTTTATTTTCTGTTGCATCTGTTTTCAGGTTGACTGACCTGATGATATTTCCCCCAAATTGCTATGGTAGATATGGATAATAACAGGTCACTGATTGGTGCAGTAACCTCAGTCCAAGGTAGTACTTAGCAACGGTATCAGTATAGATTTTCACATTCAGGGCCTAAAACCATACTCTGGAGGTAAAAGAGATCAGTTTAGAAAAGAACTCAAAGAATTTAGATTATCATTTCAGGTTCTTTATCATTATTAAGCTCCAGAAGGCATAGTAATGATTACAGCTATTATTTAGCGACTAGGTACTAATATATCAGACCCTTTTTTACATGGTTCTCAAACTCTATTGATAAAGGAGTCACATTGGGGTCTCGTTAAAGAGCAGACACTAATTTAGTCAGTCTAGTGTGTGTCCTGAGACTCCACATTTCTAACCAATTCCCAGGTAATGCCAGTGCTACTGGCCTGTGGGTCAAACTTGGAAGACAAAGGCTTTGCCTGTTTTGTTTTGTTTTTTTTTTTTTTTCATTAAATCCTCACAACCTTATAAATTGGTTCTACTTATGTCCCTATTTAATAGATGACAGAAACACAGCTAAGTTGAATGACTTACCCAAAGTCCCCCACCTATTAAGTTGTAGAACGAGGATTTAAACCCAGTCTCCCATGAGTCCTATTTTTCTAGTCACTACTCTATACCACACCCTCATGAGATAATTCTTGGGGTATATGGGCCTTCTGAGATTATTTGCTCAGTAGAGCAGTGTGTTTAGGAATGTCACCCTGCTTGGGCTGTGTCTAAGTGATGTCAAGACAGGTTGCTGTCCCATTCATGATGCAACTAGCTGATTCAATGTCTCACATTTTGTCATTTGATTTAGTGAATTGAAGAGTCTTTATGACTCAGAGTTGATTCAGTACATAAGTAATACTTATCCTTGGATGTGCAAGATGTCCAAGACAGTGTTTTATCATTTTAGAAGATGGCCATTGTAATCAATAGTTTGTTTATTTGTTGATTCAGTCATTTATTCATGCAACAAATTACTGATGGCTTATTATGTCTAAATACCTTAGTATGTGCTCAGAATTCAAAGATGGAAAGATTGCAATAGATCTTATGGACAAGTAAAGAGTGAAACATGAAGATAAAAAAACATATCATTTAATAAGGTAGTTGCAAGAGTGTCCTGCATGCAGAGAAGCTTAGGGTAAAAAGCACCTTAGTCCACCTGATTGGTCAATAACCACTTCCTAAGCTTGGAGCCTTGGATTAAGACCAGCTGTGTAATTTGTAGGCCCCAAATGAAAACCTAGGGCTCTTGCTAAAAAATTGTTAAGAATTTCACATTAAAGACAACAAAGCATTGAAAAACCAATCATGACCCTTCAAAGCATGGGCACCCCATGCAATTGCACAGGCCTCGCACCCACTCATGGGAGTTCAGGAATATATGGTTATCCATTGGATGCAAGATGCTGATTTACTTTTGGCCACAGCAGGCAGTTTGACATAAAGGAGGTGATTTTTTTATCCAACCTAGGATTGTGTTGATTAGGACCAGTATTTATTTTCATGAAAGCTGATCTATTATTTGTTCACCTTTATTCCAGTGGGATAGCCTGTAAGAATCCCAACTAAAAGCTTAGAATGTTTGGGCTTCTCCTCTTAGCAGACCCTATATTCCTATTTTTGGCCTTCCCAGATTCAAGATTATTGAAAAGTTTGCTTACTTTCTCTACTTACTAGCTGTGGCCAATAAATCAGCAAAATCCTTAACAGGGAAAAGTGGTACCAAATGTGAATTTACTTCTCTAAATTTACCTCATGTCTAGTTTGGCCCTTAAGTCCTTAATTCCTTGATAGGTTTTCAAACATTTTATAATAACTAGATTTTCTAGTTATTTGTTTGAAGTTGTTCTAATATAAACTAGTCTTCTGTAGCTAGAAACAGATTTCCATTTCCTACCCATGTAATTTTTTATAGGCTCATTTATTTAGCAAGCATTCAAGGCAAAGATATGGTTATACTGTTTAAATGTTTGTTAAGTAGGCTTTTAGAGCAATGTATGCAACAGACAAGGCCTCAAATTTTGTGTAGCCAGATACATATACTTTAAGGGCAAAAAGGCTCTTAAAGGTACCTGTTTGGGATTATCTATGTATCATATTTTGTTTCATCTGTTATTTAACAATAAAAAGAATCTAAGAACATTGCAGCATTATTTACAATAGCCAAGATATGGAAGCAGCCCAAGTGTCCCTCAGTAAATGATTGGATAAAGAAGATGTGGTATATATTCCACTGGAATATACACAACAGACTACTACTTAGCCGTAAAAAAAGGATGAGATCTTGTCATTTGCAACAACATGGGTGGACCTAAAGTGAATTTCACTTATATTTCACTTATGCTAAGTGAACTCAATCAGAGAAAAATACCATATGCTTCCACTTATATGTGGAATCTAAAAACAAAACAAAACAAATGAACAACAACAAAAAAGCAGAATCAGCCTTACAAATACAGAGAACAAACTGATGGTTGCCAGGTGGGGAGGGACGTTGGGAGCATGAGCAAAATGGATGAAGGAGTACAGGAGATACAGTCTTCCAGTTATAGAACGAATGTCATGTGACTAAAAGTACAGCATAAGGAATATAGTCAGTAGTGTTATAATAGCACTGTATGGTGATAGATGGTAGCTACACTTGTGGTGAGCACAGCAGAAGCACTGTGTTGTACACCCAGAACTCATGTAATATCATGTGTCAACCATACTCAAATTTTCTTTAAAATTTGATTAGTGCTTATTTACTGTCTCATAAAATCAGTGACAATGACTAAAATATTGTCATATCTGTATGAAAAGACATTTGTACACATTAAAATAATAATGAAATGTACATTGACTTATACCAAACTATGTTCATAAAAAAGAATCTAAGAATAGGCTGTAATATTAACATTAAGTTCTGGAGTTTTTATTTATATATTGATGTGTATATAAAAAGAAAATTTTTTCAAGGAAAGGAGAATTATTAACAGGTTAACTTCTCTTTTTCTCTCTCTCACTGAACTAGCACTCATTTGGTGTTTATACAAACAAGAGGCATCTCTTTATAGCCAACCCAAATATCCCAGTGTGTTTGTAAAACTGGAAGCAAGCTGCTCAGCAGGCATGGGATAGGAAAGCCACAAGGTGCACAAGAAGTCACACAACATCTCTAAAGCACTAATCTCAGAAACAAGCCTCAAGTATTCCATTATTTTCCATTTTCCCTTAATGTCTTACTTTTTGTAATTTTCTACACTCTCATTGTGGGAGAAAGTTCTATCGTTGATTACAGTGGCCATCCAGTCTCCTTTCCCAGACACTCCTCAATCCTTCCTTAAATTCTATGGTATACCTCATTTACGCAGTAGATGTAATACTAGTACTATTAGCGTTACCAATTAGTAATAGTATTAGGAGCAATCCTAGTAGCTCTATTACTAATAAGAAGCATAATATTAATACCACTACAATAGTAGGATGTGAAAACTAACATTCTAATAGTGTAATAGTTTTAAAAGTACTAAAGAAGATCACTATTTAAATGTAGACTTTGTGGTATTCTTTTGTGAATCAAAGACTTACTCCTTAATTTATTAATGTTCAAGTGAATAGTCATTAAGCAGCCTATAAATTAGGAATACTTTTCTGTGGGTGCAAAACAGCATACTGGAGATACTTCTATTTATTTATTTATTTATTTATTTATTTGAGAGGGAGTATGTATGTGAGCAAGGGTGGTAGAAAGGGACAGGAATCTTTCTTCATTTCCTCAGAGAGAGAGGGAGAGGGAGAATCTTAAACAGGCTCCATGCTCAGCACCAGCCTGACATGGGGCTTGATCTCACCACCCTGAGATCATGCCCTGAGCTGAAGTCAAGGGTTGGACATTCAACAGTCTGAGTCACCAAGGCATCCCCCACACTAAAAATACTTTACTGTAAAAATGAAAACCAAATGATCAAAGAATGGACTAGGAGACCATTAAAATATATATCTAAAATGCCCATTAATTATTAATTATTATGAATTATTAAAATTGGATAATAGGGAGAACTAGATATCTATTGTGAATACTATCATGCAGATATTTGGCAATATTTTTAGTAGCATAAATTTTGGTGATACATATACTGGAGTCTTGGGCCATAATTCCTTAAATTAACTTTAATCTGGTTTAAAAAATATAAGTTGGAGCCTAGAGTTACACAGCAACTCTCATAGTCATATATGTAAATTATTTCTGAAATTCTTGAATAGCACTCTCACTTGAATCAACACATAAAAGCTAATATCAACCTTTGAGAAATTATTACTAATTTTTTAAAAAACTTCTTAATAAAACTTTTTAATAAAAATGTTTTAAAAAACATTTAATAATGTGGGAAATCATCTTGATGTTTTAATAGTGATGGTTTCTGAAACAGTTCCTTCATTTTTGTACTAAAAAAAACCCCAAGTCTTGCCATATTGTAAATATGTAATATTGCAAAAATAGGTCCTTGCCTAGGCTTAGGAGTTATCCTGTATGACTATTTTGAATCTATTATTAAAATTTCTTTTTCTTCCAGAGAATTCAGTTCTCCACACTATGATATAAAACCCTCGGTATTAGATGCCAACAGTATCACCCAGGATAATTGGATTACCTGTTAAAGCTTCTGTAATCAGGCAGTTCTACCTTTTCTTCAGGCTTTAAAAATTTAGGGTATAAAGCCTCTAAAAGCTCCGGATCATCACTAATGGCCTGTTCCCAGGGCGACTGATAGTACTTAGGGACAGCTGTGGTGTTGAACTTTTCAGGAGGAATTTCCTTCAGTGGTCCAGAATATCCTTTGGAAAAATATAGCAAGAATAAATAAATACAGAGCCCTAGGAGTTACTGAACTCCACCTAACATTTTACCATGTTTAATTTTTCAAGTGGGGGTGAACTTATGAAGAATGCATCCTTTTTATGCTCTCTTAGAAAAGAGTAGTCTGAAACTGTAAGACATTTTTAACCCCTTTAAACTTATGGAATTTCAAAAGAAACCACTTTTCCTTATGTTTAATTATACCAAATCATACAAGTATTTCTTCCTTGATTATCCTAGTATGTATTTGTTCAGTGCAACTATTCATTTAATTGTAAAAAATTGTTTCCCTTACATTAATTTTTTAAAAAGATTTTATTTATTTATTTGACAGACAGAGATCACAAGTAGGCAGAGAGGCAGGCAGAGAGAGAGGAGGAAGCAGGCTCCCTGCCAAGCAGAAAGCCCGATGTGGGGCTTGATCCCAGGACCCTGGGATCATGACCTGAGCTGAAGGCAGAGGCTTTAACCCACTGAGCCACCCAGGCACCCCGCCCTTACATTAATTTATAGTAGGCTTTAGATATCAGAGTGTATGAATTAATTTAAAAATATACATTGAGTGTCTACCGTGGTCTAGGTGCTGGGGAAGGATCAGGGAAGACAAAATCTCCCTCCTCTGGGGGCTGATCTGGTAGAGGTAATTTTTAGGTCTTGTCTATCTTAAATTGCTAAGTGATCTGCAAACCATTTAAACTTCAAAATGGTGAAATAACTTGTTTCCATTGCCTTAATCAGGCCCCAATCTTATTCTCCGGTGTGCCCCTCCCATGCTTACTTTGTTCCTAAAGATTTCTTACCTAACTTTTCTGCTTGGTCTCACCTCCTCAACTTCTTCTGGGAGCTGGAAATTTTTTGTAAGTGCCATTTAAAAATCACACAAATTTCTGGCATCAACTTTAAACCTCTTTCACCTGCATCAAAGTGACATTCTTCAAGTACTCAAAGGCAGCTGGGTACTCTCCAACTACACCACGGTACAACCTTATTGTGTCCTTTGCCTAATTCTTTTTTCCACGATGTCAAAACCCATCTGTTCACTCTTACTTTTAGGTTTTTCTGAGGCTCTTTCTCTTCTCTAAAATGTTTTCTGCTTTCTCCTGTACAATCATGTCTATCCTTTCTTTACACTGAAGAGTTTATCTCCTCCAAAATATCTTGCTGATAATGCCACGTCTAGGCAGTTACTTGTTTGCAGTAACTTAATTTTTCTTTTGGTTACCTACAGTATCTCACAGTAGTCTCTTTTGATGCTTGCCACTTAGCTACTCAAAGCTCTTTTCTTATACTATACATTCTCCCCAGAAAATTCCACTTATATTCCTGGTCACAATTGTGACCTACATATTGATGATTTTTTTTTTTTAATCTCCAGGCTCTTCTGTTCAACCTCCCATTATATTTGTCCAAACGAATATCCCCTGACATCCTTAATAATCTGTCTAGACCTACATGTAGCCATTTTCTACTTAGTTCTTCCTTTATATTAGTTATCCTTGGTGATACCAACACTACCCTCAGATGCCCAAGATAGAAGCATTGTCCTAAACTTCCTCTCTTTCCCACAGCAGATCACCAAGTACAGCTGTGCTTCTTAAGAATTGCTAAAATAGTGACTCTCAACTTCATTTCTGAGTCACTTTGGGCTAAATGGGTTCTTCCTTGCAGAGATTTGGCTTTAGTAGGTCTCAAGTATGGCTTATAAATCTTAAGCAAGGGATTTGCAAACAGAACACTGGGAAAACTTGCTCTGGAAAGTTCCTTTTCTTTCTTCATTTCCTTTACTACTACCTTGGTTCAGGCCTTGGCCACCCCTTGCCTGGGCTTTCACGATAGTCTTCGTACTCGTCCTTTAGTCTCCAACTCCTCCCCAGACTCTCCACAATGCTGCCTGAGTGACCTTTCCAACTGGAAAACCGGATCATGTCGCTGACCTCCCTTTCCCAGGGTGCTATGATGGCTACCCATGACCAAAACCTAGGTTACTCGGCACAGCCTCAGCTCCTGCCATTCTCCTCCCACACTTTTATGCTCCAGAACTTGGATCTGCTTGACACATGTTGTGTCCCCTTATGGTTCTCTACTTGCTCCATTAGTTCCCTGTGCCTGGAATGATCTTTCTAATTCTTGCTACCTGCAAATGCTTCCCTTAAGCCCTAGCTTAACGTGACCTCTTCTATTTAACCTTTCCTATCTCCCCCAGAAAAGCAGAGTTACTTTTCTTGTGCTTTCCATTTGTATGGTATACAGAACTCCATTATCACAACGAGCACATTTTATTTCCCATTCCTTTCCTAAAAGTGATCAGATATCAACCATCTAGAAACTGGACATTTTAGAATTTTATATTTTAAAAAAATTCCTTGAAATCCCACTACCCTAATACAATTATTTTACCTTTGTGTATTTTTTCTCAGTTTTTTTCACCCGTAAACATAATGATCACATAACTGTAATTCTAGTAAACCTTCTATCTAGTATTTTTTATTCCTAACCAAGTTTGCTTAGAATATTTTCATGTTTATAATCATTTTCATAAGAGTTTCATAATAACCTCCTACACTGAAAGATGATAAGGGGTCTAATCTTTTCACATTTTTAAAATATTCCTGGTTTTTTAATTTCTTTTTATAGATAGAATTAACTAATAACTCTTTTTTGATATGCTGAATTATGTACAGGAAGGAATGTAATGTGTTTAAGTTCTCAGATATATTACATTTCAACAATGCTACATGATAATATAAATACTGTCCTTAACATAACTGATTTAAATTCAAAGAACTTAATTCCTGCAATATTATGGCATCATAATACTCTTATTGATTCATGTTTGAAGAAACTTTTCAAAAAGCTTTTGGATACATAGTATGTTAACTAAGGATAATTCTTGCTAAATTAGGATAAGCTTAAGTTTGCTTCTTCAGTTTGCTATACTTTTAAACTTATCAACCAAGAAGAAAGAGTCCATTACTCTGTTTCAGGATAAACTACCTGATAACCTCCACACTCCCCCTTTTCTTAGTCTATGTTACATAGACATTTCTTAATATTTAATAACTGGATATTTAGATTTAAAGAACTGTATGAGTTTATACTTTTAAATGCTCTATTTATATATGTATAAATATTTACACATATGTGTGTATATATATATTCCTGACAGTAAATAAAATGCAAAAGATATTAAATTAGATATGCAGAGAGAAAGTGAGACAACAAATGTAACATGAACTTTTGTACTGTCTCAAGGGTGAATTCCTTGAGGGTAGAGATGAATTTTTTTTATTCCTTTTGCCATGATATGGTTTACAATGATGACCATATAACAAAAGTTCTAACACAGTGTTGAAAGTACCAGACTGAACCAACACAAACATTTCTATATGTCTTCTCTTTACTATTTAAGAAAACAAACAAAAAACACTCTAAACATTAGAAATCAGAATGTTGTCAAATAGTGGTGGGAGCTAAAAGGATATGTATGTGTTCTTTTCTGTTTTAAGGATATAAAGTTGATAGGGAAAGAATTAACTTTAGCTAAATACAGTAGTATCTCTCTTATCCTTGGTTTTACTTTCTGCAGTTTCAGTTAAAGGCAGTTATCCTTGTTCTGTCCGGTCCTGTCCCAAAGCAGCTGCTCTTTCTTCTGACTCATGGTCAGAGTCAATAATAGCCTAACGCTATGTCGCAGTGCCTACATCATTCGCCTCACTTCATCTCATCACACCAGCATTTCGTCATCTCACATCATCACAAGAAAGGTGAGTATAGTACAATAAGAGATTTTGAAAGAGAGAGAGAGACCACATTCACATAAGTTTTACTACAGTGTATTGTTATAATTGTTCTATTTTGTTATTGTTGTTAACCTCTTACTGTCCCTAATTTATAAATGCAACCTTATTTTAAGTATGTATGTATGGAAAAAACTTTGTATATATAGGATCCGATACTACCCACAGTTTCAGGAAGCCACTGGGGTCTTGGGTATATGCCCTGTGGATGAGGAGGACTACTGTACTTTATTATATGGTTGGGATTATACTTATCACACTTAATTCTCAGAACCCTGTGCAGTGAGATTTGTTTTGCTTATTTTACTGATGAAGACAATGGAGACTCAAAGAGAGTTACTTTCGTCCCCAACACAGTAGTAAAATGGGCAGGGATGGATGGAGCCAGAAGGTTAAACCCAGGTCTGTCTGATCCTTAGGCTTGTTTTTCTCCTGTGTGCTTAACACTGTATATGTAGAATCTGTTACCTGCTTTTCTGCCACCAAAAAAAAAAAAAAAAAAAAAAAAAAAGGCTACTTTAAAGCCATTTGACAACTTTATTATGATGCTTCACTTAAGAGTTCTATGCATTCTAAGTATGTTCTTGGTCTCCTTCAGGGCTATTTTGTCTATCAGTGCTTTTTCTCATGGTGTTCAGTAAGAATGTCCTAATAAATCTAAGCACATCAATGACTGAGTTAATTTATTTTTAAGTAAGATTCAATATGGTACATTTGCTTTACTTACATATTTTCAAAAACTGGCTATTTGAGAAGAACTCGAATTGCTTTTGCTAAATTTATTGCTTATTTTACAAAAATATGACATAGATATTGCTAATTTCAAGTCTTTAAAAAATCTACTTTGTACAGTACTCTTGAGGGAATACTTGAAGGTACTTGCTGTCATTTATTTTGAAATGGTGTTGTCTAGATAATTCTTGTGACATTTAATATTTCAAAATCTAACAATATTTCTGAGTAACATATACTCATTAGATAAGGATTTATTTCTCTTTTAAGATAATAAACAAATAGGCAATCTTGAAGAATTGCATTTAACATCCTTTAAGGAAGCAGAGAATAATGACAGTAACCTCCACAAGGTCAATTTCACAAGGCATCTGTAAATTTGGTAACTGGATTTAATTCTTGATCATTCAATGAGTTTATAACCATTTGTGACCTCAGTTTCTTAATTTGTAAAATGAGGACTGTAATAAATATATCAGAGTTATTTTGAAATTAAAGAAGACAAGATTAGCACTTCATAAATTATGGTCCTATACAAATAGAATGTCAATGTAATTATAAGTGACTCAATTTTTAATATAACAAATATAAAGAACCATCTGAAAGAACATAGTAGATGTTTTACATGACTCCTTAGATCTGAATCTTTATATTTATCTTGAACTTAACCACAAAATAGACATGTAATGAGTAAAGCCATGTCATTTAGATACCATTTACTAAAGCATCCAGATGACCTGAGTCATAGATTTAAGTGCACAGCAATTTCATCCTGTTTATTTTACTTATTGTTTATTTATTGTTTCTAAGGGAATAGTTACCTGGTGCAATGTTTTCTGGATTTGGGGGACTTCGTGGATCCGGAGTGTTGGGAGGGGTAAATGGGGCTTGTTGTGAGCCACCTTCCAAGTTGCTTCCATCCAGTTTCCCATTCTGCATGGCAATGTTGTGCTGTATGTGATCAGAAATAAACTCTGCTGAAAACCCAAAAATACTAGACACACTAACATGGAGACACCATATGTGCAAAACTCCACTGGTATATTTAAAATTTAAGTACGGCGCCACTGCCTTGTTTCTTGGGGTCTCAATAGCTTATATGTAATTGGAGCTATTGAATGAGAACTTTTACTGATACTAACTTAAGATATGTTTTATGATAACATTCCAGTTAATAATAATTAATTGAACCTTACTATGTGCCAGGCAGTATCTAGGGCTTTGTATCAATTAATTAATGTACTATTCACAAAGTCCCCATAAAGGTGAATCTATTTAATTTTTAAGTCTTTAATAATCTAGTATTATAGAGCATACTGGCCAAACATTTGGCATAGTCATTGTTACATTACTATCTCTATTTATAGTGTTTATATTTAATTTTAATTTAAAATTTAATCTGAAATTTGAACACCAGCTGTATAAAAAAATATACTTAAAGCTGCATAGATCTGTAAAAGGAAGAATTTGGGATTTCTGGGAAACAAAATGCTTAAAAGAGATGTTTGTCTTTTAAGTTTTAGGTGAATTTGTTTTATGATTATAATTTAGGATTTATTCTATGACATTAATATAGCACTTCTAAAAACAGTCAATCTTCATTTTAACAGAGAAAAAAGACATTTTAATAGGTAATGTTCTTAGAAGCATGACTAGGCCTTATCTCTATAATAAAGAATTGTTTTAATTATATCTGAGAAATATTTATGTTTTATTTTATTTTTTAAAAGATTTTATTTACTTGACACAGAGAAAGAGAGAGAAAGAAAAAGAGCACAAGCAGGGGAAGCAGCAGGCAGAGGAAGAGGGGGAAGTAGGCTCCCTGCTGAGTAGAGAGTCCTACAGTGGGGTTCCATCCCAGGACCCTGGGATCAGGACCTGAGCCAAAAGCTTAACCAAATGAGCCACCCAGGCATCCCAAAATATGTGTTTTAGAAAAGAAGCCAACTGGGGCGCCTGGGTGGCTCATCATTAAGGGTCTGCCTTTGGCTCAGGTCATGATCCTAAGGTGTTGGGATTGAGGGATTGAGCCCCACATCAGGCTCCCTGCTCTGCGGGAAGCCTGCTTCTCCCTCTCCCAGCCCCCTGCTTGTGTTCCCTCTCTCACTGTGTCTCTCTCTGTCAAATAAATAAAATCTTAAAAAAAAAAAAAAAAGCCAATCTACGAAGTATTTAAAGTCAATTTTTTTAACCCTAAAAAGAAAAATTTAGTGAAGAGAACATCAAATAAAAACCAACTTTGACTTTTCTCTGTGTGACATAAGCAAAAAATAATTGGAAATGCTTTATCACTTCTGCATTTATTTATAATGATATGGTGAAAAATAATTTTGTATTTAATACCAATATAAACTTCACCCTCATTTTCAGGCTTAACCCAACCAACAGCCTCTTGCCAGGTGATTTTTACAAAATTCACCTTATTCTCTGCAGCACCAGGGTAAAGCTGCTGTGGAAATGAATAGGGCACATGTAAGCAATGGTGAGTTGGCTTGTGGAAAGGTGCAAAGACATGAGAGGTAATGTTTGTTAGGTGAGCACAGGGTTTGATTACTAGGCAGAAGAGTTGATATTTTATTTCATAGACAATAAAGAATAATTTCTAAAGACTGGTGTAATGCTGTACTCAGAAATATTAGTATTTAGCATTTTGAATGTAGTTATTATCTTAAGTGTTAGACTTATTTGACCAGATTAGTATTTTTTCTCACTCTGAACTTATACCACCTCTTAAAATGTTAATTATAAACAAAAAGCCAGTTGAGATAAATATAGGACTATCATGCATTTAGGATTCTTTTTCTAAGTTCTGTGAAATGCATTTCAACTAAACTTACAAATCATTCTATCTATGGTATTTTAAGAATTGTAATACTGACTTTCATTAGAGACTTTTTCCTGGGGATTAGTGAACAGGACAATCAACTGTTTCTAGCTAGTCATTAATTATCAGGAGACACCCAGTATTTCTATTGTCATTGTTAAGTATACAAACAAAGCCTAATAATAGTTGGGTAGCAACTTACTTTAGTTATGACAAGCCTTAAATTATAGAGTTCCATCATATGTGATTCCCTTCATGAAAAGTTGAAGAGTAAATGAAAATGTGTTTCTTTTTATTTCAATTAAGTTGACCCTAAACAAAATAAAACTAATGCAGCATCTTATAGGTTATAAACATAGAAGTTATAGATAAGGTCTATTACATGATTTCTGTTGAAATATCAATAGAAATAAAAGGATTTAAAAAAACTGTTCTATAATTTGTACTAAATACATAGAAGTTATTTTTTGTAGCAAATAAATATATTTTGAGAATCTCAGTATATTTAGTTTAGTTTTATTTTGGAATTACTTTTTATAGTATACTTCCTCTTTCCCCAGTATTATATAAGTTCTCAACAGATTTCAAAAAGTCCATGATTACCAAATACGTATGTAATCTTTACTATAAAATGTAGATTGTTTTCCTCAATATCATTTTATAGTGATTTGTAGAAGATAATTTTAATTATCATGAATCATTCCTCTATTTTGTTTTTCCTTAAATGCTCATTTTCTTCATCCATTTTATTTTTTTGTCTATTGGTGCAAGAATTTCATGAGTTGGGGTACCTGTGTGGCTCAGTCAGTTAAGTGTCCAACTCTTGATCTCAGTCCAGGTCTTGATCTCAGGGTCATGAGTTCAAGCCCTACATTAGGTTCCACATTGGGCATGGAGACTATTTTAAAAAAGGGAGGGGGACCTGGGTGGCTCAGTGGGTTAAGCCTCTGCCTTCGGCCTAGGTCATGATCTCAGGGTCTTGGGATGGAGCCCCGAATCGGGCTCTCTGCTCGGCAGGGAGTCTGCTTCTCTCTCTCTCTGTCTCTCTGCCTGCCTCTCTGCCTACTAGTGATCTCTCTGTCAAATAAATAAATAAAATCTTAAAAAAAAAAAGAATTTGATCAATCATGAACTAAGGGTTCAAAATTGGCTTGTGTAGCAAGCAGTGGATCTTTATTTCTTGTTAAGAAAGCACATTTCCTGTTATTATTTATGTCATAAAGTTTGTGTGGCTTGAATATGCCAATTTCTCAGCAGCAGAGTGTGACCAAAGCTAACCTATTTTTTAAATTTTTAAGATGATAATTAATATTTGAACAAATGGCATTAAATTACCAGGGAGTTGCTTTATATTTTCATCTAATGATGTCCTAAACATTATAATAAAATAAGACATGTATATAGAGTTAAATAATTATCTTGACAGTATAGCTTAAGGGAAACAGTAAAAGTTCGCTTCAGAAAATATAGTCAATAAATCAGGAAAATGTTATTTAAATCATATAAAGATGATTCAAGAAGTAGACTATAAGTAATAGTTGTTTTCTATCTTTCAGTGTTATTTTGTTTCCCTTTCACTACACAAAAGCTGTATTTATTTGTCTTTGAACTCCCAGCATCCTATCTAGAACATAGTAGGCATTCAATAAATATTTGCCAAAAGTGTAAATAAATGAATGGAAGTAGATCTGAACCTAATATTGTTTTAAAAATTCCTCTCATATTAATAAGGCTTGCTCCAAGTTGCAATCTAATGCCTTGATAAAGCAAATATATCATTATATAATGTGGCTCACTATTTTCCTCAATAATTTATCATACAGGTCAATTTTAGAATTAAATATAGATCATTAAAGAAGACACTTTAGAGAACATTTGAGTCCATTCACTCATTTTCTAAATGAGAAAACAGGTCCAGGAAAGCAAAGAAACTTTTAAATTGACTCCGAATTGCATGGCTTGTAGGATGGCTGGGATGGAACCCTGGTCTCCTAGTTTCCAACCCAGTTTCCTTTGATTATACCATGATAAGTGTCAGTACCAAGAATTCTAGAATTCTGAGAGTTGGGTTTCAATCTTCTTTATTATAGTGTTGCTTAAGATAAATGAATATACTTCCTTGAACACTACGTTCCTCATTTCTAAAGAGAGAGTAGATTTCATCAGACTTCAGAGTATGTATGTTATGGAGCTGAATGACATACAAGTTCATGGCATACATTATTATTGTTTGTTGCTCTAAGTTACTTATCAGCATTTAATTGTTTGTTTCAATATGGCTGTTTTGGACTATTTTATTTATTTAGTGTCCAACTTTCTAGGAATACTGAAAAACTATCAAGGCATGTTCTTAGATTTTATGTATAATTAGAACCTTTGGCCACAGGTTAATGAAAATAAACTAAGACCCTGGAGATGAGGGAATATGTAGTGTTTATAATTACATTTAAACACTCATTGTCCCTTGCTCCAGAACTATAAAGCATAGACTTAAAGATGTAAGTATAAGTTATGAAAACTGGATTTACTCATTTATTCAGATGTCTAGACTTGTAGATGACTTCTCAAAGAATTTCCTTAAGCCACCTTATTTTATACTACTCCTTAAAGCTGTTGTCATTATTAAAAGAATATGATTATATAATTAGACTCCATCAGCTGAGATACGGATTATTTTAGTCTCACACTGTATTAGCTACAATCATTTTTGATAACTAGATATTAGACATAATGATAGAGTAACATAACATTATATTTATCCATGACTTCAAGTGAAAAATCATCCCTCACAAATGTAAATACTGTAGTTCAGTAAGATTTGATATCTAACTGAATTCATAGTTAAAACTACACTTTTTGCATGTTGGATGAGACTTATTAATGTGCAAAATAAATTTTTTCATTTAAGTTGTTCTCCATTTATTGTTAACCAGAGAAACAGACATTTTGAATAACTAACATTTCAGTGTTTCTGGATGTGGATGTTAGTTATATAACTATAAAAGATCCCAGTGAAACTAGTCTGTTTGTTGCAAAGAAGTGAGATGTCCATTCAAAACAACTGGTTAGTGATGGCAGCTAGCAAATGGTAGGGTTTAAATTCACAAGTAAAGGTACAGACTTCCCATAGCTATAGGAAAAAACCCTCAGTAAATAAAATTTAAATTTGTTATAGTCTCCACCACCTCTCCAAATTTAGAACCAATTCTTTATTCCCTTTTGATTCTTCATGCTTGGTATTTTATTTTTAAAGCCAATCCCCCAAAACTAGTTGTTTTCCTGTTATTAACTTCTTCCTCGACAATCTCTCTACATGACAGTTTAAAAGAACATAGTTTAATGCAGTATGTAAAATATAATACAATTAATTTGTCTGTTCATTTGTTTATTATTTTTCAGCTGAGGAAAACTTTGGTCTAAAGAGTTTTGTCCACCTTGGTTTTGTTATTAATAGGTATCAGACTTCCTTACATGATGTGGAATAAATGCTTTGAGGGAGAGAAGCTCAACTAGGTCTGTAGCTCTTAGGCACATTTCAGTGCCAGGATGTATTCAGACAGAAAAATGCTTATGCTTACTTTGTGGAGTGCTGTGTGCTTTGGAAGTGTTTCCATCCCAAACATTTAACTAGTAGAGATAAGACCATGGAAACTTTTAGTTCCGCCAATCTCTACTCCCTCTCCCTCCTCTTAGCAGAACACACCAGCTTTTCAGTGCCAAATTTACAGGTTTGCCATGTCCCTACTGAACTAAAAAGATACTCATTACATATATAATACTTCTTTTGTTTGTTCATCTAAACTATTTATTATCATAAAAAAAGATCTAACAAAATCCACAGAAAAAATACATTGAATAAATATGTAGAATACTTGTTTGGGAATCCAGTGATACAAATACACTTAGAAATGCTACCTCTTTATTTAGATACCACATAATCAAGTTATACCTACATTTATTTGTGCTTTAGATTCATACTGGAAGTTTTCAAATGTGTATTTATCAGATCTTCTTTGTCGCATCTTAAATAGTCTGGCGCCACGGTTACTGAGATGGGATAATTCTTCCAACATGATGTCTCTGGGGATGCTGACTTTTTTGCCCAGGTGCATGGCATCTACATCTGTAAAACAACATTCATGTACATGAAAACCCCAAGGTAAGCATCTTTAAAGTCTTTGCTAAATTCTATAATTTATTGCCTGCTATATGCTAGTGTAGTGGGTAAGATAGAGACTCTTTACTCAGACTGCTTTAGGTTGAATCCTAACTCCCTTACTTTCTAACTGTATGATTATAGATATGTTACTTATTTTTCTAAGCCTGAGGCTCCTCATCTCTAAAGTTTGGATAATACCTACTGAATACGCTTGATATGAGCCTTAAATAAAATGCTTCATATAAATCACTTATCTATGGTATCTGGCACATAGAGTAAATGAAAGTTAGCTAATAACACTATTAGTATAATTTAGTGTTTCCAAATTTAATGAGTTTTCAAACAGCACTGCTTATAGTTTTAATAAGTTCTGTTTGGCATCCCAAATTTGTATGTGTGTTTCAACTGTCCTTATTGCTTGAGTGCCTACCCTGCCATCTGTGCCACTCCATTTCCTGATCTCTGTCAAAATACCATTCATTCTACAGCCATCATCAAGGAACCTAATATAAAGTAGGCAGGTGGTAACTACTGAATAAACAAATCATTCCCAACCTCGCTTATGTTATTTCTGTGAATCCCTTCACTAAATCTCTATTCATAATTATACATGCCTTTTTCATATCCCCATAGCACTGAATCACAATTACTTGATTCCATTTTACTTATTTAATAGTTTGAATTTTTTTTAATGTTTTAGTCTTTGTGTCCCCCATGCCTTAAATATAGGAGATGTTCCCTATAATTCTACGAAATACAACTATAAATCCTGGACATTATGTATACAACATAAGAAGACTCTGAAAGGTGAAGAGAAGAAGACAATTAACTAGGAGACTCAGGATTCAAGGAACAATGTGGTGGTGAGTTATCTGGGTTTTATAAGCTAAATCCCAGACTTGGAGCTAAGATGATAGCATCCCAGACATACCAACAAGTGCTGACAAAAAAAAACCCTAACAAAAGACAGTTATCATTAGCTAAAGGACTAGGAAAGGAGCAGCCTAAAAAAACAGAAAACTTAGACAATAGCCACTCTACTTCAGCAAGATACCAAAGAAAAACCTTGGGCCCTATCCATAGCAACAAAGTCCAAGTGAGGAGCTCAGAATTTTACCACTCTGAGGCTGTAAGAAGGTGCCCCAATATTCCCAAAGAGGTGGTATAAGAAAAGCCAAGGAAGAAGCTGGGACTTTCCTCTCTGTCGGCCAGTAACAACCCTCCCTCTCTGTGTGTTAGTGGAGACCATGTGGGGATCTCAAACTACCACCCCATCCTATTAGTAGTTAAGAGCTCTTCTCCTCAAGTTTCAATGAAGCCAGGTGGGGAGCCTGGACTTCTACTTCCACCTGATAATGATGGGTGGCACTGTTCTTCCCTGGCTGAAGCAGTGTCAGACCAGCATAGACAAAAAAGAAGGCTTAAATAAGAACAAGAGTCTTAGAACATAATATGAAAATTTCCAAGCTCATAAAAAATTTTTTCATACCAGGAACCAGGAAGATCTCAAACCAAATGAGAAAGGATGCCAACATGAGATGACTGGGATATTAAAATTACACAACCAAGATTTCAAAGCAGCCATGATAAAAATGATTCAAAAAGCAATTACGAAGCTCCTAGAAAGAAATGAAAAAATAGAAAGCTTCAGCAAAGAAATAAAAAGTCATGGCAGAGAAATAAAAGCTATAAAGACCTAATGGAAAATTTAGGACTGAGAATACATAACCAAAGTAGAAGTTTAATGGATGGAGTCAGTAGCAGAATAGAGGGGAGAAAGGAAAAAAAAAAAAATCTGTGAACTGGGAGATAGAATAATAGAAATCACTCAATAAGAACAACAGAGGAAAAAATAAACTGAAAAAAAAAATGAAGAAAACCTTAGGGGTTAGTGGGACTACAACAAAAGATACAGCATTTGTGTCACTGAAGGCAGGAGAGGAGAAGGAAGTGGGGCTGGAAAAGTACTCAAAGAAATAATGGTTGGAGTACCTGGGTGGCTCAGTCAGTTAAACATCTGCCTTTGGCTCACGTCATGATCCTAGAGACCCAGGATCAAGCTCCACACCAGGCTCCCGGCTTGGCAGGGAGTCTGCTTCTCTCTCTGACCCTCCCCCTTCTCGTGCTTTCTGTCTCTCTAATAAATAAATAACTAAATAAAATCTCTTAAAAATAAAAGAAATAATGGTTAAAAACTCCCAGATTAGGCAAGAAAGATAAATCTACAGATTCAAGAAGCTAAGAGTGTCTTATACAAGATATATCTATAGAATGTCACAAGACATATTATAAACTTCTAAAAATTAAAGACAAAAAAACCTTGAAAGCAGCTGGAGAAAAATGACAACTTACCTATAGGGAGGGGGAAAAATGAGAATTACAGTGAATTTATCACCAGAAACCATGAAAACCAGGAGAAAGTGGCACAAAATTATGGAAAGAAAAAAACTGTCAACCCAGAATTTGATACCCAGTGAAAATATCCTTTAGAAATGAAGGAGAATTTGAGACATCTTCAGATGAATGGAAACTAGGAGAATTTGTTTCCTGGAGACCTATTCTAAAACAATGGTTTGGGCAGCAATAACAAAACACCAAAGACCAGTGTCTTCTAAACAAAAGACATTTCTTTCTTATAGTTCTGGAGGCTGGTAGTCTGAGATATAGGTGCCAGCATGGTTCAGGGTCTGGTGAAAGCCCCATTCTGGGTTCCACATTGATGGTTTCTTGCTGTGTTCTCACATGGTGGAAGGGACAGGTAGCTCTCTTGGACCAATTTTATACAGGCACTATCTCTTTCACAAGGACTCCACTGTCAAGACTTAATCACCTCCAAAGATTCCATCTCTTAATAATCACAGGAGCATTGGGACTTCAGTATATGAATTTGGTGGGGACATAAACATTCAGACCATAGGAAAAAACTAAGGGGAGTTCTTTAAACAGAAGGAAACAAAATATAGAGCAAAGAAAGACTACAGTGAGCAACAGTGTGGGTAAGTACAATAATCTTCCCTTCTCCTCTTTAGGTTTTTAAATTATGTTTGATGTTAGAAGCAAAAACTGATATAATTATAAATATATATAGAAGAAATAGTTAAGACAATTATGTTATAAATAGAGGAGAATAAAGGGACATGAAAGTAAGTTTTCTGTACTTCATTTGAATTGATAAAGTGATGACATCAGTAGACTTTGTTTATTTATTTATTTTTAAAGATTTTATTTTTATTCATTTGTCAGAGAGGTGAGAGAGAGCACAAGCAGGGGGAGAGGCAGGCAGAGGGAGAAGCAGTCTCCTCACCGAGCAAGGAAGGACCCTGATGCTGGACTCAATCCCAAAACTGTGGAATCATGACCTGAGCCAAAGGCAGACACTTAACTGACTGAGCCACCCAGGGATCCTGTCATCAGTAGACTTTGGTAAGTTATGCATTTGTAATGTAATTCTTAGAGCAACTACTAAAAAAAAAAAGCTATTACAGATAGACTTGAAATCACTGTAGATAAAGAGACACGGAAATCTTAAAAAAGTTTAAGCAGGCCATAGAAAAATAGGAAAAAGGAAACAGAAATGTAAAACAGTGGCAACAAACAGAAAACAAAAAATAAAATGATAGAGTTAAGCCCTAACACATCAATAATCACATTAAATATAAATGTTGTAAATACATCAATGAAAGTACAAAACCTGCAGATTGGATTAAAAAATGTGATCCAACTGTATGCTGTCTACAAGAAACTCACTTCAAATAAGTAAGTTAAATAATATAGACAAGTTGAAAGTAACAGGCTGGATGGGCACCTGCGTGGCTCAGTCACTTAAGCATCTAACTCCTGATTTTGAGTCAGGTCATGATCTTAGGGTCATGAGATTAGGCCCTGTGTCAGGCTCTGTGTTTAGCAGGGAATCTGCTTGAGAGTCTCTCTTGCCCTCTCTCTGCCCCTCCCCCCACTTGCACACACTTTCTCTCCCTCCCTCTCAAATAAATAAATAAACTTAAAAAAAAGAAAGAAAGGGGCGCCTGGGTGGCTCAGTGAGTTAAGCCCTCTGCCTTCAGCTCAGGTCATGATCTCAGGGTCCTGGGATCAAGCCACACATCGGACTCTCTGCTCGGTGGGGGGCCTGTTTCCCCCTCTCTCTGTCTGCCTCTCTGCCTACTTGTGGTCTCTGTCTCTGTCAAATAAATAAATAAAATCTTAAAAAAAAAAGAAAGAAAGTAACAGTATGGAAAAAGATACATCAAGCAAACATCAAACAGTGGAGATCAGGAGTGGTCATATTAATACCAAATAAAGTAGACGTCAAAGCAAAGACATTTACCAGAGACAGAAAAAGCATCATATGATGATTAAAAGATCAATCCACCAAGAAGATCTAAAAATTCTAAATGTGTATGCACCAAACAACAATAGCAACAACAGAAAGAATTAAAGAATGGAAAGGAGAAACAAATCCGCAGTTATAGTTGGAGATTTCAACATCCCTCTCTCAAAAAAGGATAGAATAATAGAGAGAAAAACCAGCAACATTACAAAAGAACTCAATAATACCATTAATCAGGAAGATCTAATTGACATTTACAGAATTAGATTCTACTGAACAACAACAGAATGCCCATATGTGATCATGGAACATATATGATGGTAGACCATATCCTGGGCCATAAAATAAACCTCAACAAATTTAAAAGAGTTAAACCTTGTGCAGAATGTGATTTCTGGTTACAGTGGAATCACATTAGAAATCAGTAACAGAAAGATAATAGAAAATCTCTAAACATTTGGAAACTAAACAACATACTTCTAAATAATCCATGGGTCAAAGAGGAAGTCTCAAGGGAAATAAGAAAAAAAAAATCATTGATTTGAATGAAAATAAAAACAAAGCATGTCAAAATTTATGAGATATAGTTAATGCAGTGCTGAGAGGGACATTTATAGCACTAAATGCATACACTAAGAAAAAGAAAAAGTCTCAAATGAATAATCTAAGCTTCTACCTTAAAAACCTAGAAAAAGGGGGTACCTGGGTAGCTCAGTCAGTTAAGTGTCCAACTCTTGGTTTCAGCTCAGATCAAGACCCCAGCATCCTGAGATCAAGCCCAAGGGGGGCTCCGCACTGAGCATGGAGCCTGCTTAAGATTCTTTCTCTCCCTCTTCCTCTCCCCTTTCATGCACCCCCTGGCTTTCATGCATGTATGCATACATTCTCTTTCTTTCTCAAAAAAAGAAAAAAAAAACCCTAGAGAAAGAAGAGCAAAATAAACCTGAAGCAAGCAGAAGGAAGGAAATAATAAATATAACAGCAGAAATTAAAAAGTAGTTAAACATGGAATTGAGTTTTGAATGATAAATAGCATTGACAAATCTCTAGCTAGACTGACACAGACAAAAATATAAAAGACACAAATTACCAATGATAGGCATGAAGGAAGAAACTACAGGAGAAATAGACACTCTAGATAGCAAATGGATAATAAGTGAATACTATGAACCACATTATACATTAATTCACATAAATTTGAAAACTTAAAAAAAGTCACCAATTTTTGAAAAACACAAAATGTCACATCTCACCAGTATGAAGTAGAGAAGTTGATTAATCCTATAAATAGAATCTAATTTATAATTTTAAAATCTCCCAAAAAAGAAATCTTCAGAGGTAGATAATTTCACTGGAGAATTCTACCAAACATTTCAAGAATTAACACCCAATTCATAATCTCTGCCTGAAAATGAAGATGAGAGAACTGTTCCCAGTTTATTTATTAAGATAATATTACCCTGATACCAAAACTAAGAAGACACAAAAATGAAAGCTACAGACCAATATTCCTCATACATATAGAAGCAAAAACCCTTAATAACATATTAATAATTAAAATTCAATAATATATAAAAAGAACTCTATACCATGAATAAGTAGAATTTATTCCAGGGTACTGACTGCTTTAATATTCAAAAATCAATGTATTCTCCCATATTAATAGGCTAGAGAAGAAAAATTACATGATCATACCTTTGGGATAGAGGGTGGGGCAAAACACAATTAAACTTGACACCGCAGACACAATTCATTAGAGGAAAAACTGATAAATTGAACTTCATCAAAATTTAAAACTTTTGCTCTAAGAAAGACTTTTACATGAATAAAAAGACAAGCTACAGAGTGGGAAACCATATTTGACAACAAGCTAGAATATATAAAGAACTCTCAAAACTCACCAGTATAAATGCAAACAATCCAATTAGAACATGGGCCAAAGACATGAAGAGACATTTCACCAAAGAGGATATACAGATGGCAAATAAGCATACACAAAGATGTTCAACATCATCAGTCAATTCAAATTAAGGAAATGCAAATGAAGACCATAATGCGATGTCACTATCAGAATGACTAAAATGAAAAATAATGATTGCTCCTAAAGCTGGGGAGGGTATGGAGAAGCTAGATCACTCATACATTGCTGTTGGAAATGTAGAATGGTACAACCACTCTGGAAAGTAACTTAGTAATTTCTGTTAAAAACCTACCATAGAATTAGTAGTAACACTAGGCATTTATCCCAGTAAAATGAAAGCTCATGTTCACGCAAAAAGCTATGTACAAATGTTCATAGCAGGTTTTTTTCTCAAGAAAAAACAAAACAGAAATAATCCAGACATACTTCAGTGGGTAAATGGTTAAAAACACTGTGGCCTATCCATACCATGGTACTCAGTACTCAGCAATAAAAAGGGAAAAACTATTGAAACATGCATCTCCTGGATGTATCTCCAGAGAACTACACTGAGTGAAAAAAGCCAATCCCCAAAGGTTACACACTGTATATATAAATCATTTATATAACATTCTTGAAATGAAAAAAATAGAAATAAAGAGCAGAGTAGTAATTGGCAGGAGTCTCTTGACCATATTAATGACAATATTCTGATTGTGATAGTATACTATAGCTTTGCAAGACATTACCTTGGGGAAAATTAGGAAAAGGTACATGTTGTGACAGCTCTGTATTATTTCTTAGAATTGCATATGAACTACAATTACCTCAAAAAAAAAAAAAAGCTACCAAGCCATGAAAAGACATGAATAATCCTTATTGTAAATTGCTAAGTGAATGGAGCTAGTCAGTAAAGACTACACACTGTATGGTTCCAACTACATGATATTCTGGAAAAGACAAAATTCCAGAAGACAGTCAAAGAATTGGTGGTTGCCAAGGGCTTGGGGTGTGCGGGGGGGAGGAAGTAGGGATAAACAAGTAGAGTACAAGGGATTTCTAAGGCAGTGAGACTATTCTCTATGGTATTATAATGGCAGACATATGACATTATGCATTCATGAAAGCCTATAACACAAAGAATGACCCCTAATGTAAACTATGGACTTTAGTTATTTTTTTAAAGACTTTATTTACTTATTTTATAGAGAGAGAGTGTATGTGTGCATGAGGAGTAGAGAGACAGGGAGAGGGAGACAATCTCCAGCAGAGTTGGCACTGAGTGTGGAGCCCAACTCAGGGCTTGATCCCAGGACCCCAAGACCATGACCCCAGCTGAAACCAAGAGTTGGATGCCTAACCAACTGAGCCATGTAGGTGCCCCTGGACATTAGTTTTTAATAGTGTATCAGTATTGGTTCATCAGCCAAAACCAGTATATCACATTAAGACAAGATAAGATGTCAATAATAGGGGAAACTATATGTTGGGAGGAGAAGGGGTATATGGAAACACACTATTTTCTGCTTAGTTTTTCTGTAAACCTGAAACTGCTCTAAAAAATTACGTGTATTATTAAAAAAAACTTAAATGAAAAAAATTTATAGCCTCCCCCACCCCAAAGCAATGCAGGGCAGCTTTGTCTGATCTCCCATATGGGAAAAAACAAACAAACAAACAAACAAACAAAAAAAAAAACAAAAAAAAAAACATCTATGCTTTATATGCTTCACAATCCCCAGGGAGGCAGAGATTACCTGTGAAAAAGGATTGGAGGAAGAGAGCAAAGTAAATGAGGGTGTTTTATAACAGTTGCCTGGGATTTGCTTGCCAACCCTGCTGAGTTCTACAGGGAATATTCACCTCCGTTTATCTGCAAATGTTTGGAAACTTTTTTACTGTGTTCTTGGAACATGGAAGGAGAAGCTAGGTTATTTTCAACATATCTATGAATATATACCTCAGTATTCTGGAGAGAGTTACAGGATGGGCTCTTTCAACTTTTTGATCCTTTTTTAAAAAGATTGTATTTGTTTATTTGAGAGAGAGAATAAGAGAGAGGGGGCGCCTGGGTGGCTCAGTGGGTTAAAGCCTCTGCTTTCGGCTCAGGTCATGATCCCAGGGTCCTGGGATCGAGCCCCACATCGGGCTCTCTGCTCAGCAGGGAGCCTGCTTCCCCCTCTCTCTCTGCCTGCCTCTCTGCCTACTTGTGATCTCTCTCCATCAAATAAATAAATAAAATATTAAAAAAAAAAAAAAAAAAAAAAAGAATAAGAGAGAGAAGGAGAGAAGCAAACTCCCCACTGACAGAAGCCCCACGTGGGGCTCAATCCCAGGGTCCCAGGATCATAACCTGAGCCAAAGGAAGTGGCTTAACCAACTGGGCCACCCAGGTGCCCAACTTTTTGATTCTGTAATAAAAATAGCAAGTTCCTTTTAGATACAAAAGATAGAAGAAACAGTATTGCTTAGACTTTGTGCAGTTATGGGAAGGGGGAATCTCCTTTAAATGCTTATGAAAACAATTCAGTCAGCAATGAGAGAGAACATGAAATAGTAACACACACAAAATCAAAACTGCAGATTTTTTCCCATTGAATTTTTCTAGAAATATATATTCTATATAACATAATATACTACAAATAATGTATTTAAACACATTTATGTTTTTCCTGAAAAACTTTTCTAATGAGACATTTTCAGGAAATGAAAAATGCCCCAAAACAGGCAGCCACTAGAAAATGCAGAGATGATAATCTTCAAAGTTATGGAATCTTTCTCCTTATAATTAATGCTACAGAGTTTTTCCATAAACAAACCACAACAGAAATGCAACTTTTTTATTCCTCCCCATTTCTGTTACTGGTTTGAGTCATTACAAATAGTTAAATGAAAAGAGGGTTAGAAAAAGGAATAGCATATTATTAATTTTTCTATCTTCTAAATTTCAAGCTATAGCATAAGTTTAATTCTGTGACACCAAACATGTTTGAGAAAATGTTTTTATCTCATGGCCCTCTTCCTAATAGCCTCCTGATATTCGCTGATTCCACCAAAGTTTCTGAAATAACCACATGACTTAAGTAGATTCCATCCCGCTTCTCTGTGTGATTTATAGTAGTCTTCTGGGGTGTGTTTGACCAGAGTTGATCTGCTTTGTGATTGATTCAGAAACAAGTACGAGACCTGATCCAAGTCAATGAGAGTGACTATCAGGACTTTTCTCTGTGAATGTTGTGCCAAAGATGTTTTCTTTACACTGATGCATGTAAGCCTGGAAGTATACTGCCCAGGAAACTGTTGGCAGGTACTTGGTAGAATGATACAGCCAGGCTTGGGGTGAAGCTTACCCCAAGGAAGTCAAAACAGAGACAGAGAAACCAGAGAATCCTTGGTGGCATACTTGAGTGGCTAGATGAAGCTCTGAATTTTCAGATGTATGAGTCATAAATTCCCTTTATTGCTTAAGCTAGTTGGCTTCTGACTTTCTCTTGTATTCAACTAAAAGCATGCAGATACAGTTATTCTCTCCAGATCTTCATGTTACTGATGTAGGTCGAAAAAGTATATTAAGATTAGAGTCGTAAGGAAGAGTGAAGAAGACCAGCTTAAAAGCCTGGAAGTGGGGGCCTCAAAGAGGAAAGAGAGCAGAGAGAAGAACTATAACAAAATAGATATACGGTTGGTCACAGACTCATCAGGTTTCATAAGAAACATTCATCCTTTTAAGCAAAGCACTAGAACCCATCACTCAAGTTGCTTCAAGGAATAGATGTTCAGTGAGAGCCATAAGGAACTTATCCTCAATGTCAGGGATACCAAGAAATAATCAGCTGGTGCAATCTGTTATTATTAGTAAATTTGTATCATGAGAGAGAAGAAGTGAGAGACAAAAAGGAAAAAATAGAGGGTGCATAAAATAATGGACACTCAACCTCTTTTCTTATTCTTCATACTCCATTCCACTTCCTCTGAGCCTACATTTTCTCCCTCCTGCTCTGTGATAGACAGTGAGTTAACTAGCTTTGAGTGGCCATCTGACAGAATTCAGAATCTCTGGGGCCAGAGATACTAGATGATAAGTCAGCACTAGAGCAATCTTCTACTAGCTCACAAGAGTCAACTGATAAATTTTCAAGAATTCTGCGAGCCAGTAGTTAACTTCAGTAAACATAGTCCTAATTAAAATTATTTAAGTTTAATAATTAGATAAAGTATTTAAAAACAAAGCAATAAATACTCAAAAAATATCACTTTCAAGTCTTTTTACTGCATTTTGCTATTATCTATGATCCTGATGTTATTTATATCTGTTTGTATGTGTATGGTGGAAATACTGTATAATGTATTACTGTATATATTTTCCTGAATCTCCATTCAGTACCTTTTTGATGGTAGCTTGAAATCAGCTGTGGTGGGTGTATTTATTCCATAGAAATTGGCAAACTCTAGAAACCAAGGCATTCCCCCACCCCAAAGAACCCACTGTTTACTAGCAAGGTACTAGACACAGGAATATGTTAAGTAAACCTATTTTGCATAAACAAACAGCGAAGAAATATCTAAATTCTCTAAGGTTTTCTTCCCTTCCCTTCCAATAGTTCAATTTATAACTGGAACAGGAGTTCCAGACCATCTGTGAGGGGGATCTAATGTTAAGAATACTTTCATTACTTAAACTTTCAGAGTGTAGACACTGTCAAATGAGCACATAGAATCCAAGTTCAGCTGTTCCCTGCCCTTTATTGCAAACCCCTCTGTCGGTTCTCAACAGTGTTTTTAAACTGGATGCCTGATAAATGATATAACTTATTCAGGATACATATCCTTGCCTTGATGGATTAGAAGGTTTTTTTGTGGCATTAGATCATCTATTGAAAATAATATTTCTAGTGATGTCACTTAAAGTAATCCAGAATTTTCCCTTTGTTCTTTAAAGATTTTATAGGACTTGATATATATTTTGCTACTATTTCAAGAATCAATGATTTTTTATGAACAGTTGAATATGTAATTATAAATTGATACAGACATATAATCTAAGGGTCATGATGGCCATAACCAGATTAATTTCTACCAAAAATCCCACAATTTTTAATCTACTAGAAATATTAAATAATTGTTAACCAATATTCTTCCTCAATAGTATCCTCAACTGTACAATACTTTTATAGTTAAACTAAGATTTAAAATCTTATATTAAAAAGTTCAAATATTGATTTTTGAGTATACTTTCCCTCTACCTTTCATATTGTGGAGTCCCATTTTTATGAGTATTAGAAACCAAATGGAAAATTACATTTTACTGAGACAATCTGTGATCTTCAAAAATGTGATCAGTTCCTTTTTCAAAGCTTACATTTTGCATAGTCTTATGAACAACTATTGGACTTAAGTTGCTCCAAAAGGAAACATTATTTTTTTCACATTTATTTCATACATTAAAGTTCTGAAACTTGGTCAAATGATTTATGAGTGCACAGGTAGTTCTACACATTTCATGGGAAATTTTGATCCTACTAAAATCTACATATTTATTTAGATCAGTGAATCTAATTCATAGTTTGTAAAGATACTCATTTACACATAATTGTAGTAAGACAAAAGATCTTTAAAAAAAATCTCTTTCCCCATGATTCTCTGGCAGCTACAATTCTGGTAAAATGGGCAAAACCACTTGAGGAGAGTTAACTGAAACTGACTTGCTCTAAGGTGGTCCTATCGATTTCCTTAGAAGCTTGAGGCCAACGATTTTCTCTGTACTTGCGCAGGTCTCCTGCTTGTTTGCAGATAGTTGGCCTAAATGGATTGAATAATAGTGCATAAAATATGCTTTATTTCAAAATGTAACATACATATATACATATTACATGAAAGATAATAGTCCAGACTGTGATTTTTTAATAATACCTGGAAAGACTACAATTGATAATAAGGCCATTAATAATTTTCTTTGCATTAAGAAATTGATTTTGAAATCCATCTGAGATTCTTTAACTTCCCATTTTATATCTCTTTGCCTTGATTTGAATTCTACAGATATTTTATAAAGTTTTCAAAAACTTACTATTAAAATATTATCATTTAATAACTGTAATTTTATAAAAATTTAAGAAAATGAGATTACCAGTATATTGAATTACACAATTTGAATTACACAATCATCTAGTACTGTTTATGAAATGCACATGTACAACCTATTAGAGTGAAAAAGACAACAAAGAAACAAGGATGATAGAATAGTATGGTTAGACTTAAATACTGTGATTTCTACTTGGGTAGTAACTAGAATTTAGCCTACCTCTCTGCTGCTACTTTTCTGAAGGACCTCATTAGAAGTTTAGAAACCTATGGCATGCTCAGAAAATCTCTGAATTCACAAGATGTTACTGCATACCAATTTCCAAAAAAAACCCACACTTTTTGGGGGGGTTTATGGAACACTAATATGAAAAGTTAAACCAAGGAAAACTAATAAACTTGTACACTGAAGCATTTGGTTAAGATTTTTTTCTCCCCCAACTTTCCATATTGGATCTGTGGTATTTAAGACCTTCTCAGAATCCTAATTTTAACATTGATAGCTTGATTTTAAAATTATAGTTTAAGATATGCTGATGCAGGAAAAGCAAAAGGGGTCTTCACAAATCTTCCATCTGAATTTCTAGATTTTATACTCTATACTTTTCAAAATACCCTTGAAATTTAAGTCAATATTATCAGTGTCTTTGTTATTGGAGAAACTCAAATATGCTGATGTTTGACTACCGCACACAGCTCAGTAAATCAGAATCATGGAATGTTAGAATTAAATGTATCAGCAGATCGAACCTCCTCATGTTCAGATGAGGCATCTGATGTCTGGTCTGGAACCCAGGGCTCCTGGTACCATATCAACAACAGCACTCCATTTAGAACCCAGGCTTCCTGTTTTCAGACCACAAAGCTAAACTCTTTTCCTGAAGTCACAAAAACAGGCTGCTCAGTCCTCTTCTGTGTGCTGGGAAAAGCTGTTCACCAGTCATGCAGGGAAAAATTAAAAACATAAACAAAAAACATACCAAAACAGCCCTCACAGAGCCTCAGCAAAAAAACTGTAGGGTGACTGAAGCAGCCTTCCGAGGCACTGTGGTCTTCTCTGTTCCTGAAGTTCTTCTAAACTGTCAATTATATCTGTGTGTAAGCCCCGGGGACAACATATGCCCAGTTCTTCTTGTAGGTATTTTCATTCCAATTCCTTTTCCCCACTACTTCTTTATTTTATTATTGTTATGTTCTGTTAGCCATTGTATAGTACATCATTAGTCCTTGATGCAGTGTTCAGTGATTCAATAGTTAAGTATACCACCCAGTGCTCATCACCGCACGTGCCCTCCTCAATACCTGTCACCCTGTTATCCCTTCCCCTCACCCACCTCCCCTCTGAAACCCCCAGATTGTTTCTCCAGGTCCATAGTGTCTCATAATTCATTTCCCTCCCTGGTTTCTTCCCACCACTTCTGGACAGATGCCAGTTGCTCTAGAGAGCATCGCCTCCTTCTAATCTTACGCCCCCTCCTTTTTCTGTCAACATATCACTCCCTATCATTTGATGCTTCCTATCTCTCTCCCTCCTCCTCCAGTATTCAAGTCTGAAAGAGTTACTGAGTGAGAGAGGAACAGGATTAATAGCAGAGAATATGTACTAATTAGGAGTAAATGGCACAGAGCTGGTGGGCATGAAACTTTGATAAGCCAACTATTCTTGCCCCCACAACTAATTCATGCATGGATAATAGCAAAATATTTGTGTATTTTTGCCTTTCTTTTAGAATAGCACTTGTTAGATGGCAGCAACATGGTTCTCTTACTTCTGTATAAACCCCAGAAGTTTTGTTTCACAGCAGTAACACAAGACAGCTACTACCATCAGCTCTACTGCTTCTAAAATTGAGGCTGAGCATCATGATGATCATGATATAATGACATAACGATATGGAAGTATAGAGCCTTAGTGTCAGGGGATACTTTCTATTTATTATTTGTTGGGAGTGTGGTATATTTGCTGCTGGGACATAATCTGACATGACAAACATAATGGATCCATAATGAGTAACAATTTGAGGTATAGTTAGTAGAGGCTGGAAGTTATCTGCATTTTTACTCATTCTATCCAGTTTTGTGTATTTTAGTCTAGATGGGTAGGATTTTTCATTAAATCTTTGCAGTTATGTCTCCTTCAGATGGAATGAGTGCTCTGATGTAAAACTCTCCTTTTTTGATTCTTACATTTTCCTACCAATTGATCTCAGAGGTTCACCAGCTATTAGTGTGTCTCCTATACGGTAAGAATTGGAGTGAACTTGCAGTTCATGTAAAAAGACAATACATTTAGTCAGCTCATTGTCGTGTTTCATTCTTCCCCCAGGTTAAACATTTTTGAAAAGTGATATAAGAAATAAAGGAGTTACAACATACTAAAGAAAAAAGATCCTGATGCACAAGGAGAGGAGGTGAGAGAAGGGCTTGGGAAACATCCTTCTCTGTTCAGTTTTATAAAGGAAAATCCAACTCATGTTTGATTTACTAAGTGTTATAATTAAGATCGAAAGGGTTGCATGCTGTATCTTAAATTATCCAGATTTTTTCTGCTGTGTAATATTTGAAAGTTTGGAAGATTATTCCCGCAAAGGTATTTTTGCAGTCTGTCTCATCTCTGCATCTACGACAATTCCCGACAATTCTAGACAACATGTCATATCCAAGTAGTAAAATTCCATATAAGATGTCAGAGTAGAAAAGAGAGGGAAATTATTTAAGCAGTTTCATAAAGTACTACAGCTATTTTATCTGAGATGAGTTAAGAAAGTCTGCGATCATCCTGCATTATCGGGATACTTGACCTCCAAACACAGGCAGAGCATGTGACTCCACTTAAAGGGGTTGGAAATCTACCCGTGACTTGGGAGGGAGGCTTCAGCAGACTTTACATGGCCAGGACCTACTGGTAGTAAGATAATAGTTTGGAGAGTTTTTCCCCTTTGAGATAGAATTGTATTTTTTCTTTATATTTCATAAACACAAAAGTTATGTTATAAGAAAAAGAAAAAGATATTCTTACCCTTGTAGGTCTATGTCAGGGCTAACATAGAGTAGAATCCAACACATGATTTAAACTGGGAATACATTAAATGGATCAATTGATTAATGATTAGAATGCAATTAGAAAATAACTTAAGCCCAGTTTTAAGGTAAATAATTTATTCTCAAACTCAAGTGTTCATCTAGTTTTTCCTTGTTGATCAGGAAAACTATAAAAACAATTTCAAGCAAACTACCTGATGCAGGAACTACAGAGAAGCACAAACATTTAAGAGAAGTGTGAATTTTTTAACTTTGAACAGGTACAAGTTTAGTTCTAGAATCTGATCAGAATTATTCTCTCTTTATTCTGGGCTAGTCTGACATCGTGATAAAACAAGGAAACTAAATTGAATCCAGTATGCTAATTTTATATTGCAGAAAATAGAAAACGAAACTTAACAGGACTCTTTAGATATAACTACATTGTATGGGGCATATCTAAAACAATCTTTGATTGATTCTATGCAGTGTGCTTTATGGAAGGTGAAATATGAAAACACTATACTTACCCCTGTTCCTGGCTGCCCCCACCAGATCTCATGCCTCTAGGTCTCAATAGTGTTCAGGTGAAAGGCTACATTCCTTGTCAATGGAGGGGAAATAAGGAGGCATTCTGAAAATTCCACAAATATATCTGGAATGGCTCAAATCAGCCCTTAAAAGCATCTAGATATTCTACCCATTTACTTTTAAAGTTGATGCTATCCTTTGCTCATAAAGTTGATTTTCCTTTATAACAATCATATGCAGTTTATAAAGCATTGCTTTTTAGAGTTATTTGCTAGAACTTAAGGAAAAGGAGAGTGGAATATCTGCTTGGACCTAATTTATATTAATTTTTTTGAGTCATATGCTTTGAGACTACATAAACTTTATATTTCCCTAGAGATTATAAATAAAAGTAGATTTCTACTGCAAATATCTTAGTAAGCCAATTATTAAATATGAAGACTTGTTTCAGGGTTAAAGAAATTCACAATATGAATTCCAACATAACAGCTTTTGTACAAAAAGGATGATAGAATATAATTTAATGTTTATGTACTATAAGGTAAAAGAAATCAAGATATGCCATGTGGGTTGGACCATGAAGACAAGTATGAGACGTGTCCCAAAAAGGAATCGAGAGTGATATTAACTTATAATGTGAATGTGAAAGGCAAGCCAAGCAGAATGTACATCAGCTGTCTGATTGCTTCATTCCTTTAGAGCAGTTGTTCATCTGAAAATAGCTTTCAGATGAGAAAGGATGACTACAAAAGGATTAGTTACCATAGGCTTTTCTACACCCTTAGAGCTCCAGGTTTGTTATGACAGAATAGCAAGAATTTAAGGAAGTAAACTATAGAATATAAAATAACATCAGGAAGGATCTTTGTTAATGCTGAGTTATAGTAATGCTAAAAAAGGATTTTTATTGATACCATTTCCATGGATTTCCTTCATGATGGCTGATGCTTGCTGTTTTCTCTGCTTCACCATGGTATTATGTGAAAGCATGTTTTTTTTTTTGTTCCCTGTAGAAAATAAAGGAATGTTATTGAGGCAATGTGAAGAACTCATTTGGAGTGTTTTATAATCATCCTTTTGAAAGAGAGCATTTATTATTGCTTTCTACTGAGTGACTTTAATATGCATTCTCTATCTGGTGACAGAGCATGTTATTCATTGACAGGCAGTGTCACAGTGAACAGAAGATAATACCCAGAGTTTCAGGCCCAGTCTTATCTATACACTTGTACAATGGTCACCAGGCAATGAGAAACAATGAAAGACTGCCTCCTGTCCCCTCCCTCTTTCTTTTCCACAGTGTATTTTAATCTGTCTTTGTTTCCTTGTTGGCCTTCATTTGTATCAGCATCACGGTACATCAGTTCTAGTAAACTGTAAGAATGAAGAAAGCACACTAGATTAAACCAGAACTCTTTGGCGGTGACATTTTAATATTAGCATCAACAGCTGTCCTTTAAAGCAAGAATGCCCATTTATGAGTCATAACTCTGAACCTCCCCGGACAACTGACTAATAAAACATTTTAGGAAACAATATACTCACCTTGCTCTTAGACCGTGCTTTTCAGCAGGGATGAGTCCCAATTTGTAGAGGGAAGAGTGGAGATGGAATATGGATGGCACTGGGGCCCGATGGTTTTTATCCCTGAGCCTGGGACGGCATGGTCCCTAGCTCTGACTCAAACTAGGGACTGAGCCTTTCTGAAGAGACTGGCATCCAGCTGACATCAACTGACTATATATAGCACCAAATACTTCAGCTACTCATATCTTCCTGGCGAAAGGGAGGAACAGAGAAAGATTAGGTTCTCTCCATTGTGTTTGTAGTTTGCGAGATGGTTGAATGAACATACAGAAAGTTTTTATGGAGCACCTTCTCTTTGAGGAGATGGTAGCCAAAAGGGATTTTTAAAACTTTTTAAGATGTGGATCTTATGCTACATCTTATTGAGGTGGCAAGAGACATACATGAATTAGACCAGAATGATAGGTCATTGACCATTGAAAAGAAAGTATGAGGAATATCTACAGAGTTTCAAGAATGAAGAAAGCAATGTGGAGTGGATGGGTGGAACCATTTCTTGGGTGGGAGTGAGAGAACTTATGCTAGATTCAGAAAAATGGGTAATATTTGAATGGCAAAGTGGGGAAACACTTGGAAATGGTGTTAAAGATTGAGCCATGAAGCTATTTGAGTAAAAGCTTAGACTCATAACTGGGTCATACTTTTTGAAGAGACCCTATAAAGAACAGTGCCTACAAAGTTGACTAATCTTTGCAAGGTCTGAAGTCAAGGATTCTTGTTTGGGAGAATGACAGAATAATAGGTTTGGATGGTGGGCCTTGTTGGCTTCCTTGCTGGTCTTTGAACACTGAGGAAGTATGTTCTCATTTCTGGGCTTTTGCTTTTACTATTTCCTGCTTGCTGTAACATGCTCTTCTTCTACCCATTTGGCTCACTCTTTCATGTAATCAAGACTCCACTCAACTACTGATTCCTTTTAAAGCACTTCCCCAGTCACCTTGTCTAAAATATCACATGGTGCCATTGTCTGTCTGGTCCCTAATTTTGCTTCATTTTTATTTATATTTTTCATTAAGATTAAAGTCAAATGGAAGGAAGAAAAACCCCAAAACAGAAATTTTAAAAAGACAGAAGTTTGTTTTTCCCACATATAAACTTAGTCCAGAGGTAAATAATCTAGGATTAGTGTGATTGACATAATCATCAGGGGCTCAATTACCTTCTAATTTTTTGCTCCATTATCCCTAAAATGCGGTCCCGTTGGGCCTACATGGCTACTCCAGCTTTAGCCAGCACATTCATATTTTAGTTAGCAGAAAAAGGAAAAAGTAATGAGAAAGGCACACTGTCTTTTCTTCAGAAGATGTTCTGACATTGTTCAGATATCTTTTGCTTATATCCCTTTGTCCAGAACTTAGTCGAATAGCCATACAGAGCTTAAGAGAGGTCAGGAAATGTAGATTTTATTCTGTGTGGCTGTGCACCCAGCTAAAATTCAGAGGTAAACTTAATGACAAAGGAGATAAATGGTTACTGTGTGACAGCTCCCAGATTTTGACACAAGAATATATCGATATTATTTTATCTATCTAGTGTCTCTTTTTCCTACCAAAATACAAGGAACTCCATAAAGGCTTGGGCATCAAGAATTGTGACTAGTATGTGGTGGGCACTCAATAGTCATTGAACAAGTGAATAAGTGAGTGGGTTGGAGATTAATTGTGGAATGCATTGAAGGTTTGGTAAGATTTTGGAATTCTCTTCCTTTTATGTCAAACACATAGGGGAAAAATAGGATTCTAATAAATGAAGAATAACTTTAATAAGAGAAGATGATAGCCACTTATGGGAGAAATTGTTTTGAATGAGATCAAAGTAGGTTATACTTTTGGTGTCTGATCATAGGACTGCCTGATCATGGTTCAAGGTAGTAGTGGGTTTAAGCTAAACTATTACAATTGCTTCTAAGCTATTGTTTGCATTAAGATATGAATTAGGTACCATTGAGAAACCATTTTACCAAAGTCAAATGAATTTAAATATCCTCCTAAGATTCTTCAATTACTCTTAAATTCCTGGCTCTAGCATTTACTGCAGTATGCTCTTAGTTAAGTCTCCTGAACTTTAGTTTTCTTACCTGTAAAATGGAGATTATAGTTTCTACCACATCATGTCATGGACATTTTACATGTAACAATTTTAGAAATTTCTGATATTTAATAAAAGCTTAATGAATGTTAATTTTTTCATTTACTGTTATTATTCCTGCAATATGAAAGCATTAGAACAATCAACTGCATTATACAGGAAAAAATAAAAATATATTCAGAAAATCCCAGTTTTCCTATGTATAACCTTCATATGTTTCCAGTTTTGTGTTATGTAGTTCTACAGTCTGAACTGGAGTCCTCAGCAGATAATAATTGTTAAGTTAACTTTGATTTCTAAAATGAAAGTAGATTTTTAAAATTTTTTATTATTTTTAAAAATTTTTGAAGAGATATATTTTTTAATTAATTTATTTATTTGAGGGGGGTGGGGGGAAGGAGAGAGAAACCCACGCAGACTCCACACTGACAGTGGAGCCTGATGCAGGGCTTGATTCAGGGCTTGCGCTCATGACCCTGAGATCACAACCTGAGCTGAAACCTAGAGTCAGACGTGTAACCAACTGTGCCACCCAGGAGTCCCTGAAATGAAAGGAGATATTTTAAATAATAGGAAAAGTTTTAAAGAATATGACACCTTGTTTTTGTTTTTCAGTTATACTTAAAATTGTTTGCCTTATTTTTTAAGCTCATTCATATGTATCTTTGGTTATTTTCTGGTTTCTGAGTTATTGTTTGTTCTGAAAAGAAGAAAGAACAAATCATTGGTATTGTAGCTTTCAGGCAGTGTATGTATCCGTGTGCCCCATGACAAGGCTAAATTTTAGAAAAGAACATTACTCGTTTTTACGAAGTATTTTCAGATGGTCCATTCTGAAAGGCAATGCATTTAAATTTTAAATCGAGTCACAGTTAATATATTTCTATTTCATCTGCACAGAGGTCTCGCTCTAGATGAAACTTCCTTTACATTTATCATATTGCAGTCTTCCTTTGTCCTCAGCACCCCCTCTCCCATCCCCAAGACCCAGGACAGCTCCACCCCCACCACACACACACACACTCTGTACCAGAAAAGGAATGGCAGGAAGAGGGAGAAGCAGGCTCCCTGATGAACGAGGAGCCCTATGCGGGACTCAATCCCAGAACCCCAGGATCATGACCGGAGCCGAAGGCAGAGGCTTAACTGACTGAAACACCCAGGCGTCCTCACCCTAAGCATTTTAAATGAAATGGTGCTAACAATGAAAGATGAGATCTTTTCTTGCAGACAAAATAATGGGATTCTAATGGTAGAACTCAGTGCCTTGGGAGGCTAGTGAGGAAGAAGCTTATGGCAGAACTTGTCAGTGTCCCTGTAACCAAACCATTTTCATTGCTGGGGCTGCCACAGTGTGTTTCCAACTCCTTTCACCACTTGCTACAGGAAAAAAAAGAGATTAAATAAGGTGAAAAAATCCACACCATGAAGACCATGAAAGTTAACCTTATTTAGCCAGTGTAGTAAATATGAGCCCTTTAGCCAAGTGGCAAACAAGGTCTACATTGATCTTCCTCTGACTAAGCACTTGTTTTTAAATTCTGTGTTTCTCCTTGTCCCATTTGCTGTCTATATTAGGTGACTGTGGGCAGTTAGAGATTAGGGCAGGATCCGGGGGATGGGGGTGCCCAGGATGTGGGAACTGGCTGTCTACTAGATGGGCAGACAACATATCACCATTATTGAGGCTCAGTTCTGGAAAGATGCACACACCACCCAAACAGGGAAGCTCCCAGGCTAATGTTAAATGACAAACCTGTTAAGATGATCAGTTGTTTACCACCTTCAGGTGTCACATATGGTGCTAACCCTGGGAGAAGAGAAAGGATAACAAAGGTGTAAAAGCTTACAATCGGTGAGGCTGTCTAAGGACTCGTGGATTTTGGTGTGTGTGAAAGGCCTATCCATTCTCCTTATGGCTAATTGGCTTGCCATGTCTTCCGTGGTTCTTATTGTTCTACGTCTAGGAAGGCCCAGCTTAAAATCAATCTCATTACCCAGACAAGGCCAGAGTAGTTACAAGCAGTGTTTGCTGACCATCCCACTGGCCAAAGTGAGACAGTAGCAGACAAATTGGTGAGTTTGCAACTGATCTCACCAAAGCAAAGGCCTCAGGGCACCTGCAGGGGTGAGAGGAACTGTTACAGCCACCTCGTAGTTCATGTTTGCCAGGCAGGGCTGTTGGTCACACATCAGTCTACACTTTCGTAACCCGCTTTGCCTATAAATCGAGGATGAAATGTTTCACCTTAATCTGGAAGGAGAAATCAAGTCCCCCAAATGTGTGTATCATATGTACTAAACAGCATCATGTGAACACATATATGCAGTGTGTGTGGTCTAAAAGCTAAAGTAAGTGGAAGAGAGAGGAAGAAGTAAAACCATATGAAACAGCAAAAACATAATGTCTAAGGTAGACAAAGAGCGTTTTCTTAAAAAATAAAGCAACTTTTAACTTCATCATACTTTTTTAGTCTTGCTCTTACATTACAGAGGAGGAGACTGACCTTCTGAGAAAGTAAAACCCGCACGCATCATCATCTTTGTAAATTATAGAGATGGAATTAACCATTTGGTTTGTCTGATCCAAAGACTTTTGTATTTTTTTTTAAAGATTTTATTTATTTATTTGACAGACGGAGATCACAAGTAGGCAGAGAGACAGGCAGAGAGAGAGGAGGAAGCAGACTCCCTGCTGAGCAGAGAGCCCAATGTGGGGCTTGATCCCAGGACCCTGGGATCATGACCTGAGCCAAAGGCAGAGGCTTTAACCCACTGAGCCACCCAGGTGCCCCAAGACTTTTGTATTTTCACTATACTATGCAGAAATATGTATCTTCTCAATCTCTAAATATCTCTGCATTGATATCTTTGTAACAAAAATAAAGAAGCAGAGTTGAGAACCATCAGAATAATTATTTCAACGTGTTCCTTGTCAAGTCCCTTTAGAGTGCAGCATCCCAACACACGCTTTATTTTGGCTGGGGTCCTTTTTACTTATAACATTAGTCACTTTTTTCCAACTCGTGTTTTTCTCCTTTGCAAGCTTCTAGAGTTCTTCCTGGTGTCTATTCTCGGGGTGCTTTCTTTTCCTTCAGCTGTGCAAATACTAAAGTTATTAAAGTGCTGAACATAAACAAATGGAAACATGTGCCATTTGCTTGCATACCTCTCCTTCCTTTCCTGGCCAGTGTACCACACACACAAACACACTTACCACCTTCAGGGCCAAAAATAAGAATCAAATCCAACTCTATCAAAATAATCCATTTATAAGCAAACCCAGGGTTTTACCTGTCTTCCTCTGCAAATTTATTCCTCTTGCTTAAACATTTCCTTCTAGGCTCTTAAATTAAGCCTTAAGGTAAACTGGGGTGAAAAGGAGAGTTAAGCAGAACCTGATGACCAGCTTGTCAAGGACGGTTCATGCAATAGGGTTGGGAACTTGGAAAGAAAGAAAGTTTCATATACAGGAATATTAAGAAATAAGTTGCCAAAGCAAACGCGCAAATCATTTTTTTCCCCTGCTTGCATAATTCCAGCATTTATCCAGAACTTTGTCACATTTCCTTTCGTGATGCTAGCCAACCTGTATTTTTCCTACAGTCTATGGAAGCATTTTCTTTGACAGTTTTCTCCCCTGCAAGAAAATGTACCCTTGCTTTTATATACAAATTTAGCATGACCTAATTAAATAAAAGTTCATTAAAGAAAACGTGAAGTTTTTTAAAGAATGTATAGTCCACATTTTTTTGTGACAGAATCTGGATTTCACAGCTACGTGTCACAGGCTTGCATATCAGCAGTATTGACTGTACATAAGTTAAGGACGTCCATAGCATCAATGTCATAGAGCAGGTCAATGGCATGGGGCTTATCACAATGCCTGGCTCATATTAAGTGTGTAATAAATGATAACCATCATTATTATTATCATCAAAATTTACCTGTAGCATAAACATGTAAAAGGATGACAAGCAAAATATCTGAAGTCATCTTCAATAACAATAGCTTAGTTCCCATTTTCCAGCGAGATGCAGAGAGGTTAAATCACATGGTAAAGGTCACACAGAAAAAAAACAAAATGGCTCCTTAACCAAGAAAGATGGATGTGACTTGAGCCATGGTATTAATACACAGAAATGAAGCATGTGTAGATCAGAAGAGGGATTGCTAAGAAATAAATATTCCAGAAATGAACAGTGAAGGTTCTGTTGTATTTGATAAGTAGATATCTTATGTGAAAATGATTTGTCAGTGTATCACAACCTAATGGTATTAATAAATGAATAGGAATAACTCTCCATGTTCTGAATCTGCTCACCATCCAAGTGTCCACTAATTTGCTGGTTTCCTATGAGTTTGCCTAAATCCAATGCACCTACTTTTTCTAACTAAACTATGACACATTTTAAAAGAAAAATGTTGTAAATGTTTGTTGAATGCATAAGAGAGTTAAAAATAATGAATAAGAAAAAAAATTAAAGAAATTAGATAAGAACCAGGAGACCAAAGTTCAAAAGAAAAGAGAATTTCCAGGCACTCTTAATTTCTGCAGAGTATGACATATGAGAAAGGTCATTGGATTTGGCAAGAAGTCGGTCTTTGGCAAATTGAGACATCTTTTTAATGTGGTAGTCACAGAATCCAAACAGAAAGGATTTAAGACAATAATGAGTGGTTAGGAAGTGTCAGCTGAAATGGAAACTATTTATTTGAAAGGACTGGCCATGAACTAAAGGGGAGAAAGAGTTCAATTGCTAAAAGGAAAACAAGTTGCATTTGTGTGTGAATGTGTGTGCATTCATGTTTTGAAAGAGGAAATTTGAACATGTTTGGAGATAAAAGAGGAAGAAGTATTCATTTGTGAAGTAATAAGAATGTTGATAATTTGAGATTTGGAGTGGTGCACTTCATGGTAGTTGTAGGTCTATGATGGTTGATCATTGGAGAGAAATCCCAGGAGGAGGAAAGAAGTATGTGACATGCAACGTTTAAAAGGAAATGTGCAGTGAGGTTTGGGGTCAGGGCCAGGTGGTGCCATCAGAAGGATCTCCAGCATGACATCACCAAGATAAATCTGCAAGGGACCAGGTTCTGAGCAGGTGCAGACAAGGCAGCTTCCCAACTACATTAATCTTAGTAAGTCTATGCCCTGTCAGTTCATGAAATTACGTTTAAGACAGTCGTAAATGGCTAATCCTGACCTATCTCCCCGCCTTTTCACCTGTTTTTCCAAATTGCAATCAGAACCCCCATTTTCATGTCCTCCAAATGGCATAACATTAACATATCCCAAACTAGGCTCATCCCCTTTCCTCTCAAGTGAGCCCCTCATCCTGAATTCCCCAGATAGACGTCTATAGAATGTTGGCATCACTATCTACACTGCAGACCAAGCCAGGAATCACCATAGAATCCTCTTTTTTGTTTTCCCCTTACAATCTAATCAAGCACTTAAATCACTTTTAGGCTGGGGAAAGGAAGTCTACCTCAACCCCAGCCCTCTCACCCAAAAGAAAAGAGGGCATAATAACTTGAATGTTGTCTCTCAAGACACAAATCTGACCAGATTGGGTGGTAACTATAGGCACAGTGTGTTGATAGGACCTACAAGCAGGCCTCATTCCATTCTTTGCTCTCTATTCCAAGCATCAGCAATGGTTATAAGGCAACTGCAGCCCCAGCCTTCTTGCTTGCTCTTCTCTCCTGTTTTTCATTTCATATGATTGACAAGATTATATTAAAATTACGTTTCGCTTGAGATGGGTAAGCTCTCACGTCTCTACCCATGTTCATTGGGAACCTGAAATTTTGCTAACAATAGGTTTTCCCCTCTACCTGATGAGCTCTCTTGGTGAGTTTCCACTGATTTTCTGATCGCCTCCATCTACAGATAGTTTCACCTCCTTGTAATCTTTTCTGATCTTCCCAAGTAGTTTGTGCTTGCTCTTGGGTCACTTGCTTTTCTGGATTATGTTGTATTGTGTTTAAATGTACAACACATCTGTTAGGTATTCAATCTCTTTGTTCTAACAAGACTCTGATGTTTTATTCCCTAGTAGATTAAGTCACTTTGTAATGCCAGCATTTAAGATAGCAATGGTATATCGTAGTCAGGGGGCAAATATCTGTTGGATAGCATAGTATAATGCATGGGCCATGGCAGGAATGTAATGAATCGTAGTTCCTTTCACCACTGTTAACTTAACCTTTCATTCTTATCTCTTGATTGTATGATATGCAGCAGTGGGTCAAGAAGTGATGCTGGTTAGGAGAACTTTAGCTCCTTTATTTTGTGTCAAATCTCTTGAAGCTGAAATCGTATGCATGCCATGCAAACACAACGTCAATACATCTCAGATATACACATAGATCTTCAGTCAAAATGCATCTTCAGTCTTAAAAAGGCTTTCTTTTTTTTTTTTACTGAAGTATAGTTAACACATAAGTTACATTAGTTCCAGGTGTTCAATACAGTGACTTTTTTAACTGTATACCTTATGCTGTTCTCACAAGTGAACTACCTACCACCTGTCGCCATACAATGCAGTTGTAATACGAAAAACTTTGTCTCTTGATTCCAGGAAACCATATATTCCTGGTCTTCCTCCTGTTTCTTCTTAGTTTGTTCATTCAACAAATATTGACTGAGCAAATGCATGTATTAAGTACAATTCTAGGCACTAAGTAGTAAATCAATTTTTTAAAGATTTTATTTATTTATTTGAAGAGAGAGATCACAAGTAGGCAGAGGCGCAGGCAGAGAGAGAGAGAGAGAGAGAGAGAAATAGGAGGAAGCAGGCTCCCTACTGAGCAGAGAGCCCAATGTGGACTCGATCCCAGAACCCTGGGATCATGACCTGAGTCGAAGGCAGAGGCTTAACCCACTGAGCCACCCAGGTGCCCAGTAAATCAAATTTTTAAAATTCCCATCTGCATGGAGCTTACATTCCAGTGGGAGAGATAGGCATAGGGCAAGATAAGCAAATAAAATATACCATACACTAGATAATGATAATTGTTAAGAAAAACAATAAAGTAGAGAAGGCAGGCAGCATTGTTGGGGGGGATTTATTTTAGAATGACCAAAGAAGGCCTCATTGAAAAGATGATATTTAAATATAGACCCAAAGGTAAGGCAAGAGGAATCCACATGGATGTATTAGAAGAACATTCCAGGAAGAAGGAACAAGTACTCCAAGGTGTTAACATGTCTGGCATATTTGAGAAAAGTGAAGAAGCTAGCATGAGGAGGGCAAAGTAAGGGAGAAAGAAGTCCAGAGATTGGTCAGAGGTACATCAGTCTGCTATTTCTACATGTATTTCTACATCTCACTCAATTGAGTGCCTTTTCAAAAGGTAGCGAGGACATTTTAAAAATCATATTTAACTCCTCTTCTCAAAAATGCTCTCATGGATTCATATCTTAAAGTCCAGCCCCAAGAAGAGCCTAAAAATATCCTCCACATTTTTACCATCTGATAACTCTCTGACCACATCTATTCTCTCTCTTGCACTTGCTGCTATAGACCTCCAAGCTTCTTTGCTTTGTTCAAATATTCTAGGCTGTTCCTTCTGCTGTTCCATTTTCTTCCAGATAATCTGTGTGGCTCTCTCCCACACCACTTCAGGTCTTTACTCAATGCCACCTTCTTAATGAAGCATTCCTTGTCTACCCTATTAAAAAATACAATACCTCCTCCCTCCAGAATTCCCTAACTTCCCTGATATAATTTTCTCCATAATACTAATCGTGATCTACCATATTTGTGTAAATGCCACAAAACAGGGATTTGTGTAACCCACAAGTGGATTATCATTGGATCAATTAGTGAGTGAGGATATAATATGAAAAAACTCTCCTCAATTTATTCTTAAAATTTCCAAGTTGAACATTACTTAGTTGAATTGATTAGAATGCTAGGGCTCTGGGACTGCTGGGGCAATAACCAGAAGTTTCTAGGTGATGCATATGTAAAAGGAAGCATTGTCAACACTACTCTATGATTACCATTTATAACAATTATCATTTCTATACCCCTTGTAGTATATCAGAGACTGTTCTATGTGTTTTACATAAATTAACTCATTTAATCTTCACAACACCCTAGATAAGTTCTCTTATCATCACCGCTTCTTTACAGATAAAGAACAGACACATGGAAGACTAAGTAACCTGCCCTAGCTCAGAAGCATTGTTGCAAAGACTCAAACCCAGGTTGCTTCGCTTCACAATAGATGCTCTTTACACTGCCTCAATAGTAATGAGGAGCCAAACCATCACAATTCATAATTCCCCATTAAATTTAAAATCTTTAAGGTAGACATGTCTTTTACTCCTAGAGATGCTTGTTGTCTTACATGTACTTGTTGCTATAAAAACTTGATGCTTTAGGAATAAAGCCGTTAGCAAGAGAAAGAGACTTGAATAACCAATTTAGCTGATTTTGGGACAGATTCTCCTTCCTATGTGCAGAAAATTTACAAAGTGGTCATGAATTGGAACGACTTCAAATGTGGATAACACTGCTAAGTCTTACCTTACACAGTTGAGCCTTGAACAACATGGGTCCAATTATGCGCAGAATTTTTTTCTCATAAATAGAGTGCAGTACTGTAAGTACGTCATTTTCTCTCCCTTATGTTTTTCTTAATAACATTTTCTTTTCTCTAGCTTACTTTAATATATACTACATTCTGTAATACATATAACACACAAAGCACACATTAATTAACCATGTATGTTATCAGTAAGGCTTCTGGTCAACAGTAGGCTATTAGTAGTTAAGTTTTTGGGGAGTCCAAATTATATGCAGATTTTTGACTATGCAGAATGGGGTTGGTTCCCCTAATTTCCATGTTGTTCAAGGCTCAACTGTGTAATTCAATGGCCCATCCCATAGCGAACTACAGCAGTTGAAGTGTCTCTGTGTGAAGAAAGGCCCAGGCAAATTTAACTATTTCCTTTAGGCAATACACAATGGGAAAATATTTCACTTCTTAAGAATTGGAGGAAAAAAAATAGATGATTTTTAAAGTAAATACACATTTACTTAATATACTTATGCATATGAGTCTGTGTATTTAGAAATACTTTTTCTTTTAATGTCTATTTCCCCTAGTTTTATTACTAATATATGTACATTATATGTAAGTTATGAAGCACAATTTTAAAATGAATACCTGTGAATATATTGCCCAACTTAAGAAACAGGATGCTATCTGTGCTATTGAAGCCCTTATCTGTCCCTTCTATCTTCTCCCTGCTTCCCTGTCCCTTCCCAGAAGTACTCATAGTAATAAATACTTGAAGTCATGTCCTAGGTCTTCTTCTTGATTCCAGGTTTTCCAATGAGCATGTATATATTGTTAAACTACGTAGTTTGCTTTGGGTTATTTTTGAACTTTATAAAATATCAAGAAATTATCTATATTCTTCTGCTACTTCCTTTTCACTGAAAAAAATTCCAAGATTCATCCATGTTTTGTTATAGTTGCAGGTGAATATTTTCGTTACTGTTTAGTATTCATTGTATGAATAGCCACACTTTTACTAATCTAATTTCTTATTGAGAGATACTTATTTTTTTGTTTTCCATTAGAAGCAGTGTTGCTACAAATACTCGTACATGTCTCTTGGGGGCACTTATGCAAGAGTTTTTCTGGAGAATAAAGCTAGGAGTTAAATTCGGAGCATATAATGATTTTTTTTTTTTTGGAGCTTATAATGATTATACCAATTTATCCTCCAACTAGCAGCCATTAAGAGTTTTACCACATTTCGCATCCTCTACACCTGCAGAAGATACTAACTCCTGAGTCAGAGATAATGTACTTTACTTAAGGCACAGCAAGCAGCATGGGCTTCATGTTTGCATCAGTTCTTGTTTCCAAGTCCAGCTGGGCTCAGATGGATGCCTGCATATGCACTGGGTTGCATTTTAGGATAAATCTGAAGCCTAGGGAACTTGAGCCTTTTTTAATTGGCAGTAAGTGTTGGCTGCTTTTTGCTCCAGAAAGAGACACTGTATCTTCCAAGGCTGTTCACTATACAAACATCCTCTACAAGTTAGTCCAGAACAAAAGACAGTCAGTGTCTCTTATCTTTTAATACTTCATGTATTCTTTTATTTTTAAACTTTCTGCTACATCTGTAGTATTCCTCTTTTCATTCCTAATATTGTTGATTTTTTACTTTACCTTTTTACTTGAATCAACTTTTCTAGGGGTTTGTTAATTTTATTAGTCTTTTCAAAGACCAACATTTCATTTTGTTCTCTTCTCTTACATGCTTGTTTCTATTTCCATTCTTTCCATATGATTTTCCTCTTCCAACTTTCTTTGGGTTTATTATTTAATTCCAGTATTTAAAAAATCTTTATTACACTCTTCTCTTTAACTTTCTTTTTCTCTTTAACTCTTGAGTTACCATAATAGTGTTTAGAACTTTATGAACAGAGAGAATTATTTTTAGCTCTCATTTTATTTTTAATTTCTGTGTTCTTATGATAAGCTACCAGCTACAACAAACAATTCCAAATTTCAAAGGGCCTAACACAGTACAGGTTTATTTCTTGTTCATTCAAAGTCCATCCTGAATATTTCTATGTATGACACAGAGAGTAAGCTTTTTCCCTTTTTCAAATTGCCAGCATTCTCAACGTGTAGCTTTGTATGTTTTAGATGAAGGGGAAGCAAGAGTGTGTAGAATTGCTCAGGATATTTTGTGTTCGGACCTGAAAGTACATGCATCACTTCTTTCTACATTCCATAGGACAGAACTAAGTCTTCTAAATATAGAAGAGATTTTAAACTGGGGTTTAACTCTATGATGAGAACTGAGAGGAAGATCAGAATCCTTGCCATGATTTCTAATGGTCAGAAAAATGTGTTCTGTATGATACCAATTCTTTCCAATTACTGGTTGCAGACTTCTATATATATTAATGAAATCAAACTTGATAATTTTATTGTTCAAGTTATTTGCAATATTAGTTTTTCTTTTTTTATTCCCATCATTTTATTTTTTACTGAAATACATTTGACATACAACCTTGTGCAGATTTAAGGTATCTGTGTTGATTTATTACATTCGTTACAGTATGATTGCCCAATGGCAGTGATAGTTAGCATCTTTAACATGTCACATAATTATCATTTCTTTTTTGTAGTGGGAATAATTAAGATCTAGTCTCTTAGCAAGTTTGGCAATTATAATACAGTATTGTTGTATATTCAGTATGCTGTGCTTTATAGATCTCCAGGACTTAACTTATTATCTACTGGTTGCAACTTTGATGGTTTTAGCTGCTCTAAGTATTAGAGCAAAGTCTAAAGCTTTAGCTTTAAAGCTTTAGCAAAGACTAAAAGTTATGTGTTACATATTCCCTACAAATATTTGCATTTGTCAATTTCTTTTTGTAGTTCTTTTTGTTTATATGTTATTTATTTTGAGGCTACAATATCAAATAATATAAACCTATAAATGTGATATTCTTTTGATTATATCCTGTTATTTCTATAGAGTTTTCTTCTTTACTAGTAGTAATTTTTTCCTTCAAAGAATAATTTTGGGGGCACTGGGGTGGCTCAGTCTGTTAAGGGTCTGCTTTCAACTCAGGTCATGATTCTGGTGTCCTTGGATGGAGCTCCACGTCCAGCTCCCTGCCCAGTGGGAAGCCTGCTTCTCCCTCTGCCATTCACCCTGACTGTGCTCTCTCTCACTCTCTCTGTCAAATAAATAAAATCGTTGTTGTTTTTTTTTTTTTTTAAGAATCTTGTCTGACATTAGTTACAGCTAAATTACTTTCTTTTGGTTGAATTTGCTTTGTTGTCCTGAAACTCTAACTAGATATATTTTTGGACTTCCTCTTTAATATATTTTGGACTTCCTCTGTTTTCTTTATGTCTTCAAATCTTTTTAAAATTATTTCCCATTTTTTAAAATCTCTATTGCTTTATTCTGCGTAATTTCTCTTTTTGAATAAGAATTTTCCATTTTATTAATTTTGTTCACCATGGTATCTATCTGCTGCTTTTCATCCCTACATTGAATATTTACTTTTAATTATTATATTTTTATTGCTAGATCTCTTTTCCCAAATCTACCTGATCTCTTGCTTATTAGTGAGGTTTTTACCTCCCCCTCCCCCTTTTAAAACTTCTTTAAACATATAAATTTATTTTCTTTTTTTTTAATGATTTTGTTTATTTGATGGGGGAGGGGAGAGCACGAGCAGGTGGAGCAGCAGGCAGAAGGAGAGGGAGAGAGAGAAGCAGGTTCCCCACTGAGCTGGGAGCTCAGTATGGGGCTCGATCCTAGGACCCTGAGATCATGACCTGAGCCAAGGGCAGATGCTTAACCAACTGAGCAACCCAAGTGCCCCTATAAATTTATTTTCTAATATATTCTCTGTATTTGTATATTTCCAGTATCCAAGCTCCTATTGTTTATAATTTCTATGACAGTGTTTGTGGTGGCTTAGTTTCTTCTCATGTGTTTTGTGATTTTTCTCTTACTGCAAACTTTCTTCACAATTAAAACACAATCCTTTGGACTTTTCTAATTCATTCCTCCAGGAGGATCTGTGTTTCTTTCTAGCACATGTATGAGGACATTACCAGCCTGGGTTTAGTTTAAATGGGTCCAGACATGAAAATTTTTAGCTTACAATTTTCCATATCATGTGAACTGTGTAAATTTTAATCCCAAGTGTGTGGCTGAAACTTCCAGTGGCTACAAATTCTCAGGAGAGCTTTGGCCCCATATTTAAATCTCTTTTAGACAGTTTTCTTTGTTGCTTGCCTCTGTGAAGGGCTATTTATTCAAATATTTCTAGTGAACTCTTTTCCTACACACCTGGCTTTTCCTGAGAATGGCTTTCATGCTGGAGGGTCACTAATGGAGCTTTCTGCTCTGGGAAGATGCAAAGTTCTAGGCATCCTGGATATACAGGTTCTCCCAGGACACCCAACCGCTTCTCACTGACTTAGCTAAGCTCATACTCCTGCTTAATTCCTGGCAGCCTCTTCCATTTACTTACAAAGTGCTGTTGGGATTTTATCTAGCACTTTTTCAATGAATTAAGAGAATTATGAATGAATGTCTTTGCTATTTTTTTTAAGTAGCATTAAATACGATTGAAATCAGTAAGACATTTGTGGGAGAGATCATCATTTTTGCAATCTATTGGGGTGCCTCAGTGTATTGGTGGGTCCCTTCAAACGACTCCTCCACCAGTGATAGGAACTGGTAAATTCTGAGTGGCATATAGACTGGAACTACTGTTCATATGAGACGTGTGAAAACCCAGTGCTCACTCTCCCACCAAGTGACTTTGTTAACCTCTTTGGTGTCAAGCCACACTTTGGGGCTTGAGTTCTCTCTTCTCTAAGATGCATTGGTTTATCTAGTATAAACTTCTTGAGTGGTATGGGTTACAGAGATTCTGGGAGATACTAAGCTTCTGACACTCACCCACCGGCAGCAGGATCCCCTTGCCAGTCATCTGTAGCCTCCAACAGTCTCAGCTCTTACCCCGGTGTGCCACCAAATACTATTTTCTGTTGGTATTATAGAGTTTCCACTCTATTGTGGAAAAGTTTAACAAGCATGGCCTAGAAAATCTCTAACAGTCTTTCTGCCTCTAAAAACTCTTTTTCTAAAGTTAACTTCAGAAGTGATTAAGTATTAATGCACTTTTTTTCTCCAGGCACTTGTTCAGTGAATGAGCATATTGCATCCGAGAGAAGGGAGGGTGGGTTTTACAGAGTTACTTTGAACTGAAATCTTCAAAAGGAGTTGCGTAATTTTTTGAATGAGGAAAATCCCAAGAATTTTGGGGTAAGTGACTTGTTCAGAGCCAGTAATGCCAGTCTAGGATAATAGTTCTGCTGATTTGAACAAGCCAAGACCCTTGATGGCTGCTTGGACAAAAATCATATATATATATATATTTTTATAACTAGTCTCATTGTGCTTCTCCTCTTCACTTTTTTCCCCTATGAGTGAGTACAGTTTTATAGAGACAGTTTACATAACTTCATGTCCTTTTCTTTCTTTCTTTTTGTATATATTTAATAGTTTATGCCTTTGTTTTATTTTATGTGAAACAAAGTTTTGTTTTACTTTATGTTTTCAATCCCTCTATTTCCCTGGTATTTTGAACAGCTTGAAATAACAGAAGCTGATTTTACTTCCCAAAGACTCATACACATAAAACCTGTGAAAAACAATGATTGGTTTTATTAATTTCTGAAAACATGGGTCCCCACATGCTCTACTTCTGGCTGTTTCCAGCATGATCCTGAGTCATGCTTTAAGAAGAATGTTTCGCGCTCAGCAACCCAGAGTTCAGTCTGGCATTGTTTATGTTGGGATGTAGCATGTTTTTAAAACAACAGATTCCTGTCTCCACCGCACTCCTACGAAATCTGAACCTCCATTTGTGGAGGTCAGAGAATGCAGTTTTACAAAACTTAAGTTTTAGCTTTTGGGACAAACTTCTCTGGAAACAGCTAAAAGAATTAATCACTTGGCTGAAAATGGAGGAAATGTTGAAAAAGACTTTGTAGAAGCTATATATACATCTTGTAGAATATATGTGTGTGTGTGTGTGTGTGTGTGTGTGTGTGTGTGTGTTTGCCCTTGAAGGACACATCAAATATTTGCCTGATGAGGAAGACTGGGGCAGGATATTTTGGTCAGAAGGAGTGACATGAGTCGAGTGAGACTCCATGGCACGTCTTTGAGGACTGTGAATGGTCTAGTGTGACCAGGCTGATCCCTAATATAAGAGGTGGAAGTGAAAGAAGATGGGTCAAAAAAGTATAGTAGAACTAAATTGTGAATAGTCTTGAATGATAAGGAATTGCATGTTATTTCGTAGGCAACAAAAGTCACCAAAAGACTCATAAACATGACAGCAACGTAGCAAGATTTTCTTTTGATAATATAATCATGGCAACAATATGGAGGGTGAATCCAAGGGAAAAGAAATAGGTGGCAGTGAGACCAATTACAGATTATTAGAGTAGTTCAGAAGAATGATTATAAGGCAGCAGCCAAGGACAGGGAGAAATGGGGCATAGATTTGAGATTATTCATTTACTCAGTAAGTATTTGTTGATTATTTATGTGGTAGGCCCTGTGCTAGCTGCCAGAAAAATAAACAAAACCAACCAAACTATGACTGTTCTAAGACAAATAAAAAATATATAGTGTGGGTGTGTGCATGTGAGTGTGCGTGTATATGTATATGAATAAAAGAGCTATTTTTTAAATAATGGCATTTTCTTTGGGAAGAAATAGAAACAATTTTGTTTTTGTTACACATTATTGAATTTTCGAAGGTGCCTACAATGAGAATGTATCACATTTTTTAAGTGTTATAATTTTTTTAAAAAATGTATATATTAGTTTGCCTCCCAGAATAGTAGTGAGAAGATAGATGTGTGAACAAACAATTATATAGCTCTAAGGTAATTGTTATAATAGAGAGATGTTGACAAATTAGCTGAAAGCATGTGAGCACTAGCATTGAAGTGTGCCGTCAAGAGACAGGAAGTCTTCCTGAAGGAGGCAGCATTTCAAGTGAAGCTTTTAAGATCTGTGGGAGTCCCAGAAAAGATTTACTCCAGACCATAGGAATAGCACTGAAAGATTAATCTGAGTGAATGGGCAAAAGTGTTTTTGCAAAAGCGTTCAGAATTGATCTTATACTGTATTATGAAAATGGAAGCAGGAAAAAGACGCAAATGTTCATGCCACGAATGCCATTCAGGCCGCAGTATGGAAGTTAGGTTGAGGTGATATGGACTGTGGGATGAAATTATAGGCAGGCAGGAAAATCAGTAACGAGACACTTGTGATAGTTTAGGTGATAATTAAGAGGCAATAGTGATTGGATTGGTTAAATAGTGTGTGGGTTGAGGGGGTGTTGCGCATGATGCATGTTTGGTGGGTAGATGGTCAAAGGAGCAGAAAAAACTTATGAAGTCTATCAGATTACATTTTTTCCTCCAATGAGGGGATAATGGTGTTATTCACCATAATAGGATATATATGATTAAGAGACTGGTGGGAAATTATGGTGAGATTAAGATACATGTGGGATATCCAACTGGAAAATTTTAGTAGGCAGATGTATATATGAATATAGACCTCATGAAAGAAATGAAGAGGTAAAAAAAATCTATAAGATCTGATGCTTATATGCAATCAAGGGGATGGTTATGAGACTGCCATCCAGTCAAGTTTTTGAAATTTAGTTTTTAGTTGTTCAGAAATAGAAGATAAGACAAAGAACAAACTTGTAGTTGTTTCTCAAGACAGGGCTCTGTTGTGTCCATCATGACCATGAGGCTCTCTTGTTCTCTTCCAGGTATGGTAGATTATTTTGGATCTCCAGGTGGGGTAGTTGGAAGACACCCTTCTCATTGAAGTCCATCATTGCTTCCTTTTTCTTATGGTTAAGCAGTGCAGACCCAGAAGTGAGCCACCAAAGGGAAGTGGACACCGGGAATATGACATTGTTTAGCCATATCCTCTCAATTGCTATGAGTCATATTGGTTATATCTTTTAGTTTCTTAAGAAAAAATGCAAAGAAATGAGCAGTTCGGCTCTCAAAGTTTTCTTGATCTTGTGTTCTTAGATGCAAGAGATGAGTGGATTTTAAGAGAGACAGCTGGATAAATGTTTAAGGTGTTTTTTTTCTGAAAGAATAAATGAATCATATGGTCTGATTATTTATTTATTTACCTTTATAAAAGACTTTATTTATTTACTTGTGTGTGTAAGAGAGAGAGAACACAAGCAGGGGGAGTGGTAGGCAGAGAGAGAAGCAGGCTCCCTGCTGAGCAAGGAGCTTGATGAGGAACTCGATCCCAGTACCTTGGGATCGTGACCTGAGCCAAAGGCAAACACTTAACCGACTGAGCCACCCAGGGGTCCCTGGTCTGATTATTTAAATACCTGTCTCTGGTAATGATAAAATTGCCAGCTGACTCACATATCTTTTCAGATCCTTATTCTTAGAACTAATATTTTTGAGTGTCTATTGCATAGGAGTCATTGTTCTAGGTTCTTTGCATATTTTAATGAATTTAATGTGCACAACAGCTCCGAAGATGAGGTAGGTACTATTACTGCATACCATTTTATTGATTAAAAAATTGAGAAATAGATAAAGCAATTTGTTCTAGTAAGTGGCAGTCTGACTCAAAACTTTATGAACTTAATCCTGATACTCTGGTGTGTATTAATTACTTTAAAAGAATTAATGAAAAATCATGATAAGGGTTATAGATGCATTTTTTGGGTTATATTTTTGAAGAGTTTGCCTCATTATATATCTTTAGTAAAGGGTATACAAATTCATTACAATTTTTATAAAAGTATTTTACATGTCATTTGACATTCCCAAAACCTCTATGGGTAAAGCAGAGAACAATCCTTTTGTCCCCATTTTCAAATGAGAAAATGAGGTTCAACAAGATTAAATGACTTACCGAAGGTTACATGGCATATAGTAAAGTTGGGGCAAGAATTTATATTTATCCAGACTTTTTTCTTTCAAGCCATCTTCCTACTTTCATAAACAGTAATCCCCTGGCAGCTTTGCAGGGTAGAGGAAGTGTGGAGTAAAATGTGACATTTTTGAAATGGGTGTTTTGCTGAATCATAGAAAAGTGCAAAGTAAGGTAAACATCTACTATTGGTACAGTATTTAATACCAAATCTAAATTTCAAGTGAAGAATAGCTAAATCATTTTATTCATTTATCTATATATTTATCACCTATATATCTATCTACCCATCAGAACTACAAGATCCAGTCTTACCAATCCAGTTTTAGAAATGACAGTTTCTCAAAATGAATATTTTGGAAATTAGACTATCTTCATTGTCCATTGGTCTTTTAAATATTTTTTCTTAAATAAATTTAAAGTGTTGCTGAGAAGAATCAAAAATTTTATTTGATCTTATTTAAGGTCATTCTAAAAACCAATCTCTCAATGTTATTATTCACTGAAAGGAGTTTTGAAGTAATTATTGTGATTGTATTATAGATTAGTACAGTTTATCCCTTCTGATTTTTCATTTGTTTTTAAAATTCACAATATCTTTTGGCGGTTCATCACTTTGCTCTGCTACACATTTTGCATTAATAAAATCATATGTTTAGAACATTCTAGAGCCATCCTTTCCAAGTTGCTACTTCAGTTCAGTAAACCATGTTTCCTTCCAGGCATAGTGATTTTCTGGAACTTACTCTGAGAGCAAGAACAATAGAAATGCCCCGAGTTTGTTACAAACCTAAGAAATAACTATAGGAGGAAATTTACAAATGAGATATATAGGAAAACAAATTAAGAGAATGAACGAGGGTAGAGAGGGAGGTGGTGGCATAGCTAAAAAATCAGGACAACTTTTTTCTGTTGTCTTACTCTTCCTACAGAAAACATCTAATCACTATGCTTTCAAACAATTTAAGAACAAGCCTTCTGTTAAACGGCATCTTGGTTCTTTCCATAGTTTGGCGACCGTGGCCATTGCTGCTATAAACATTGGGGTACAGATGGCCCTTCTTTTCACTACATGAGTATCTTTGGGGTAAACACCCAGTAGTGCAATTGCAGAGTCACAGGGAAGCTCTATTTTTAATTTCTTGAGGAATCTCCACACTGTTCTCCAAAGTGGCTGCACCAACTTGCATTCCCACCAACAGTGTAAGAGGGTTCCCCTTTCTCCACATCCCCTCCAACACACGTTGTTTCCTGTCTTGCTAATTTTGGCCATTCTAAATGGTGTAAGGTGGTATCTCAATGTGGTTTTAATTTGAATCTCCTTGATGGCTAGTGATGATGAACATTTTTTCATGTGTCTGATAGCCATTTGTATGTCTTTATTGGAGAAGTGTCTGTTCATATCTTCTGCCCATTTTTTTTATATGATTGTCTGTTTTGTGTGTATTGAGTTTGAGGAGTTCTTTATAGATCCTGGATATCAACCTTTTGTCTGTACTGTCATTTGCAAATATCTTCTCCCATTCCCTGGGTTGCCTCTTTGTTTTGTTGACTGTTTCCTTTGCTGTGCAGAAGCTTTTGATTTTGATGAAGTCCCAAAAGTTCATTTTCGCTTTTGTTTCCTTTGCCTTTGGAGACATATCTTGAAAGAAGTTGCTGTGGCTGATATCGAAGAGGTTACTGCCTATATTCTCCTCTAGGATTCTGATGGATTCCTGTCTCACGTTGAGATCTTTTATCCATTTTGAGTTAATCTTTGTGTACAGGGTAAGAGAATGGTCAAATTTCATTCTTCTACATATAGCTGTCCAGTTTTCCCAGCACCATTTATTGAAGAGACTGTCTTTTTTCTACTGTATATTTTTTCCTGTTTTGCCGAAGATTATTTGACCATAGAGTTGAGGGTCCATATCTGGGCTCTCTACTCTGTTCCACTGGTCTATGTGTCTGTTTTTATGCCAGTACCATGCTGTCTTGGTGATCACAGCTTTGTAGTAAAGCTTGAAATCAGGTAACGTGATGCCCCCAGTTTTATTTTTGTTTTTCAACATTTCCTTAGCGATTCGGGGTCTCTTCTGATTCCATACAAACTTTAGGATTATTTGCTCCAGCTCTTTGAAAAACACTGGTGGAATTTTGATCGGAATGGCATTAAAAGTATAGATTGTTCTAGGCAGTATAGACATCTTAACAATGTTTATTCTTCCAATCCAAGAGCATGGAATTGTCTTCCATCTTTTTGTGTCTTCTTCAATTTCTTTCATGAGTGTTCTGTAGTTCCTCGAGTACAGATCCTTTACCTCTTTGGTTAGGTTTATTCCCAGGTATCTTATGACGAATGGATAAGGAAGATGTGGTCCATATACACTATGGAGTATTATGCCTCCATCAGAAAGATGAATACCCAACTTTTGTAGCAACATGGACGGGACTGGAGGAGATTATGCTGAGTGAAATAAGTCAAGCAGAGAGAGTCAATTATCATATGGTTTCACTTATTTGTGGAGCATAACAAATAGCATGGAGGACAAGGGGAGTTAGAGAGGAGAAGGGAGTTGAGGGAAATTGGAAGGGGAGGTGAACCATGAGAGAATGTGGACTCTGAAAAACAATTTGAGGGTTTTGAAGGGGCGGGGGTTGGGAGCTTGGGGGAACCAGGTGGTGGGTATTGGAGAGGGCACGGATTGCATGGAGCACTGGGTGTGGTGCAAAAACAATGAATACTGTTACGCTGAAAATACATTTTAAAAATTAAAAAAAACATATATATATATA